>NC_136482.1:107680569-108188069 GCF_053919585.1 Euprymna scolopes | reverse complement strand
TTATTATTATTATTATTATTATTATTATTATTATTATTATTATTGTTATTGTTGTTGTTGTTGTTGTTGTTGTTGTTGTTGTTGTTGTTGTTGTTGTTATTATTATTATTATTATTATTATTATTATTATTATTATTATTATTATTATTATTATTATTATTATTATTATTATTATTAATATTAATATTATTATTATTATTATTATTATTATTATTATTGTTATTGTTGTTGTTGTTGTTGTTGTTGTTGTTGTTGTTGTCGTTGTCGTTGTCGTTGTCGTTGTCGTCGTCGTCGTCGTCGTCGTCGTCGTCGTCGTCGTCGTGATGATGATGATGATCTACATTGCCATATTTTTAAAGTGATTACTAGAAATTTAGTAAGATTCCTTGCCAATCAGCTCTCTAAAAAGAACACCGTTTTCTTTCTAATAAGTGATTACGTGCAAGACCCCCTAGTTATTCAACCGATGATTAAGAAATACCAAAGATACTATCATTCTGTTATTCCGTATATTTCTTCATGAAAGAGGGCGTAACAAAGGAAAGCCACTTCTACAATAGAAAGATTGTCTTGAGGCGCATCTTAAGAGGTATAACCATTACAGCGAAAGATATTACAATCTACCACGAAAAACGGAAAGGCTGGGTTATTGAGTCTTTTGAAAAATATCAGATGCACGACATAGCCGAAGAGGAACGCTTATATGCAAATGACTTCAAGCAGGATATAGACCAAAGTAACGGAATGATGTGTGCATCAAGTAAAATTCCTTTACCTTCACGATTTGTTCTCAAAATAAAAGTGAAAGTATTATGTGCATATAATATTGTTGGGTTTGTACGTCCGTAAAAGCGATTATGATTGGTCTCATGATTGTAGAAAGAAACATTTGTTATAAAGTAATATCTGCATGTGACTTTCTACATCCAAACTGCGGACACTATCCGAGTCTCGTTTTCTTTAACACATTTAATTCTTATTCCAGATAGCGTTTTTTTTTTTTTTTTTTTTTTTTTTAATAATATCAGTTTTACTTAAAATCTTCTATTCTAAACAACTTTTTTCTGGACATTGTGTTTGTTTACTTTGTCATGCAACGTGATATTTCGTTTGTCGATTTCCTTACGAACTTATTCAATTCTCCGATTTCATTACCTCCTCCATTATTTTACAGTCAGTTATTGTTATTGCTTTTTACTTTCTCATAGCCATCGTTTGTTATCATTTCTGATTTTACTTTTTCTCTTATAAAATATACCTGTGGATTATGTACTAATCTTCAGAGTCGTTATTATTAGAATGGTTTATCTGACTGTGAAGCGTATGGGACTTACGACGACAGTATAATAGTGTGTTTCCATATAAATTCTAGCATAATGATTATTGTTATTCTGATGCATTCTTATTGATTTTAACATCGCAAACCTTAAAGAAAAAAGTCAAAGATATGTAGTTGGTAAGAAGTGGATACTGAGTTGTAAATAAGCCAACTAATTGTTGCATGTTTTTGTTGATTTCTGGCTCTAAGTAGGGTTTGTTCTGTTAATGGTAAGAATTCATTTATAAGTAAGACAGGAAATAAAGTACATTATTTTACTTTCGTTGCAGATTTTCGGAGCAAAAATTAAGTATGGCTACATCATCGTTGTTTAAACAATCCAAATGTGTTTTACAATATTTGCGGGGAATATACGTTGCGATCTTACCGCGAATTGATGAAGTGTGCTTATATTACTTACTTCAAAGTAATTCTGAGTGATCAACATAAGGCATGGTATGCAAGGAATGTGTTGATAGTATTCAACAGGGGACAAAAAGAATAGAAACTCACTCCGCTTTGGTATTCCAATGGTCTGGCGTGAACTGAGACACCATTTCGATCACTGCTATGTTTGCGCAGTTTAAACGAATGAAATCAACGGGAAGAGCAGGAAAGAAGTTGGTTTATCGTAACCTAATGTCAGCAATTAGGGCAATTCAACATTACAATGAAATTCTTGTTCTAGTGCTTAAAAGCTTGCCCTTATAAGAATCGCCTTGTTCTGAAGTAGACCGTACATTTGTTGCGTACACTAACAGTACAGATACCACTTCATTTTAACGGCTTATGTTTCAAAAGTTACTTTATGATCTGACTAGAGATTTCAACCTTTCAAAATATCTTCTGACGTTTTAGCTTCTAAAAACTAAACACTATTTTTAATTCATTAAAGTTTATTATTATGTTTTTTTCTATTCTCACAACTGTGCTATCTGCTCGATTGAACCTCTATTTCCTAGATGTCCGTCTCACGTGTCATCTTGTTTAAGTTGGCTATATATGTATAGATACAACAGAAAAAAATACCTTGGAGAAATGAGTTTTTATTTTTTTAAATAGGAATACAGAAATCGAAAAATAATACCCTTCTTATTAAATACGAGGAGGAAGTATTCAAACTTTCGACCGACTGTTCAAATAAAATATTTGGTTCTTAAGGCAGATACATTTTCCCTCTTACTGCTCTCATATAAATGTTAATCTTTGCACCATAATTCAGTCAACGTGGAGATACTCTTTTTTTGCGAGACTAACATGGGTCATTCGAGGAACACAAAGTTAATTGCATCTATCTATCCGTGTTGTGTGTACATTTCTTTCGTTTCTTTGCTTTGTATTTTCTAAGTTAAGTACTTATTTATATCCTACTTAATCATTTTAAAACAAAATCAATAAAACAGATTAGTTCTCTCACAGTATTTAATATTTCCACAATATCTTCTTAATGTTAGTGCAGAATCTATCTCCAATCTTACGCTTATTTATTTAAAATAGAGTAAAACTTTAAAGTAAGATACTCAATATTCTCATCCATGCGAGAGCACAGAAATACCTGGTGTAGAAACCAGACGCATGGTTACCTCACTCGGTGCGTTGAACCTGTAAATTTTGTCAGGCCATACATTTAAGAGAAGGAACACTGATATTAAAATTTGGGAGGGAAGCCTACTCAATCATGGCCGACAACCTTACTGCACACCTAAATGGCTTACGGACTAGATAGATTCTGCTTATCGCCGGCTTTCACATTATTTTTGTCTATTAGCTAAGCGCAGAAGTGCAATACCAGTGATTCACCAAAACCGCTCTCTGTTTGGCCTTGTTTCCTGACTATGGCATTTCCTCTATTCCATATAGTCAGTTTCTCTCTTTCTCTCAGAAACTAAGCAAATTTGGTTCTCACTCAGCTTGTTGGGACCAGTCTTCTCTGATAGTTTGATAGTACCTGATTGACAGTTTGTCTGGCTGCTGTTTCCAACTGCGAGTACAGGTGTCCCAACGCTTAGAGCGACTGCTCCTTCATTAGTTGTATAATATTGGGATTGTTGTATGCCATGTCGCGCATGGAATAATGACCTTCCTGCTTCCCCTAGTGGAGTTTCACGACCATAACTTTCCAGACAGAACGCGGTTAATGGACCATTTTGTTCCACACTTTTCCCCTAACTGGAAATTAAACAAAAACGTAATGAATGACAACCCGAACAATTATCGCGATCAAACCAAACAAACACCCAAACAAAACTAATTCACCTCCGCTCTTGAGGCATGTTTCACAAATATCCGCTGGCTTAGAGCAAATCTAGATTATGTAGAATCTTACCTTTTAGTAAACTCTCCGTATATAGTAGCAGTAAGTGAAATAATCTTACACTCCTCAATCCCCTCTAAATATACCTCCCTCTCTGCGTAAGGACTCAAGTAGATGTCTGTACGACTTTGGAGTCTATATTCGTAGTACCTTCTTTTGAACTAGAGAGCAACATCTTGAATCGGATGAAACGACTTTTATGTGCTTTCGACTAGTCTTTCATTACTGCGTTAGTTACATAGTTTATCTACCGTTCTCCCGCAAACCAGGATTGTACCCTAATTGATTATGTCTCTGATTGTATAGATACATCACTCTCTGAAATAGTAACGCCCAAATACATTTGTTTGATGATTTTAATGTCCACCATAAAAATTGGCTTAGTTTCTCATGTTAGACAGATGCAGCTGGGCGATCTACTCATAGCTTCTCTATAGCCCAGTTCTAACCGCCTACCAGATAAAGAACCCCAGCAGACTTCACTTCTAGACATATTCCCCACCGACGTGCCCAAGGATTGTGAGACTAATATCCACAATCAACTTGGAAACGCAGACCATGTGGTTGTATCAGTATGTAAATCTCAATCCCAACTTGGAGAGGCATTGCTCAAAACAACAAGATACTACCGAAAGCTACTGGGAAGCCATTAGATAACGCATTAGAGATTCCTCATAGACCGATATATTCTCTTTCCTGATAAACACTGGGCCAATGAGACAACTAAATAGTGCAAAGCGGGCATTGAATCCCATTAACATATATGGAAGTATAATAGAAAACCACACTCACCTCATAGTTCACTACAGATTGTGCAGCTGGTATAGTACAAAGACAGTATGAATTCCGCCGGTTTGCATTTTATAAGTAAAATACAAATAGGCAAACATTAGTAGATCCTATCGTTGTTAGAGAGAAATACCAACAACCTAACGAAAGCGTGCAGAAAAAAAAAGGAATACATAGAATCGCTGAGTATAGGAAGTCGTGATTTCTGGAAAATCTATAATCGTGTATTCAATAAAAGGCAATCAGTAATTCCTGTACTATACGGTACCCTGAAGATCGCATGCAACGAAGAAACCGAAACTTCTCATCAATCAGTCGCCTTTAACTCCACTTAAAACCACAAAAACTCCCTTCCAAATTTCCCTAGGCAAAATGAAACTATACTAGATGGTGTAGAAATCACTCCTCATGTCTGCGATATATAAAAAAAAAACACTTAGATTTTTCCAAGGCGCGTGAGCTTGATCTCATCCCTGCTATATAATGACGAAATGCTTTGTTTAGCTAGCTCTCGTACTTTCAAAGCACTACAATAAATGCCCTGACGAAACTTGCTTCCCTACTAGCAGGAAGATTACCTGTGTAGTACCAATGTACAAAAATCCGTACAAAAGGACTGATCATTTAAATTATCGCCCTATATAAGCAAATCTTTTCTCTCTGACAAACAGTATGGATTTAGGCAATATCGTTCTACTGCAGATATTGTAACAGTCATCTTAGAACGCATTTACCATGTACTGGATGAGGGGTGGGCGACGCCAGGTTTGGGACGAAAGGCATCCAATATAAATTTAATCGTACGGTATAACTAAATATAATTAGATAATTCTTAGACAATAGAACCATCCAGATTGCCATTGATGGACATACATCCAGGCAGCGTGACATAAATGCGGGAGTGCATCACGGGTCCATCCTTGGACCACTATTATTTCTGATATTCATAAACGAACTCCTTGATAATATTGTGTCCGAGATTGGTATATAAGCAATGATACAATAGTCTATAACATGCACGAGGGAAGAAAAATGTACATAAATCTAAGCTAATAAAAAGGTTTGTAAGAAAATGACCATAAGACTGTAATAGAATGGGACCGAGATTTATGGTAACATTCAATGCAAGCAAGAATAATTCGCTGTCCTTTAATAATTACGAAACGTATCTCCAACTGTCTATATCTATGACAAATAATACCCTAAATGAGAATTCTACCTTTAAACTCTTTGGCCTAACATTTGCGGGCAATATGAACTGAAACAAATGCAGTCAGAGTCTTGCTAAAGCTACTGCAAAGAATATGGGTTCCCTCTATCGAGTTAGATGACTACTCACACCTAACAGTATTCTGTACGTCTACAACACCAGCATTCGCCCATGCATGGAGTATTGTTGCCACATCGGGGCTGGTGCATCTAACACTTGACTCTGACTCTTGGATAGGGTCTAAACAAGAGTTTTCCATTTAATAGGTCCCACTTTGTACAATGATCCTAAACTCCTGTCCTATCGCCGCAATCTTTGTGCCTGCTTTACATTTATGGAATTTACTCTGATAAGCTCGATGAACCTGCGCCCCCTCGACATATACATATCCGGCAAACCCGCTTAGCATTAAAATCTCACCCCTTCACTGTTATGGTTCCTCAATGGCAGAAAGATTTACGTTCTAATAGTTTCCTTCCTCGAACAGCTAGACTTGGGAATTCCATTCCTATTACATGACTCCATGGCTGTACTGATATACAGAAGGTTAAATGTGACGTAAGCCAACATCTTGTTTATCTTTTCCATGTATTATTCAAACGAGTAGTCCCTTACGTCCTGTTAGAGGTGAACGTGAGTAAAAATAAGTAAATAAATAAATAATTTCAATTATTATTGAATAATCACGTTAACACTTTAATAAAAATTATAAGTTTATTATCACATGAAATATAATGTGTTTCAATAAATAGAAAGAATGCATCATATTACAATTTTGCAAGAAATACAGTCTGTCTTTAAATAATATTTCAATCTTTCGATTATAGATCTTTTTTTCTTTAAATGCCACATATCTTTTTTCCTGGTGAGAAACTTTAATCAAGCAAAATATAAGTGAACCTCCAAAATTCTACACAGGAAATCATTAAAACATCATATTTTTTCCGACAATTTAGTTATATTAATACAAATACACTTCAATATACTTTATTTGTCTATTAAATCTCCGCTATGAATCTCAAACAGTATTTGTCAGTGTTTTTAACGAATTGAACACCTGTAGACAGCATGAAAGATCGAGTATAAGGCTGAAACGCTCCACCCTTAGCAAACTCGCAATATTTTTAAATTTGAAACTAATTCAGAATTACAGTCAGTACCCTTTAAACAAACAACGAATTTCTCTCATTACTATGTCTCTTTAAATCGCTGTACCATTTTGATCAGGCGTCAGCAAGCTACAACCATGGTTCCTGTGAATTTATGAACCACCACCTTACTTAGGCGACAGTGTAAACATTAACAAATTCTTTTTTCAGGGGAAATATTCTTAAAATCTTAGATATAGGTATCGTGGACATGGATCTTACTAAATAACTTGATTTTGGGCCCAAAACAATAAATGTTAAGGGGTCATAATAGGGATCAAAGTTAAAAAAATTCACACTTTTTTTTTTTTTGCTCAACATACATCTCCAAACACCCGGGCAACACCGAGCTGAAATACTAGTATCTTATAAGATCGTTGTCTTTAATGATAATGTAGCATAAGGTATATTTTCCTACACTTTTAATTGATATAGTTTTTTGACCCTCACCCCCCAAAATGTTTAAATGTTTTGATTTCTTTTAATTGGAAGACAGAAGTCTATATGTACAACTTTTTAGAAAGTCTATTTAGTACAGATTCCGAGTGAGCCCATTCTTTCGTAAACTAGTAATCGTTAATGAAGTAATTATCCATTAATTTGATTACATCGTTTTTAACCTGCTTGCCAACATGGATAAAACTGTTACAATCTCAGTTCTAGTCTAATTACTCAATCTACTAGTTAGCGTTCTATCGAAATGTATCGCGTCGGTTTTTTGTAGAATATATCCCTGTTTATGTTTTTATTTTATTTATATTTTCTGCCACTAATGTAAAGTTTAGATGTAATTACTTTACCTTCTGTGTAAAATTGGTTTTACCCGACAAGCGCGTGATTGTTTCTTGTTGAATTCGCGTTGTATTCGTAAATTTCGAAATTATAAAAAGTTAAAGTTGGGGTGGTTTTAAGTGGGTTCCTCACTGGATTTCATTATATATCGCAATGTTAATGTCAATCTATTAACGAATAACAAAAATTATATTGCACAGTAAAAAGTAAAACTAATTATTAACCACATAATGTGAACGAACCATATTAAATATGCAGTTATCGCTCGCATACATAAATAAACACGCAAGTAACTATTGTTTTAGACACTAACGAACTCAGAAAAATCGCAGGTCAGAATGAAATCTACTATGCTAAGTAAGCTGGAAATATATATATATATATATATATATATATATATATATATATATATAAGAGAAAGAAATTACCTCCAACGCAATGACTATGGCTGCTCTTAAAAAATGTCCACGCAATAGGAATTGCACCTATGAAGCCGTATCAACAAGCCTTCAGCTATTTACGTCAGAAATCGCCGTCCAAGTAATCTACTGGAGACAGAAATTTAGTGCGTCATTACAAGGTTTGATTTTCCGTTTGATAAAGACAATCGGCATTTATCAAGGCTTGACAGCCACAAAGATTCAATGAGTATAAGTTGGCCACTGAGGCAATAATGTAGTGAGCGATAGTGATGGATAATGGTAGAATAGTATTATTTAGAAGACGCCCTAACAGGAAATTCTTTACATTGTTCGATATTGTAGTAAGCTAGAAAACAGTCTCGCGGTACAGAATTCTACAGGCGAGCAGTACTGGCAAATAAACTTTTTCATGAATTTTTTTTTTTTTTACACAGTGATCACCACTTATCTAGGCCCGGAAGCCACTCAGCGATAAGGGTTATTGCAAGTACATTACGTTAGTCTGGAGATTTGATGAAGTGTTTACTTAAGCGGGCGGTTCATTAGGAATTTGTTAACGTTGGACTTGAAGACATCCAAGTTGTAGTCCGGTGGGAAGAAGGCAGACGGAACAGAGTTCCACAGACGTGCAGTTCTAAGCAAGAAGCTTTGTTCATGTAATCCGCGTTTTGATTTAGGCACAGATATAGAGTGGGGGGAATTTTTCACGGTGCATTCAGCTAGACGGGTGTTTTTCGTGAAAGATTGGCGAGGGGGGACCAGAGATTAGAGTTCAGACGAGCACCTGCCATGGAAATAACGATAAAACAAGGATAGGCTCGCAACGTCTCTTCTGTGGGAGAGAGGTTGCAGGGCAGAGAAAAGGGCATCCCCCACTAAGCCACGAAGTCTATTTTGTACTCTGTCAAGGCAAGATAGGCTGTTTTTAGCAGCTCCTGCCCAGATATGGCAACAGTATTCCATCCTTTCTAAGCTTTTGGCACAGACTAAGGGTAGAGGAAGTTGTTGACACCTGTAGTGACTACGCGGGTGTTTATTGTGTATGTTTTGCAGGATGACCCTTGATTGAAGCTCAGTCGAGCAATTGTCATGAAAAAAATGCGACAGTATCTTCAAAGGGGTTTCAAAGAGGAAAAAAGCACAACATATTTGGAGTGTCGAAACCAGTTTTACAGGCAAGAAAATTGCTTTGAAATGCTTCCCCAGTAGCTGTTTCAACAGTACTCAATGTAAGCACTATTTATCTGTTATTCAAGTAGAGGAGTGTATCATGAGGTGAAATACCTTCTTGAGTAGTAGACTTAGTAGAATATTCACCATCAACATTGGAAACAGATTTGATGTACATCTTATGAAAGTGTTTTCTTCGTCTTATTAATGTTAATATTTTATTTTTGCATTTAGTATGCTATACGGTGGAACGATACATTTGTCGTAAATAATAAAGAAAACCAGAGGCTTATTTTCAAATTTTCTTGAAAAAATTAATTCATATAACTAAATTATATCGTAGAGCTGACATCTATTCAATGTAGCAGTCTTCAGCCTCAATCGCCACCTCAATACGGGCTCGGAACTGAGAGCATTCCTTTTCCAAGCACCGACGTAAGCTCGGCAAATACTCGGCGGATGGCTAGGATCAGGCAGACTGTGCTGTTGTGGAGTTGTGGGATGTTATATATGGTTTAATTTTCGACATATAACCAAACGAATTAACCAGCAGGTTAATGCTGGGAAAGAGGGGGGCAAGTGAGAAAAGGTTACAAAATCGTAGCATTCCCTCTGAAGGCGATCCTGAATCTCTTTGGGTGGGGGGCTGGCGCCGAACCCTGCTGCCATACCAAGGGTCTACCCATTACCTGATAGCACCAGGGGATCAACACACTCTTCAAAAGACCCAGACACACTTTGTTGTTGACGTTCAAGCCGACTTCTAAGGTGTGAGATGACATGATGCTGCTCTAGCAGTATCAGAATTTTTGTAGGAATTTTTGACACCCCTAACACGAAACTGCGAATACAATATAAAAATCTCGTAATTTCTCTGTTAAAAGTGGGTTATTTATTTTCTTTATGGATTATACTTCCAAAATAAACTATTACAGTTTTTTTAAAAGTAATAAAAATATTTTTTTTTTTAAAACAGTAATGAATTTTCCGAACTCAATATTTTTCAATTTTTAAACTCAATATTTAAAAATTTTTAAATTTTAAAAATCTATCAAAATGTTTCTATTGATTCTATTTTTACGATATTTTCAGGGTCAATGTGAAATTTTATGTTCTTTCCAATAAACCGAATATAATATTTTAGACAAACGTTTTTTTTTAAATTCACGCCCCCCAAGTGTCACCCATTTTCAACTTTCTCTTAAAAAGTAAATAATTAATTTATGTCGTGGAGTTTTATATATCACAAATTGATGAGAAAAGGTCAATAAATAATATATTCAAATTTAAAACAAAAAAACAAATCGCTTTTTTAGAAATTTACCTGTAAAGTCCGAAGTTTAAAACCTTTTAAAAAAAAAAAACACACACACATTGTTTTTTTTTTTTTTTTTTAATAAAACCTTGGTCCTTGCTCCTTCAATTGAAAAAAAAAATTAGGGCTTGAATTACATCTTTCGAGGAGTTATAAGCTTGGAAAGATGGGGTGGAATTATTCACTATTTTCACGAAATTTCTGACACTGCTAATGCTGCTCTCACTTGAAACCACACTAAAGACTATAACCTTAACCGGAAACTTCGTTCAGCTTTGCCCTCGGGCGTTGAATCCTTCGGATTTGCAATGGTCATGTTGGATAGGTATAGGTATGAGTTGTACAGCAATCGATCGATCCATAGCCTTGAGCCCCTGGAGGGGCATAGGCCATCGACAACTTTATAGATGCTTTTGTAGCGAGGAGTTTTTTTTTTCGATGGGAGGTATTCTGGCACTACGCCCTTTCCAGAAGGTACATAAAGTGCCTAACATTCTCAAATGGTCTCCCATCATCAAACTCGACGTAACTTAACTTCGGCGATCCGGAGACAACCGTTGTGTCAACGTGATCGTGCCATACGTGACATTTTTATAATCTATAATATAAAGCTGAATGTGTGTGTGCGTGTGTGTGTGCGTGTGTGTGTGTGCGTGGTCACGAATAGGCTCCTTATGGTAGACTGTTTAAAAAAAAAAACTGATTACATATAATGATAGAAGATGTATCGAGTCACAGTAATGGGTATGTTTGATCTGGCAGAACGGTGGTTCATAAACATTGTTGAGTCTGCTTTTCGTCTGGTCCACAAATATGAAAATAAATTTAACAATTAAAAAAAAAACGTTTACAAGTGTTTTTGATATAGATGTACATAAGAATACTTTGCTAAGTATGTTTTAACTTAAATAGAGATGGTATAATTAAATTGTGAGCTCTTCGTTCCCGCCTGGCCTCCATGGAATGGAAATAGGCACACACTTTAATAAAGACTTTTCATATTAATCTGCGTAAATATACTTTGATAATTATGTTTCAGTTTGAAGAAATATGGTATAATAAAATTATGGGGTGTTCGTTCGAGTCTGACCTCCATAGAATGGAAATATGTCACAAAGTTTCATAAGTTTTTTTTAATATAGCTCCACAGAATATTGTGGTAAGTGTTTACGTGTGAACAGGTATGGTCTAATAAATTATGGGGCTTATCTATTTTATCTATTTTATTTTTACTTTCATCATATTTTGCTTTGGTTTTGTTACCCCCAAATTAAACCCAAATTCACAACCCTTCCTTTCCATAACCTATCATACTTTCTTAAATAAGATGTCATTTTCTGTAGGCTGTTTTTGACCCCAGTCAACGACGGGTACTTTTGCTAGTTTATATATATATATATATATATATATATATATATATATATATATATATATATATATATATATATATACACTTAAAGTGTCCATTTTATATCATAGTACATGAATAGAGATAGATAATATTGCATTAGTACGTACTGGATGCGTTGAAAATTGAGTTATCGTTTTTACGGTGCTTTCCGTAGTTGTCTTTATTATTATTATTATTATTATTATTATTATTATTATTATTATTATCTCCTGCCAATTTCCAAGATTTTATATAACCAATAATCTTACTGTAATCCTGCGGCATTATCTCATAACTCCCGCTTCATGTGTTCTAAAGCTACGCTCGATGACATCCCATGTGTTCTTTTCTGCAGATATATAAATGATTATTCATGGCTTCAGATTGAAGATGTATGATTTCATTATTTTATTGGAAACGTGCTGATTTCTCTAGGAATATTGAACAAGGATATTAATAATTGGACAGGTGTGAACTCACACATTAACACATACAATCGAATTTCAATGCACAAATCTTGTGGTTGGTTTCTCTACATTCGCTAATACTTTTAGCAAACGTTTCGTGCATCTATTATAAAGTTTTAAAGTTTTCCACCAATCAGATAGTTTCATTGGTGAGTTATTGTATATGAGCTTACCTATGCGAGTTCTCAGAAATATATTGTATATATACAATTAGTTTCTTTGTTATCATTTATTAATAAGTTATTATCATGACGCACAAATATACTGCGATTATAGTATTATTTATAAGATCAGTGCAAAACATTGCCAATTAAACATTGCATCTAGGAAAACTGTATTTTTGAAAAACTTTACTAATAAGAAAAAATACCATGATTCCATCTGACAATAATCTTATAAAAGACTCATCTGCATAATTCTTTGGATTTGATGTGAAATTTCAATTTAACTTAGTCTGATAATTTTCCAAAAGTGACTTTAACCTAATGCAACGTAAATATTACTGTGATCCTCGAAATAAGTGATGCTCCGAGGAAGCTGGGTCAGGTATAAACAGAGGACGGCGCCAGATTTGTAAGCAAATGTCGTGTGAGGACTGGCATTATCATGATGAAAAAGTTCTCCATTTCTGTTGATAAAAATGTTGTTTTGGGGTCATCACGGATGCGAATATTGCAGTAAAAGTGAATGATGCTGTAATAATGAAAAAGAAAAACAGTTATAAATTAATTTTGATAAAAATTTTTAGTAATAAATAAGAATGCCCCTTCTACAAGCCGGCAATTTTTTGTACCAATCAGATAGTTTCATGATGAGCAGAGCTGGTTGATTATTAAGACTGTTGATTGTTATATATTTAGGATTGTATCACGCGATTGTTTTATAACAATTCGAAACAAATTAAATTTTCCATATACATGACAGTAAACACAGATAACACAACCTGCTTACTGCAATGTTATTCTTATCACAAATTGATAAGAATATACGTACTTAAAGGTGTTACTGTAATTTTAATCTCATAATGGAAACAGTGCAATACCTGAATTATCTTGTTTTGCTTAAGCACTACTACATGGTAGAATGAAATAAATGTCGCCCTAGAAAAGACAACATGATCCAGTTCTGTTTGATGAAAACTGATTGTCGTTTTTTGATTGAAGACCAGCTACTAGTTGGCCAGTTGTGTACAAATCCCAGGGATGATCGGAGGCGTCTATCATGTCTAAAAGTAACACCATGTTAAACTTGCAATATCGGAGATGTGCTGCTTTACAACTAAAGCTAACTAGCAATCCAAGCTATAACAACAGAACCCCTGTCAGCATCATCAAAATGTAAATCCAAATGGGTCAACGCTTAAGGTCACAGCTCAACGAAGTTTCCGGCCACGGTTATGGTTTCAAGTGAAAGCCACATCATGGAACCTCACATCTTTGAAGTCGGCTTGAAAGTCAACAACAAATTGTACCTTGATATGCTGCTATTAGATGTCCGCTGGCAAACACTGGGTGGGCAGCAGGACTCGGCCACTTGCCTACAAATCCAAATATGGTAGATTGTTTCCCGGGGAGATTTACATGATTGAGGAACGTCCTGGGAACGCAACCAGCTCCTTGGGGCGATTAAGCGATGTCCAATGATGTATCTAACGATAGGCACATGGAAACATCAGGAAATGTCTTCGGCTATAACCGCTTTGCATGGGTCGTTTCTTCTATTCATTGCGTCGTTGCAGGCATCTTTCAATCATCGGCATTAATGGCATGCTGGATTTTGACGCTTATACAAAAATAGCGAACAAATGCATTTTTATAAAAATACAATTTATTTAAGATTTAACAATGAGAGCATATTTTTATGAAGATCAGTTGAAACCAGACGCATGCTATGTAACGTCCGGTGACTTCTGAATGCAAGCTTCAACTGTTTAAAATAATATAATTATATTTAATTCTCTCTTTCTTCATTTAAAGAGAGAAAAATGGAAGGAAAGAGAGGACATATATATATATAAGGAGAGAGAGAAAGAGGGAGAGAGATAGATATATAGCGAGAGAGATTCATACATAACGTTTAGACAGTGTTTTGTTTTTGTACCCCTGAGTTCTTTTGGGTTTGACCTTTCAAATTCTAAGGCCGTATATCGTTTAGTCTTGGTTCAATATTATACACAAAGGTGCATTCTTATCTTGAGTTATAGCAGAACATTTTCAAAATCACAAACATCTGCTTAACATATCTGCACATCACAAGTACAAACCAAGTTAGGCACACAGTTTGTTAATGTAGAGCCCTCAGCTCCCTCAAAAGGGGCTAAGTCATTGTGCCACATAGACAGAAGCTTCGCTTCAGAAAGAGTTGCTACGACTTTGAATGCATTTTGTACTCGTCTCCCTCAAGCTGAAGCTGTAACTTGGATAAAATATCAGCAGTGAGTTCAGAAACAATGTAAATAATCATTTCATGCTTATTGGAACATAAGAAAAATCGGCACAACTTTACTAGAGTGTGTCTTGACAAAAATGTATTTCAGAGAAAAACATTATTACATACTTACGTGTCATGCCGAAATTAGTATAAATTCAAAAAATTACGAAAAATGGTTCAGTAGAAAAATATTTATAAGTAAAAACAGAGGCGGTAATTTAGACTAACGGCAGTCACATTGAACAGAGCAGCTCTACTAACATAATCATGATACTTGGATTGATTATTTCCATGAAGTTGAAAAATATAGATGTAGTGTTGTTTTTTAAGGCGATACATTTTTCATTCTACCATGTACTTCGTATAAATTAGAAAACATACTACTTCAGATATCATCTTAATTTCTGAGACAATACAATGATGATGTGTTTGCGATAAATCTAAGAGAGACTGGAATATCCAAAGAACTACAAAAGAAATGAATGAACTCACAGTCTATTACTGATTAAATGGGAAGTATATTTATTAAAATCTATCATACCTTCGCTACTGTGAACAAGTGGGTTACAAAATCTAAATCAGTAAGATAGACTACATATAATACCTGAATATTCCTAAGCAACTAGGAAATGCAATTGCCAGTAGTATAGTTTTAATACTTTAAAATAATATTGACACATCAGTGCTCTTTAGATAATCGAATTTAAGCAAAACTAATTCTGTTCATTAACAGAGAGCTGACATTTTGGGGAATGTCTGCCGTTTTATGCACGACGGCGTTGAGACTTCCCGTAGCTCAAGCATCAACCTTTAGCTGTCTTGTTCCTGTATTGCCCTGGATCAAGCTGGTCGAGACGAGAAGGTAAGGTAAGGTCTGCACAAACCTGCTTCATTTTAATTAATGTCTCACCGCATGTCTACCATCATTCCTTAGATGACAAGATGCTCTCTGTCGTTTCGACGGGCGAATATATATCTTGGCCCATTGGAATTTTTTCAGCCAGTTCAATACCTTTCTGTATTAGTGGTAGTGGATACCCTCTTTTCCGTAGGGTTATTTGTAGTTCATTCAGTCTAGTCGAACGGAGGTGTCTGTCTGTTACTATGGTGCAGACTCTACGTGCCAGGGAGTAGGGTATTGATTTTAGTCAGTTTTTAGGATGGTGGCTTTTGTAGTGGAGGTATTGTTGAGTGTCTGTGGGTTTGTGGTAGATGTCTGTGTTAAGTTTTGAGACATTTGTGTTGAACAAAGATGGCGGCGTAGTTCAGATCAGTAACCAAGATGACAATCAAGAATCAAATGTGGTCCGTCGCGTAGTTATCCTCTTAAGTTCTGAGATATTATGTTGAACAAAGATGGCAGCGTAGTTCAGATCAGTAACCAAGATGGCGGCGAAGAATTAAATGCGGTCCGTGGCATAGCAAATGGCGAACTGATTGAATCCAAAATTCGACGATTTTTATAATAATTTTGCGACGTTTTGATTGGTGGTTTAGCACAGCCGTTGGTTATAAAAATGATTGGCGAATCCATTCATCCCATACCCCTATCACAAGTCAAAAACATTTTACAGTCTTTAATGATGTTGTTGTTTTCGATTGCTACTAGGATGTCTAGTAAAGGTAGTTCTGTGGGATTTTGTTCTTGTGTGAAGTTTATTTTTGTGTGTAGATATTGTAGCTAAGTGTGGATTTCTCTGATATCCCCCCCATGAGGTTCTCCAGAGGATAAAGCAGTCCTCTAGGTATCTTTACCAAGGTTTTATGAAGAGCGTTTTTATATTGTGCCCGTATTTCTGCTCTATCCTTTCATAAAGGGTCTCTTCTAGGAAGGCGAGTGTAAGAGTGGCATATGTTGGTGCCATTTTAGTACCCACTGCTGTGCCTAGTATTTAGATGTAATTTTCATTATTGAATTGGAAGGAGTTGTTATTGAGGCTTATGTCAATGCTGTCAATAACGAATTGTTTTTTGAATCTTGGGTGTAAAGTATGTGTATGTCTGTCAATCCAATATGAGATAACTTCTTTTCCTAGGTTGTGTGTGATATTGCTATATAGGCTGCTAACATGGAATGTGGCTAGTATAGTCCCATCGTCTACTGTTTGTGTTAGGGAGCTAAGGACGTGTGTGTCATCTCTTACATAACTTCTGACTAGATTGGTGAAGGAATGCAATAATATATCTATTAGGTTGCTAAGTCTGCTTGTTGGGCATGATGGTCTTGCTACTATGGGTCTGAATGTGAGGTCATTGGGGTTTAGGGTGCTTATGTACTCCGACTTTTGTATGTTGATGACATGTCTTACCTGGTTAGATTTGTGTATTTTGGGTAGCCCATAGAAGATATTTCTTTTTGTTGTGAAGTTTCTAAGGAAGTCTTTTTCTTTTTTGCATAGTGTACTATTTTATCTTGTGCAGAGTTTTGAGATTTTAGATTTAGCTAATTGGTTTGTAATAATTTTCCTTCCCTAGTGATGCTAAAATGTCTGTTTTATAGTAGTGCTTATTCATGATAACCACCGCGCTACCTTTGACTGCTTCCTTTATAACTAAGTTGTTATTATGTTAGGGTTTTTTAAGTGCTTGATTTTGTTTTCGTGTTAGATTACTGGTGGGGTTTTCTTTTTGTTGGGGGTTGAGGTTCCAGGGTCTTTCAAAGAAATTATTTAGTTATTTTGTATTGTTTTTGTTTTTGTTTTTGTTGGGGAAGTATGTTGATTTGTTTTTCACTAGAGAATCGTCTGTTGTGTTATCTCTGTCATTAAGTATATCTATGAGTCTAAATTTGCGTTCAATTTTTTTAAGGTCTTTCTTTAACTCTGCTATGTTACTTTGGGGGTTGAGCAGAATTTGAGGCTTAGTTTTAGCAATTCAATTTCGTCCTTTGTAAGTGTCTCTGTAGATAGATTAATGGCTTTGCGTTTTTTGTTGTCTAGTCTGGTGTTGTCATTTTGTGAGGGATTCCTAAAAATGATTGCGTGGGTCGTTAGTTTCGTTGTTCCGGTTGGGGGGTTGGTTGTGTTGTTTTGTAGGGATGTATGGATTATGAAAGTACCTGGGGCATTTGGATTGGTTGTGTTTTTGTGAGGGGTATCTTTGGGGTCGGTTTTGTACTGTGGGGTACTGGAGGTGAGTATTGTAAAGATTCTTTTGTGTTGGGTGGTATCTATAGGGGTGGTTTTCTTCAATTGGGTTATTTTGGTGGGGGTTGTTAAGTAGGGGGACTTTTGATGGTTTGTATGGGTGGAGTGGGGTAATAGATAATGGGTTCTTAACTTAGTTGGGTGACGTGATTGGTAGTAACTATTTTCGTTTTGTTGTGGGAGGTTGTATTTTTTAGTATTGTCGTGTGGTGGTGGGTTGTCGATTGTTGATATGTTGTTTTTGGCGCTTTTGGTAGTAGTATTTGTCTTTGTACGGTGCCTGTGTTCTTGTGTGGATGTGTGGTGTGCTTGATGGGAGTTTTGGTTGAGCTGGTTGGTGGGGATGGGTGTATGGTATGAATATGTTCCGGTCGTTTCGTTGTGTGTGTTTGGGTCTGTTGTGGGGGTATGTTTGTGAGGGATGTGTGCCTCATTCTTACCTTTGTTTCGAAATCCCCCAGCTGTTAAAATCGGGTATGATTGTTTTGTTTTTGATTGGTTTGACTCATCATGTTCGGTACTTGTTTGTTTTTTCTTTTTCTGGTAGTTTTTTCACTCACGTTATTTTCCTTTCGATAATGTTGTTGGATTCTTACACCTCCTCTCTGCATTCAGACTCCCAAAGTCCATAAGGAATTGGTGGGTGTCCTTGGGGCATAGCTTTCTGATGTCGGTAAGCATTTTATCGTCGATTTTTGAGTATTCCTTTGTGAGGTGTATCTTTCTGTCCTCCTCTATGTCGATTTCAGCTTGTAGTTTTGATATGTTTAGGGCCTTTTTAAAATGTTCTTCTGCTCCTCTGTGTCTTGTGGTGTGACTTTTTCTCGGAATTTGTTTAGGATAAATTGCTCCTCCATGGTTAAAAATGTCCTGAAATCAGAGCGGTGTTGCTGCATTTGACTGCACGGTAGTAGGCCATTTTTCTCCTTTTAATAACAGTTTTCCATGTTTGGAGTTTTTTTTTGCTTTTGTTTTCAGGGCTTCTGTGGTTCCTTCAGATGTTCTAAATGTTCTTTTTGTTTTTTAGGAGTTCTATAATTTCGTCGATGTTGGCTAGTACCTTATCCTGTTGGTGGGATATCGTGAGGATAATTCTGCCCATCTTTTAATTTAATTTAAGAATTTCATCCTCGAGATGTTTGTTTTCCATGTTTGGTGTTGTTTGTGATTCTGGTGTGTCCTCTACACGCTTTTTACGTGTTGGTGGCATTCTGGCGTTGTAGTTAGATATATTTATATAAAATGGGTTAAGAAATTCCAACGATATCATTGAACTTGTTTTTTAACGCGTTTCAGAAGTTCTGTGAATGTCCTCTTCAGAAAGTATTTAAAATGATTAGAATATAATCAAGACGTGTAAAAATGAAAAGAACATTTTCGTAGTTCATTTGAAATGTTTTAAAAGGTAGAAACATGTGTACACGATTCTACTTTTCATTCGTATGTCCAATTTTTTATTACTGGTTCATTGGGCTGAGCGGTTGTCTAATGTTTCTCTCTCTCTCTCTCCTTGCGTTTCTGTTATCTTTCTTTGTTTTTCTCATTTTTTCCCTTTTATATATATATATATATATATATATATATATATATATATATATATATATAGGCATCCACATACAGTACTGTTTCGTTGTATGAAAAAATAAATCCCTTGACCCTAGGAGTTTGTAGTTCTTAATGACTACGTATGGAAATTTCGACATGAAATTCTGTACATATTATTATGAATAATATATATATATATATATATATATATATATATATATATATATATATATAGAGAGAGAGAGAGAGAGAGAGAGAGAGAGAGAGGGAGAGAGAGAGAGTATAGGGTGGGGTAAAATCACGAATTATTTTGAATTAGTAATAACTTTAACGTTTAACTTTTGTTTTTCCTTTTCATAATTTTGCAGATAAAACATTGACAATTGATGGAGGAAAATGTAGCACTGAGCAAAGAACCAAAATTGTTGAGCTTTATTTCGATATCGTCGTTCTATAATCTTGACTCAAAGAGTCTATTGTCGGCATTATAATGTCAGACAACTCAAAATCAGAGTACAAACAATCGTCTTCTGAAATGGTTTCAGGTCGTTTGTTTAAGGTCAGCTATTCAAGACAAACTGGAAATGTTCTTCCAACAAGATAGAGCGACTGATCACACTTCCTGTCAAAGTATAGCGCCCATAAGGGGGTTATTGGCAAGCGTATAATTAGCAGATTTTCTGATTTTAACTTGCCTTTACGTTCACCGGATTTGACAACCCCTGACTTTTTCCTTTGTGGTATCTTTAAGAAAGGGTTTATGTGAAGAATCTAAGAATAATTCAAGAAATTAAAATCAACACTAGCCGGAAAGTTGTTGTTTTAAGCAGTATAATAGAAAAATAACATATACAGAGCTCGCCTTTATGAAGCTGAAAATAGGGGTTATTTAAATGGTATACTTTTTAAAAATACTAATTTAAAAATGTTTGGGGAAATGTAATTATTTACGAGTAAACAGTAGTAAATTATTTTAAATGTTGGAGTTTTTATCACGTGAACAAACCCATGCGTGAGTTTTGAATCACCCTGTATATAGATCATTAGATAATCATATACTGACATAATAAACTACATTAACATGATTGCATAAATAAATGGACACGTAATACGTTCACATAGATAGATATAAGTAAAGGCGTTAATGTTGAAAATCCGCATTAATTAGAATGAATAGGTTTTTAAATAAAATCACTTGTGTACTTTACTCTCATTTCACACTTGTTGGTATATGCGGAATTTTTTTCTTGGTTTATCTTTTTTTTTCACTATCCCACTTCATGTTATCTTTGTCTTGTTCCTGTATTTCATTGCCTTCTTTCTTTACAACATCATTCGCTGAAAGCAAAAATTTAATTTGATATTCTAATAGTAGCCATTTTGTTTTCTGATTATAAACATGATTTAAAAAAGCAGTTAAAAAATGAAAAGAAATAAACTACAGGACTGAAAATGAATACAAAATAGACATCGAATAACAAAATGGGAATGAGAGAAATAGGCGATAGTCACTCGAGATTAAGAAGAGAAGCTTGGAAATAAACGTGTAATACAAAAAAAAGAACGAATTGATGTTTAGAAAAAGAACGTGTTTACTGTTCATATTTTAGTGTGCAGACGGGGAAAGCACAGTAGACGCGTTTCAATATATAAATCACCCCAAAGAGTCGTCAGGGATACACTAGAAAAAAAACTGTTAAAAATAAGTCTTTCACCATTCACTATGACTACTCAGTTCCTACAGAGACATACCTAGAAAACGGCTCTATTAAAGCAGACATAGTTATACAAGAAAATAAGAAAATAAGAAGATATAGTCGTTCTAGTAAAAGGAATCACTATTGATTCTGGCTTACTCGCTGCTTTAAGGGAACATAAACAATATGTCAAGGTCATATACACCACATGAATAGAATCTCGACTCTTATAAATCTTCCGTTATTCCAGTAAATATATAGTTAACCGAACTTGTAAAATTATTTGTAAACTAACTTGTTAACCAAATGCAAAGGGAGATGCAAATAATTGCTCTTAAAATTATGATTAGAATCCTAAAACCGTCTCTTTAGTGTTTGAAATAAAGAGTGAGTATCTGGTATCACGTAGGATGCAGCTTGCCAAGCAAAATCAAAATAATAAGAAAATTTGAATACAAAAGCATGGATGTTTTTAAAGAGGCTCTGTTAATTTGCGGCTTTAACAATGGAAATTGCTATTTCACTCTTAAGCGTAACAAACCAGCAAACCAACTAGTAACGTATCAAATTTCTCATTTAAATGCGTAGACGTATGTGGCAATGCTTTATAAACTGTAAGCATGAGAGACCTGTTAGTCCAGCATTTTGTATCGAGAGATGTGTGGACTCATGTGGCACAATGAACGAAAACTCCTCTCAAACGAGCTCTCATACTCCGCACATTTTTGATCCTGGTACCAGATATTTTCCTGTATCTTTGATGAGACAAGTAAAATCAAATAATAGCAGATATTATTTAAACTGATGTTTTGAGGAGCGATACTACCGACCAGTGTCTCGATCTACTCCTGATTTTAATTTTACAGTTCATTCCGAAGTCTTGTTCAGGAGAAGGATTCCGTGAGCTTCTCAAGTTTCTCCAAGTTTTCTTAACCGATTCATATCTTTGTCAGACACGTATGGACTGCTTTCACAGCCTTCTAGACATTCATTACCGCTTGGGTTTCTCTTTTACGAATTGCTCCTTTTCACAAAAATTTAACACAGTGGCATATCCGTGTACTTGGCGTCCGGTTGAGCCAGCGATCAATAGGTATCAAAGGGTACCCTAATCTTTATTTTTCCTGGATTGAAATAATTTACTTCTTTCTCACGTTACCATTGGTAATCTCATACAAGCCAATTATGTCAGAAACTCACTCGCTTCTGGCTTGCACAAGCATACCAATGAAACTTTCTTTTATAGCATTGATCTATTTGCTGCGGCTGTGAATTCAGTTTTGGGTATACTAAGTCGAGTTCACACCCCTCCGCCATCCTTGATATATGATGTATGATAATGTTATTTAATATCATTTTGAGTAGTCAGCTCCCTCATGTGTAAAATCAAGTAGAGCAGATATAAAAATGCCAGGTTACTAGCTAACGGGGGACTGTTTAAAGGGCGGCAGTTGAGATCCGATTTTTTTTGTGTAACCGGATGCAAAATGGACAGAATCATAACCTGCATGCTGATATCAGGTTGTTACACAATGAAAAAATTTTAGTGTATGCATGTATTTTGCTCTTGTTTTTTCTCACTATTTTCCCACTCCCTTTCTATCTCTATTAACGAGGGAAGAATTGTAATCTTGCTGCGAGTGTCGTTAAACACGGACGAATAGCAACTTAGGCAGTTATCACAGGCGGATAGTGACAGGTCGAGAAAGGGTCTGGAATTGAATATACTTTATAAATATTAAATTAAAATAATATTAATTTTCATAATAAAATATTTGTTTGCTGCTTTATACAAGCGTTCAAATTCAGCAAGCAGTTCCTGCTATAAAAAAAGACCGATGACGCACTGTCAGAAATGACGTCGATCGAAGGCACGGAGACAAAACTCACAAGCGGACGATAAATCGACCATAGTGATCCATCCTTGATGACACAGTAACGAACGTTCGTAGCAACCCCATTACTCTAAAGATGTGCCCATCATTTTATCGCGTTTAAAACCCGCGAATCTGGTTCCCATGCCAAGACATAACAACAGATCCAGAAACATCAGGATGACAAGTCAAGTAATTCTCCTCGGCAGACGATAGTAGATTACTCCTTTCAAAATAATACGCATGAGTAAAAATGCCTACTCGCCGGGTATTTCAATAGACCTACATACCTATTTTCAGAGAGTTGGAGCACTTCGAAATGACGTTACAACGTAAGCGTGGCAGACTCAATAGATCTTTAAGCGAACATATAAAGTTTATTATACAGACCTGTAGACGTATGTCAAAATGCTATTTCAAACTTAAACGTGACAAACTGATGAACTAATCAGCCAATATGCAAGGCATATTGTACAAATCATTGGGCGCATCTAAAGTTCACATTTAAGCGTTATAAATAAACGAACTGATAACTTACGTACAAAGCCTCTTACACAGACTTGTGGCCGCATCCTAAAATTATTTTAACGCATGCGACCGATGGAAAATTAGGCGACAAACAAGGTCCGTTATACAGATCTTTGGATGTATGTCAAATTTACATTTTAGTATTAAGCGTGATAGATCGACAAACTAACTAGCATGGGTATAAAGCCTATCACACGAACACATGACGGCAACTGAAAACGCTATTAAACATATGAGCGTGATAGATCAACAGATTGAGCAGCAGATTTACAAAGCATACTAAATATATGCGTTGACAATATTCAAAATACTATTTCTAACTTAATTGTAACAGAGAGAATAGCCCAATGATACAAATCAGTAGAGTCATCTGAAAAGTGTATTGTCCCTTCACGCATAAGAAGCAGGTAGACAACTACTAAGATATCTAGATGATTAACCAAAAGTTGACTGATCATCTAATATCGTATTTCGAACAAAGGAGTGACAGACGGACAAACCGACCAGCAGAGGACGGACCCTGTCTTTCATGGAAATGCGAGTTTAAAAATATAATTCCCCACTTACATGTGACAGACTGAATAACAGATTAACACAACCATTGCAGGAATGAATTAATAATGAGCATTATCTATTCACGTAGGTTACTTCCAGTTAAATTTGTTCGAGTAAAGTTTTATCAATGCTTTGTTTATTTGATTTTGTTATACGGGTTTTATGGTAGATCAGCTGATAGAAGAGCCAGAAGGAGTGTCGCTGATTGTGTATGCAAAATATTCGAGAGACTCCTTATCTTCAAGAATGGCTTCATGCAAAAATGCTAACATCATTACAAAAGATAGTTATCTGATGCAAATGCTACGTCGTAGTAATTGTCATTGCCAACATAAATACAGTTTAGAACTTAGTAAAAAATATATTTATTTTACTTATTTTTGTGACCTTTCAGCGTTATAAGTTATATTTAATAATAAAAAGAAGTTTTCAACCTATGTACTTTGCGGAAATTAATGAGGGGGTACAATAATCGGTGTTAGCCATGCTAATTCTGACTAGCAACTAAGTACGTAACCAGGGCGGAAGTTAACGAAGGCTGAAAAGCAAAATCCAATTATTCGGCATTTACTCATTAATGTGATATTTGTGTACCATTCTACTGATTACCTGTTATGTATCTACATCTGTTTATTACTAGTGAAACTAAATTCGAGTGATTCTTGCTTGGCCGACCTGATTCGGCTGTTGGCCTAGGAAGAGATGAGGTAAAATTCGTTAGCACACAAGTAGAAAGCAAACCATAAAAAAGGTTGGATTTGAAGCTAAGTTGTCAGTTCGTGTCATTATCCACCTAACCGCAATCACCGCACTGATTATTATTTTAACTCGTCAGATACATGCGACTTCACTTGTTTCATGTGATATCACCAAAGAAAGTAGTTTGTTGTCTCCGGAATCTGAAGGACAATTTATTCCAGATTTTACGATATTTCCGTTCCGTTCATTTAAGTATCGTAGCAAACATATATACGTTTTTGCAATATTCGTTTACAATTTGGTGATGATTGCTGCTAAGATTTGAGCGGCGATAAGCATCCTTAGATTGCCAGAATTCTCCGTCTTCCCAGTGAATGTCTTGATTGTACTCTGCTTCATCTGCCTTCCCATTAATCTATATCCATAAACATGTAATAAATAACGGATAAAAGTATCATTACAAATTTCAGAAAAAAAAACAACAAAAAAAAACATCCAGGTGCTTAGAAATAGCTCGTAATAAAGATATTATTATCTAAATTGTAATTATTATGTGAATTAAATATTATATAGATCTCTATTGAATCAAAGGTCATGTTTGCTTATTTTTACATGTGAAAGTATTTAAAAGAGTTAATTCTGTTCGAGGGTATTAAGATAATTCCGACCTTTGTGAAAATTTAGCATAAATCTTGGATATCAAATGAAAAATGAAAGTTCATTTAAAACAATTTTAGGGGAATTAATATAGTCACAAGCTCCAGTTTCAAAATCCAAACTGTTCACATTTCATTGAATTTGATCAATCGAATTTACCTGTTCTGGGATAGGTATTTTTTTTTAGTATTGCGTAAGCAATGGAGATAGTTTAATTTTGTGCCCGAGTAAAATAACAAATAGTGCTAAATAGTAGTGCAGATAATAATGTTTTTAAACATTTCTTAGAGATGATTTTAGGTGCGCATTGGTAATCGCTTGAGTCGACATCTGCGTTTAGCTGTGATTAACTGTATGATACTATACTTGTAATGAATCATGTAAAATTACTTATAGAGATGAGAAGTAAACTAATGGTGAGATCAACTATTTAGAAGCTACTCCTATTTAAGGCAGCTTGGTTATCATGTAGATAAGGTGAATAGAGTAAAGACTGAAATGATCACAGTTGTTATGCTTTATAATCCGAACTGCTTTAGTAGTAAACATATTATGGCGCGAAAACTTTTATTCGGGACCCTCGAAAGCAGAACAATGACCACAGTCTTCGTTTTGATACACGAGGGTCGTTCTAAATGTGATGACTCTTATTTTTTTATTCCGGAATAACAACTTATATATTATTTAATAGATTTTTTATTATTGAGATCAGTATTATTTATTAATTTTAGCCTCATTTTTTAAAAAATTGTTTTTGATTTTTTTTTTGTTTTTGTTTCACGAGGTTTCGGCCAACTATTCCTCCGACCTCCGTCGGGTTAAATAATATATATTATTCGGTACGGACCTGATCATGGAAGATCAGAAAATAAATAAACTTGAATTTATAAGATCCGCCTCCAAAAAGAATCAACCTTGATCATCTCTCAGGGCCCGTTGCGCAGTGGATAGAGACGTTGAATCTCTAAAGTTCCAGGCGAGAATTGTCCGAAGCTAGCGATTTCAATCTTACCAAAAAGCCGACCAGGGGCTTATTTTGCCAAAATATCTGGTGAGACAACAACAACTACGGAAGACAGTACTTGTTGTGGATGTAATTTGGAGATTCGGAGTTTCTATCCCGTCGCGGTTACCACCGGTAAATAACAACTTTTAAAAAGATGAAGATAATAGTACGCAATAAATTAAATAAACTTGGGGTTGTAAATTTCTTTCTTATAATGCTTGAACATTCAGGGCCAGTAAATTGTATCTCTTTTGTAAATATTGATGGCGTGAGACTTTAAACAAGCAACCCCTATAATTGGCGTGAATATGAGTTTTCGTATTTCTATTTTTCAAACGTGCATCAGGAATGGTGATCAATATATCTCAATATATAACATTTTGATTGCAGAAATTTCTTAATGGGGTAAATGTACCGTAGGGTTGCAACAACAGATGCCACATACAAATTAACACATATACCCTGATTGTCACTATCTTATATAGCTTACGCCCACCATTTCTGCCACATTTATTCATGATAATTAAATGCTACATTACATCCGATGAGAAATACCATCACAATCGCCACATCTATGAGGAAGAATTTACTATTTTCCCCTTCCAATATTTAATGCTCCCACTACTAATAGTGGAGACCAGGTCAAATTATATATTTTCCTATGATATTGTGCTTGCGCCGCCATTATTACATACATACATATACCGATCTAAAAATAATAAATTCTCCCTTCTCAAATTCCGCCCATTTTGATTGACTGATACTTGATTATTCACATATTCCGGAATCGACTCCTACAATAAATAAACGAACGCTCCAGAAATCATACAATATATGGTCGCTCTCTACAGAGGAAAATCCTGCTACAAAGACTAAATTAAACATATAAACCGATTGTCGTCGCTTTTTACATATTACAATCGTGCGATACAAAAACAACATTAAACATATTATAAACACACATAATTAAATATACTAACAGATTGGCGTTGCTCTATACAAAAGACAATAGGTGTTTTTTTGTGTGTACATTTATGCATTAGCTCCACCTCCAAACTTTTCTTATTGTTGACACAATTGATAGGTTTTCGACTATGCTGATTACGAACAACTCATTAAAATTCTTCAGAGACAAATACTGTTCGATGATTGAGGATGTCTATTCCGAACGTTGTTATTAACATCAGGCGGTAGGGGTTGTGTATTCTTAAAGCCGTTCTTAACATGGGGAAGTTGCGGTGTATCTATTCCGAAAGCCGTTCTTAACATGAGAAGGTCTGGGATAGGTAATGGACAACAACCGCGCTTTAATACTAATGATTAACAGGTCCTGCTAGTAGAAATATAGATTCTAGATCACAAAATATCAGTCGTTTTTATAGCATTACTACGATCTTCGAATTTACCCAACTTTTGCGGTTAAATATAGGAGGCGTTACAGTAGTCGTATGAAAATACACGCCGCAGACATCTATGTTCAGCTGTCGTTTATCGCATTCACAACACATACGAAATGTCTTGTGCCCTACAAAAAAGGAAGACAGGCTGTTACTTTACGCGTGATACGTCATCATCACATGACAATTTCTCCCCTCTCTTTCCCCGTGTGGATGCTGGTTACTACGTAGAAAAATAACTACTGGAGCACAAAAGATCACCATTTTTGTGATACGAGTAATGTCTTCATATCTTTTAAACTTTTCAGTTAAACAAATAGAAGACTAAACTTTTGGAATGACCGTCGTATGTAACTTATAATTCATCCTTATTATTTTTATGATTTACTATTGAATAGCTTAGTGCGGCTATGGAACCATTTCATAAATTTTAACCGATATCGGATTCATTCCCGGTATTTCTATCAAGTCATGTCATGAAACTGAACGAGGGTGATGCGTAAAATTTACGGTCCCAGTTAGAGTATTTGGTTCCTTGTTGATAATATTATATAATAACAACGGCTCCTGGTATATTTTGTGTAGTCGAACGCCAGCTCAGTTTTCTACTCTATTAATCTCAACGGTAAATGTTTACAACGACATTATTTCAGCTATTATTATCCTTTATTTTCTTACTTGGCCAGCGAAACATAATGAAATGTAAGTGAATATAAGCATCATTAATGCACTCCAAACTTCACCGCAAATATTGTTGTAGAACATGCCAAACAGGCATTCACTTTACATTCACATCATCCCTACTAAAATTACTTGTGCCCCCACAAAAAAGGAAGACAGGCTGTCACTTTACGCGTGATACGTTATCATCACATGACAATTTTCTCCCCTCCCTTTCCCCGTGTGGAAATTCACACCAGATTAACAAGACACTTAAAAACTTACATTTTTTGTATCAGAATCGTCTAAAAATATCTAATGCTTTCGGTTATTGTTTTACTTGTAGCATTGGACAAATAATTAAACTTGTGAGCACCAAAAGGGAGTAAAATGTTAAAATAAAATTGTCAATAATATTTCATTGGTTGTTGATACAAGGGAGATAATCTTGATAAAAAAACAACGGTCAAAATCAAAAAGGAGATTAAACCATGATGTAGATATGATAAAACAACAATTGCCAAACATACATTAATGTTGAGGTTTTTTTTTTAAATTTCCTATTCAAGTGCAGACTTTACTGAACATTGAGTGGAAATTCAATGTGCGAAAACAATCCATGGAACACACTAAGTCAAGCTAGAGATCGAGATATATATTGTTTCATTAAAACGTTCAGATTCGTGAGAATATTTATGAAGTCGTCACCATCTGTCATTATGACTATGACTACCAATATTGGACGTCATATCCTTTAGTCATGCCCGCTTCTAGCAACATATCAATAAAAAGTCCATGCAGTAGTTATCGATCAGTGTTATTAGCGAATGCCTTTCATGTATTCCTGACATTAAATCTCTAATCTTGAATCCATTTCTCCGTTTCAAAAGCAATCCTCAGACGAAAAGTCCATCTTCTTATAATTTGAATCGGATTCAGAAAACTAATTATGAATGCAAACCTGACAAAAACCTTCTGTAAATCGTTAGCGGATAACAATAAAATATTACACCACCTAGTCTGATGTAAATAATCCAATATTTTAGTATGAAAGACCTCGTAAATTTCAATATTACACAAGACAGCGTAAATGAATGTGAAAATGGCTTTTGTCTACATGTTCCGAATTAGTGCAGAACAAAAGTTGTCGGGACGGCTCAGTTAAATTTTACAAAAGGAAGATATCGTAGAATAAGATAATATATAAAAGATAAAAATATAGTTGATGTGTTTTGTTTGAGAAATTTATGTACAATACTTTATGAAAATGAGAAGAATCTCATTCTTTTTTAATATGGCAAAGCGAATCAGCATTCAATGATAAAGATCGATGCCTCCCTCCTGTCTCAAGAGACAATTGGTATCTCCTGTGCGTGTAATTGTGAAGCAATGATTGAACAATCCCAAACCACAAATCTGACTGATCGACATTGCTTGGATCCAGTGGTAAGGAGAGACATAAGACAGATTGGAAGCAATGCCGAGTTAAGCGGAGCACATGCAGCACCTGGAATTCCCAAGTGGCCACCAATTTTAATACTGACGAGGCTCGAAATTGCTTAACGTCAGTTAAGTTGGCTCAAACCGATGTGCCAACGTGATTTATGTTGAGGATATATGCACTTTAAATATCATATGCGCCGTTTTATCACCAGGACAAAGAGTTACTTCAATACCTAATGACGCTGAGAAAGAATTATTTTACCTTATAACGTAATTTTTGCAAGCATTAAATTAATAACACATCTTTTATGAATTTTCGGGTGCATTCAAGAATATCAGGTTACCTTGTTTAATGCATACAATATTGACTATAGTACATACATCATGAATTTTCTAATTTTTTTCTTGTGCAAAACTTCCTAAAATAATACGATTATATATTCTACTCCCTTCGGATATAAAAAGACAAAAAACAAACGTATAGTTGGCTAACATAAATGTTTTTTTCTCAATTGTGACTTCTTATCATACATTTCTGGAAAAAAAAACTAAATTGAAAGGGTGCTAAAGGTCCAAATACCATATATCTTAGTGTTCAATTCAATCGGCTAATTATTTACATTGTAGTTTAGTAGAGATTTTTCGCACAGAAATTTACAAGGTCACTACAGACATCATGCATTTATGTGAAATACAGTTTTTTAGTTATTCATTGAATGAGTCTCATTGCAGTTTATATTTTCATCGATTGAGCTAGCGGGCGCTGCCATTGTATTCCGTAAGCAATCACAAAAATCTACAATTTCTTTGTTCTTTAGCTTCTCTATGATTATATCTCTTTGGAGTGTCATTGCTTCAAAACAGAGTTGTCACTTAAGTAAGGACTTTTTTCTAGAAATTATATAACTGTCTCCATAGACTTTTCTGCATCATTCCATGATATTGCTTAATCAGAGTGTTCTTGGTTATTAACATTATGCCAAGAGAATGGGGGGGTTGTCGCTATTTTAATCAACATTACTGCCTTCAGGGTATTGATCAGTAGTTTCCTCATCTTCTTGCACCCACATTTCAACATAATTTGCATTAAGTGATTCAAGAAAAACCTGGTTGGTCGGTAACCGTTTAGTTTCAAGAATTTTTTCTAGACTAGGTGTATTATCTGATTCTTTCAGTTCAGAACACTTTGGCGCTGGGCATGATTTACCTCATGCTTTTTTTAATGTGCTTGCTCGAATTTTATCCATGCACTTGAGAGAGAAAATATGGCATCTTTGAGAGTAAAATGGCGCTGGAATTCGCTTATACCCACGGTACTATTTATCATATTCATCATGAAATCATTTCTGTAGGAATATTTTAAGTTCCAAATAATCCCTTGATCCATAGGTTGGATGAGAGAAGACACATAAGGTGGTAAGTAGCACACAAAAATATCCCCGCAAGATGACCCTAGTTCTGACTCAGGAGGATGTGCTCTACAATTGTCCAACAGAAGCAAGCACTTTGAATCAGGTTTATCTAATTCAAGAAAACGCTTCTGGAAATCTGGCACAAATTCTTGCAAAAAACATCTTTTTGTTGATTCATCCCTCCATTTCGTGAAGAATAATATGATACTGGCAAAGGCGAAACTCTTTAAATGCTCGGGGACACTTTGCTTGGCCGATGACAAGAAGCTTAAATTTAGGAGTTCCAGAAGCATTAGCGCATACAATCACTGTTAGTGTTTCTTTATTTAATTTGAATCATTTTATTTTCTGTACCTCGGATCCGGCTAAAGTTTTTTCTAGGTAAGCACTTCCAATTCACGCCACTTTCTTCAGCGTTGTAAATATTCTCTGGTGTTAAACCATAATCGACAATTATCGTCTTGAATTTGTCACAATAATTTGATGATGCGTGTATATCAGCAGACCGTTGTTCGCCTGACATTGTTAATTGTCTTATACCATATCTACTCTTAAAACCCCTAAGCCAGATTTCATTGAATGTCATATCTTCTGCGATATTCAACTCTTCCTTAAGAGATTTTTGCTTTGGCAATGAACATGGGGCAATATATTGCTAAACCTTCATTTCGTTTTGCTACAAACCACTCATGCAATATTCGATCGAATTCAACTTACTTTGGTCTGCGAAGAGCCCTTCTTTTAACATGTCTTTTATTTGGAGAGAAAGGAGCAGCCTTCAATATTTCCTCCTTTTTCTTTTTGATGTAAAACAGTGTACTTCTTCCAATATTATAATCTCTCAATATAACGCTATTTTCAACTCCAGCCTCTAATTTTTCTATAATTTGACGTTTTTCAAGTAAAGTCAGTGTCACTTATTTTCTTTTAGAGTTGCAAGCCATTGTGATGGGTTACACTATTTTAAATATAGCAATCTGAAAAAAAATACAGTTAGTGTAAATTAATTATCAATAGCTAATCTACATTAATTACATAGTACCAATATTAACATTTCTGCGCAATATCTGATTAAACCATGTAAATATTTTTACTGCAACTCCGCATCAAATATGCTCATACAATTTTAATGACGAGACAGTTCAAGTTTAGAGAAAGTCCAGGTTTAGAAGAAGTCCAAATGAGAGGAAGCCCAAATGAAAGGAAGTCCAAGTTCAAATTAAAGGAGTTTTACTGTATATATATAGGCCATGTAATATGCTACTGGTACCATGTAACCCAATACTACCTGCCTCATGGTCGGGTCACTGGCGACTAAACTGGTTGCCACACCAGACTTGTTTGGTGAGGAGGATGGCTAATTTCCCTGAAGGATTAAAAACAAGACCTTCCAAAGGGCGAAAACCCTTTTTCGGGGGTCAACGGTCAACTAGCACTGTGTTTGTTTGTGTGTACGTATGTGTGTGTTGGAGTGGAGAGGGCTCCCGTAAGACGGGGTGAAGGCAACCTTTCTAGGAGAACAAAATTCTGATTAAAAAAACCATAAATCGGGAGACCAGTACCCGGATTAAGCTGGTCTGCAGTTTAACTTGTTACTGGCTATCTTGCCTTTGTTTGTTGCTGGATCTCAACATTTTGAACCGTGGAAGAGAGAGATTAGCTATCGTACAAAGCTAAGTCTCTGTAACGTCATCTTTGTATAGATACTCCCTCAGCCATTTGCCTATTAAAATGTCCTGTGGCGACGGAAGTCATTTTTGGGCTCATAGACTTTTAGTGTCTGAGGGAGTGGAATTCGTCTGACAAGACGTTACAATCATCATATATATGTACCTGTATAGTAAGTTATAAAATATAGATATTCCACTTTTAATTCTCGTTATAATTTGTCAGGCTTATTACCATATATATTTTCATTACTTACCACCTAGCTCTATCTATGTATTGTGCACTGTTGAAGTAAATAGTGAAAATGTACGGATAAAATTAATTCTTCGTATATCAATTTGTGATATTAAATGAAGTAGTCATATATATATATATATATATATATATATATATATATATATATATATATATATATATATATATATATTATTTCCATGTGCTAGACTATTTACAGTGTACATTCTAGAACATTTTTGACGAATGCGGGAACTATACATAAACATAATTCACCGTAATACTAAAAAGTACACAATCAACTAATAAGAGACCATAAAAATAAATAATTAATAACCCTTTATTTTGCAAACAAATATGCAAATGAAATAACCGCATGAGGTGTTCCAAATTAGAATTTAATCTCGATTACCTATCATGTAAATAAAAGAAAAATGTAATATGCTGCTCTTGGTACGTTACGACTTCAATGACAAGGTTGTGTAAGGTTCTCTGATCAGTACTATCGTGAAATAACGCAGTTCGACGGGACAAGAAAAAATTGACCGTATAACAGGATATATATATATATATATATATATATATATATATATATATATATATATATATGTGTGTGTGTGTGTCTGTGTGTCTGTGTCTGTGTCTGTGTGTCTGTGTGAGAGAGTATGTGTGTATATGTGTATATATTTATATATACATCAATTAATTCATCGTGCAATAAATTTAATGAACACAAAATAAAACATATAATGCAATGCCCTAATGTGAAAAATAAAGGGGGCAAACGAAGGAAGTTCGTAAGTCAACAATGTCTCAACGGATCAAAACTAATCAGAGCCAAAGAATGAATTTCCCATATTAACCAACGTTTCTTTTCTTCTTTTTAAAACAAAACATATACTGCGATGTGTCAAAACAATGAATTAAAACAAAACGGACCAAGAGAAGGAAGTGCGTGACTTTACCAATGTCAGTCTTTTTTTTTTTAAATAAAACATAAAATGCAATGCCTCAACGAGTTAAAATAAAACGAAACAAAATAAGGAAGTTTACAAGCAAACCAAGTATCTCTTTTTCTACTTTTTATATTAAATATGATAATATATAGAAACATAAAGACAGCTGTCTGGAGATTTCAGTTCGGCTATTCATGGGAGTGGACAGGATTGCGATAAGATTGAGAGGATTATAAATCACAGACTACTTATCTTTAGGAAAAAATATAATCCCTATACGATGAACAATGTAACCAAGAAAAATCATCGTTCAATTTAAATCCTTCCTAAATTTTAGTATTTCTTTGATATTTACGGCAACGTGCCCGCTCGCTGATTGCTGTAAGCATAATTCTTTGAGGTTTATGCCCTATTTTTACTGCGTCGATACACACACAGGAATGTGATCTCTTTATCCCGTGAAGTTATCTCCAAATTGAGTCAATTAGGAAGCGTAGAGAATTTAACAGTTTCTCTACTACGGATTCCGTCATTCCGGGTCTGCCCATTTCGAAGGTTGATTTCAGAATCATTTTTTTCCACATGCAGTTTTATTTTGTGCGTACACTTTCTTTCAAATCCCTTGATTCTTCATTTTATGAAATAATAACGAATATGAGGAGGATGAGGGAATGAATAAATGTGTGACCTTACGAGGAAGGTGGGGGGCTGTTTGTCTGAGCAATTTTCTGTTAGAAACTCGTTTATCTCTTCTTTTCACCGGTCGAATAACACGTCGAATATTTATCATGACACATTTTAACTGACTCTGGTAACGGTATTACCACTTAATCGCGATCGCAAGTAACAGTATATTTTAAAGTCCATTTTAATAATTTGAAACAGAAAAGGCAGGCTTTTAATACTAATGTCACGGCGAGAAAGAACTCAACTGTATGTATAATGATAATAATTTCCTTCTTCTATCCCTCAAAAAATAGAGCATAATGCTTGATTAATTTATTTATTGTGAACTATTATCCTCATCTGTTTTAGTTGTTGTTTCACGACGTTTCGGCCAACTATTCCTCTGCTCTTCCTTAGGTGGAAATCTCGTAACTGCATTTTCAGCGTAGTTGTTGTCGTCTCACCACATTTTGGCCAAGTAAACTTCTGACAGGTTTTGGATGGGATTGAGGCCGCTATCTTCAGACAATGTTCACCTGGAACCGTAGAGATTAAACATGTCTATCTACTGCGCCAGGGACTCCGAAGTGCAATCATGGTTGGAGTTTTATGTCGAATACATCCACATTTTGGCCAGAGGTTTACTGGGCCAAAACGTGGTAAGACGACAACAATTCGCGAATGCAGTAATTGCTAAGAATGCAGTTAGGGAATTCGCAGTTCTTATCCCGTTGCGATTACCACCTGACAAAGGCTAGAGGAATTGTTGGCAGAACCATCGGGAAACAACAACTATGAAAGATGAGGATAATAATCCTCAATAAATAAATTCGTAAATAATACTCATCTTAGTAATGAATTCCAAGTAAATCTATATAATTATAAACCCCAAATGATCTTGTAACGATGTATGTAACCCACTTTCCGGTGTACGACATACGGTTGCGCATACGCATAAACTACGCACTGAAATATTAACGTTATTATTTCGAAATCATTATTTAACATAGGAAGAGTGAGGGTAAAAATAACTTAAGCGTAATACAAAAATGAACGATGTAAAAAAAGTAGACAGTATTAACAATTGTTTATTTGGATAATTTAAACACGAAAAAAAACAAACAAAAGAACAATTGGGACGCTGAAATAGTATCGTTATTATTTCGAAATTATTATTTAACATGGGAAGAGTGGAGTTTAAAATAAACAAAAAACAAAGGAACAATCGGGACGCTGAAATATTAACCTTATTTCGAATTTATTATTAAACAGGGGGAGAGTGCGGCTTAAAATAACTTAAACATAATACAGAAATGAACGATGTAAAAAAAAGCAGATACATCAAAATTTGTATTTTACTATAATAAGTATTATGCTATCTGTTGAGTGTACATTTACTTATAAGTATGGTCAAACACTTATAATTCAGTAACTGTAATTTTCTTTTCAAAAATAATCAATTATAATCAGTTTTTGTTATATATATATATATATATATATATATATATATATATATATATATGAAACTAAACTAAAAAAATCGCGCATTCACTCGTGGTCTTACAATTAAGATGGCGCCTCACTCCCTCTTTAACACGGTAAGTATGGGAAAAGGTGTTATAAATAAAAAAACTAGGAAAAATACTATTAAAATCCCGCCGAATATATGTCAAGCTATGTCACGGTAACATATATTGAGCGAGTTTTTAACAGTATTTTATCCAGTTTTTTTTATTTATAACACCTTTTTCCAAACTTACCGTGTTAAAAAAGGAGTCAGAGGCCATCTTGAATTTTCCAATACATCGGTAAACACTGTATGATTTTCGAGCTGAATAAACATGTTACATTAAATAAAAATACGAAACATATATCCAGTTTGGTAGAAAAGTAACTTATCTTGCCTTTGATAACATTTATTTGTTATATATTTGTTTTTTGACAACGTTTTCGAATCTATGTGTACCCTAATACAAACCCATTAAAAATATTGTTTTTGATTTTGAAAAAACATTGTGGTTCATTTGTATTTAAACATATTGTGGTTCATTTTGATTAAAAAATATTCATTTTGATTAAAAAAAAATATTGTCCATTTCGATTAAAAAACATTCATTTTGATTTAAAAAAATTCATTTTGATTCCAAAATAGTTTAATTTTAATATTTGTTTATTGTCTTAACTCATATCAAATGTTTTACTTGTGTTCTGCTTCAAATATTCATAATTTTCATTTAATTATATTAAATAAACATCAGGTTTACTACAAATCAAATCGTGTTCTTTCACTTTTTTAAAATGTAATTTATAAGTAATTAAAGAACGCATTCTAATCTTTAAAATCTATAATACAACGAAATATTCAATTGCTTATAATACTTAAACAAACAACTTGTGTTTATTATTATTTTTTTATTATTAATATTAGATGAGTCTCAGTATAAATCATCGTGTTCTTTATTTCAATCCTAATTTTGAAGTTTTGTAACGCTGTCTGTAAAAATTACTGTTCATTATTGACAGTCTAAGAGTTCCACATATCTTGCTTGTTGGGACCTCGGCGATGACGTCATTTTTTCAGCTGGCCGGCCATCTTTATAACGAAGGCCACGCCACCATCTCCCCACCAAAAGGGGAAGCCTGGCATTTTATCACCCGAAAGGGGGGAGCTTGGCAGTTTTTCCCCCCAAAGGAGGGAGCCGGTGTCCCCCCAAGGGTGGGGGGGCGAAGAGGCCAGGAGGAGGTGACTTTTTTCTTTGGGGGGGGGAGAAGCCTCCAGGCACCCTCCTCTCTGAAGGTGGGGTTGGGGATTATCTCTTCCTGAAGGGGGCAGGCCGGCACCAAGCATGTAAAACCAGAGGGGTGATTTTTTGTTACCCCTCGGAGTGGGAAGGGGGCCGATCATCCAGGCAACGCCGGATAACCCCTGCTAGTATATATATATATATATATATATATATATATATATATATATATATATATGTATATATGTATGCGAATACATATATATATTTGTTTTAAAAAATTGCCTACCAAACTCCTTTGTCAGTTTTTGGTCTACAAATCTGAAACTTAATATAGAGGGTATTCGAACTCATGGGAAAGTTTATATCTTGGCTTTAGCCGGGAAAATCGGTGTAAAAGTGTGAAAATTAAAAAAAATATTGGAATTTTCCAGGTAAAGGTCGAATGATGGCGTTACAAAGATGCAATTAAATATTAGTTAATGTCTAGCATTGCAGCAAACATGTCTTCATAACTTAGGTTTTTACATCAAAGGGAAAAATTTAATCGTAAACTAAACGTTTTGGTTTCGATTCTTCCTGGTAGCGCAAGAGTCCTTTTTAAATTTTTAAATTTATATATCGAATTTTATATAATATAATTAAAAATGCGAATTCTGCATTAATAACAAGATCATATTAAAGCGTATTTTATGACCGGCCAACGCGTATTTCATGACCGGCCAATGTAGGGCAGCCTGCTATTATAATAATATGCTGAGGCGTTTCATATTCGTCTGTACGTTATTACCTTTCACACATTACAATTGGGAACACTCTCATTAAATCGTGATTATTTATTAATTGAATGCCGCTAAGGAAAGAATCGCAACTTTACGCATTTACAAATGAATTGTTTCAAAATCAAATTATATCGTCTCGTCGACTTGTACCAGGATTTCAAATGAATACACTGTTTTATGGAAATCGTTTTAGACTAAGGCCCGGACAACTTAATGCAAGGAAGTAACAAAAAACAAAAACACAAAAAAAAACAAACAAAAAAAAACGAAAGACGATTATTGCAAAAAAAAACACACAAAAAAAAACAAGAGATATGAATAGAATTTAGATTTGTAAAGTTAAAGTTATAGGTTGGAACGAAACATCTAAGAGGAATAGAGTTTCAAAATCATTGCCTTGATTGTTACAGTCTTTTCGGATATAACACGTGTATTTTCTGAGATTTTTATAAACATAAAGGTGTTATTTCTTTTTATTCCTTTTGTTACAAATAAATATTTTAATACAATATCTTACTGTACTGTTAATATATTACAGGGTGTCTGTATAGTAACTTGTAAGACTGTATAGTAACTTTACGGACACCCTGTATATGATAGAATTTTAAACCTGCATAGCCAATAATAAACTGTTGCTTATTTTGTCAGTGACTACCTTCATAATAAATGATATAGAGAAAAACAAGGAGACTGTTAGGTCTAGCGACGATAATGGGAATAAAAACAGAAGCAAAACAGGGAGGCACTAAACGAACTCAGCGAAATGTGTCAGAAAAAGATGCAGTAAATATTTGTCCACTTGATCTGATGAGATCAGTTGGTGATAGTTTTGATAATGGTATTATTATTTCCCGCGTGTATAACAACTTCAAAAGGTAAAGATGAAGAAAGTGTAAGTGTTGGTTTCGCTTTCTGAAGTTAGTAGAAGAACAGGATGATAGCATTCGACAGGTTCGCTTTTGAGACAAAGAAACAAAAATGAATATAGCGTAGAGCGATAAAATTGTCACCCTAAAGAAAACAATACCGCAGCTTAATTTTAAAACTTTTATTGTAACAATCAATTAAGGTACCTTGATTATGTAGTAGATCTGAAATCTACGTAATGTAGTCGCCTGTAGCCTCAACCACCGCCCTGATGCGGTTTCAGAACATGGAGCATGCTTTTTCCACAATCGTCTACGGGGGCTCGAGGAATTCTGGGCGAACAGTGGCGATCAGACTGGATATAGTGTTATGGGATAATGGTTCTTTTGTCATAAGCTGGATCGGTAGAAAGCATGAGTTGTATAGCGGTGCATCGCTCTATTTTATTCGTTGAACATTGTGTCACTTTCAGACATCATAGAAGGCTCCTATCTGTCTTGAATTTTTGTATACCACTGGCCAACAAGTAGATCGTCCGCATCAACAAAGGAAAATTGGTTTTCATCAAACGCAAATGGAATCATGCTGTCTTTTCTAAGGCGACAATTTTATCGTTCCAATCGGATTAATTAAAAAGAAAAAGATAAATAATTAGCAATAAAGTACACGCAAAAATGCCGAAGCAATATACTTTATGCTCGACCTATCTCTTATTAAAACATCTACGTATAGTCTCTCTAAATATTCGTGTTTTTTTATGAAAATCGTCCGAGACAACCCAGGAAACTACGAGAAATAGTAAGGATATTCATGTGAAAAAAAAAATGATTAGCGATATAAATTTCCGAAAACAATTTAATATGATGACCATTTATCCGAATAATCTGACTTTCAAATGTTCATTACCTAAACAATCTAATATCAACACGTCTTCGTATCCGAATAATGTTATATCCGAATACATTTTTATTTTCACAATTAAATATTTAAGCAATAGCTATGCAGAGATCCATATACATGAGCTTATCTTAATTCAAACGGTATAGTATTTTATTGATCAAATCTGTTTAACAATACAATAACGGGACAATAAAAAAAGCTAAATTTAACTAAAGTTGATCCGATAATGAACTTTTATACGCACTCATGTTCTAATCATTTAAATTAAAACGCCTATTTATTTGATATCTTCAATAAGAATACCCCAAGCATTCCAACGCTAATCTTTTCTATTTGTCCATCGATTTTTTTTTTACTGGAGAATTCTATATTTACAACACTATTCGAATACTCTTATATTCAAACGCACATTTATCTGAATAATCTAAGTTTCCAATGAATGAATACCCATAGCTTTCTTTATTAAAACAATTTAATATGTGTACGTTACTTCATACTGACTATCTAATATTTGAACGAAACTTTGTTCAGTTAATCTAATATTTTACGAACATTCATTTGAATAATTAAATAATTCAACGGCACATACCGCGAAAAATTCAATATTTAGTTATTCAACTAATCATTTTTGTAGATATGAATATTCACACAACACCTAATTCAAACAACACATTAGTCGGAATTACAGGATTTTACATGGCACATAGCCAATATCACCACCACCATACCGCCTATCATCATCATAATCATTGCTACTAAACATAAACACCATCAGTCCCATTTTAGATTGAGAAGATAGTTATACCAAACCGGTGTTAGCAGATCAGGTTGTTTGAAGATACAGTCTATTCGTCGTAAAATGTACAAAAAATTAAAGTTATTATATTGCTTTCTTTTTTTAAACACTCAATCATTGTTTTCAAAGGCAAAACAGAAAACAACAATGCCCCTCTACTGAATAAGTATACAGATCGCATTGTGCAATCATAAAATATTTCAAAATGCAAAGCACATGAAGCATATTATATTTTTGTCCATACATGCTGTATTAGACATTAAATAACCATGGTTGACATGCCGTGAAATAAAACAGTTGATATGCAGTAGAATTAAAACAACAACAGCAAAGCGAACAAATATCTTAGAACAATTACAAACAATTCATGCAAATATATGTATATATATATATATATATATATATATATATATATATATATAAATCTTTACCAAGAAATGATTACCATTGGGAATAATAAGCAAAATAAATAATTATTACAGAGACATTGCCATCCCTTTTTATTGAGTTATTTATGAGTCTACTATCAACTGTACGATTATTTAAAATCGTTTGCAAAATGCTAGGAAGTGCAATGCTGCGTGGGAAGTATTTTCGCCAGAATTTATACGAATAAGTCGTCCTGTTTTATGGAAAATCTGTATTAATAATTTCGTGAGTAGGTTAATATTAATATACTGTTGACTCTCACCAAGACGAACGTTGTTTTTGCCATGCCATTGTTCGTGTCAAGTTTGACATGATCAATGTGTCTGCGTGTCGAACTGAAAATTATTTGTCCAAGTTTAATTTTGATCGGCTCCTAGCTCTGGGCGGAAAATATTGCATTTTTTGCTCGTTTTACAATTTTTGCTAAAGTGTATATTTCAACACACTGAGTTGGCCGAAACAATATGTCGACATTAGAATACTAATGAAAAATTGATAATTGTTAAACAAAAATATTTTCTTATTTCGTCTGTTATTAAAACAAAAGCATAATCATCATCATTATCATATATTTCGAGATTTTTCAGATGAGAATTAAGAAGTCGTATTATTTGAATATTCTACTTTATCTATGCATTATATATAAGCATACAGATTTCTGAAGTCGGCAAGAGGAACCTATAGTCTATATAGTATATATAATCACCGACTTTAGAAAAAAAGCATTTTGTCAACGTTGAACTATTTATATATAATGTGTTCTATTCGAAAGTCAATATAAATTCCCCGAGTTTAACACAAACAATCCTGAGTTCAGCTGAATATACCCGAAAGAACTGCAGAAGTAACTTGAACGAAACTTTGGGAGAATGGCATCAAATATGAAAATTTCTGTCGAAATAAATAATAAACAAATAATATAAATTGCTTATATATATATATAAATATATATAAATATAAATATATATATATATATATATATATATATATATATATTGTGTAAGGAAGCTTTGGATAAAGCAGATCTGTAAAGAATGCAGTTTAAATTCTCGACATAAAAGGAAACTAAATTTAACATATTGCAAATGAGCACCTACATAATCCAACTCCTAAAAAGTTGAAAATTTAAAAAGAGTATTCAGCTACGTATGGATGAAATAAGGATGAAGAAAATAGTAAGCCTTAACTAAAATTGTTAAATAGAGACAGACTTAGCACTTGCATAAGCCAATTTCTCCAAAGTCTCCAATTATAAGAGAATTTAACTATATAAGGATTAAAAAAGAAACTCCTAACTATTTTTTTTTTAATTAAAAAATGCGATCTTTAGCTGCTTATCATGTAGCTGTTTCCGAGAATTAAAAACAGACAGCTGTTAAATATATAGCTCTCCAATACATACATATATATATATATATATATATATATATATATATATATATATATATATATATATATATATATATAAACTGTTCACCATCTTTCGGACATAATGTACTATACTGTACAAAAATGACCCATTCTTATCACCGTGTTTTTTTTTCAGTCTCCATAAAAAGTGTAAATATGGTGCATGAACTCTTCAATAACTGTGAAAATATTATTTTTCATTTAAGGTAATGGAATTTTTTTAAAGATCAGATTATAAGATTTATCCGCGCCACTGAACAACACCTCCCTTGAATAGAACTGCATTGTTCACCTTGAAAAATAATTCGTTTTTATCTTGTATGTCTACCTAAATCTCTGTTTATATTTGTATAGACATTTCCTACTTGCTTGTTATACATGTCTGTTATAACTTCACCACGTTTCTAATATGTTGGTCTGATTTTGCTTTTTGTTTGTTTCTTTCCCTTTTCCGCGAATCTCATTTTCACTTTTTTTTCATTGCTTTTTTTAATGAAAATATTTTTTTGCTTCTTCTTCATTTTTACTACCTTTATTTTATTTTCTCTCTCATTTTTCCATTCATTGTTCTCTTTGTGTATATTTTCTTTATAATACTCTTTGTCCCATTCAACCTTAGTGTTAAGTTTTGATATGTGGCTTCTGTACTTTTAGATTTTGAAAATAAATATTCTTAATGTCTTTCTCCTAATTTCTTCCTGTTCGATTTGTTACGCATTATACCGTTTAATTTCTATCTTTTCTTCGTATTTTCTGTCTTTCTTTGCATATATAATCTCTTGTTTTTTTATTTTATTTTTTTTACACAGTGATCGCCACTTATCAAGACCCGGAAGCACCTAAGGGATAAGGGTTATTGCAAGTACATTACGTTAGTGTGGAGATTTGATGAAGTGTTTACTTAAGGGGGCGGTTCATTGGAATTTGTTAACATTGGACTTGAAGACATCCAAGTTGTAGTCCGGAGGGAAGCAAGCAGACGGAACAGAGTTCCACATGCGTGCAGTTCTAAGAAAGAAGCTTTGTTCATGGAATCCGCGTTTTGATTTAGGCACAGATATAGAGTGGGGGACATTTTTCACAGTGGATTCAGCTAGACGGGTGTTTTTCGTGAAAGATTGGCAAGGGGGACCAGGGATTGGAGTTCAGACGAGCACCTGCCATGAAAATAACGATAAAACAAGGATAGGCTCGCAACGTCTCTTCTCTGGGAGAGAGGTTTCAGTGTAGAGAAAAGGGCATCCCCCACTAAACCACGAAGTCTATTTTGTACTCTGTCAAGGCATGATAGGCTGTTTTTGGCAGCTCCTGCTTAGATATGGCAACAGTATTCCATTCTTGGACGTACTTGGCTTTTATATAGATAGAGGATTGCATCAGTAGTGAGATATCTTCTAGAGCGGTAGAAGGATCTCACCATCTTTCCAGCGACCTTGGCAACAGACTTGATGTACGTGTTCCATTTCAGATCAGGAGTAAACGGCAAACCCAGAAGCTTGTCAAAACACGTGGCCTCACCCAGACGAGAGCCATCCATCACAATTGATGCCAGATGGGGATCAGAGCGTTGATGATGTAAGGATAGGAGTTTTGGATGCATTAAAGGTAACTAGCCACATCTTTCCCCACTGAACCACGCGCTCGAGATCAGAGGAGAGAGAATCCGAGAGAACTTTGTCATTTACAGCCGTTGATGTGTTGCCGTAGATGGTCGTGTCATCAGCATAGATGTCAACGAATGATTTAAATATGTGTTTAGGGAGGTCATTGATGTAGATCAGGAAGAGAGTTGGGCCCAGGATTGACCCCTGAGGGACTCCAGCATTTATATTGCAGGCCTCCGATTTTTGTCCATCTACCACTACTCTTATTAGCCTACCGGAGAGAAATGATTTAATGTTTGAGTAAACATTTCCAGTTATACCATAGCTGGAAATCTTGTGAAGTAGACCCTTATACCTACCTTGTCGAAGGCCTTTGATATGTCAAGAGCAATAGCCATAGAAAGGAAGCCTTTGTCAAGAGATTCACTAATCCTGTGGGATATAACCGTCAGCACATCTGCGGTAGATCTTGCAGAGCGGAAACCATATTGTGTGTCACTAAGAAGGTTATTCCCGCTGAGGTGGTTGACTATTTCTCTATTTAATATGGATTCCAGCAACTTACTCATAACACACAGGAGACTTATTGGTCTGTACTGAGAGGGAGAGGACTTATCACCTGAATTCTTAAATACAGCGCAAACTGATGAGGTATTCCAGGGGGTCGGAAAGCACTTCTCTTTAAGGCAGCGCTTAAATAGTTTCGTAAGTATGGGAACAAGTTCTGGTTGAAGCTTTTTTAACACTATAATTGGGATGACATCAGGGCCAGGTGCTTTACTGGAATCTAGGTTTTTTATTAGCTTGGCGACCTCATGCACGGATATTTGTATGTTACCTAGCTTGTTCTGTGTTATAGGAGGAAATATGGGGAGTTGATGGCCTTCGTCGCATAGGGTGGAATTAGCTGCACAGTTCTTTGCAAATAGTTTGGCCTTGTCTGACGCTGACGAGATAACCTCTGGTCCATTGATAATGGTTGGGTTAGAACGCACACTTCTGTTCAGAATCCTATTTGCTATTTGCCAAAACTGGTGGGATCCAAGCCGCTGATCAGCTACTTTGGATTTAACAGACTGGGCATATAGCTCTCTTGCATTTTTTATTACTCTTTTACAGTGGTTGCTGGCAGACCTGAAAGCAGCTTTATTCTCAGTGCATCTATTACGTTGGTAGCTATGGAAAAAGTGATTTCTGTGCGCGATAGCAGCAGCACATTCTGGGGAGAACCATGGCTGGCTGTTAGGTTTAGTTGGAATTTTTAGATGGTATGAATTGGTCAATGCCTACAATTAACCATTCGGTCAGATCTGATACTATAGAGGACACTTTCTTTTTAAACATGGAGTGCAGAGGTAAATCAGATATGAATGTACGGAAGCTATCCCAGTCAGCCATAGAGTATCGGTATACAGTACGGTGGAGGGGTACGTCTGGGGGCTTCTTACATTTCGTTTTTATCTTAACTGATACGACGTAGTGGTCGGAGGATCCTAGAGGAGAATGAACGGTACATGAACATAGCTCAGGGGAAGTTGAGAGAAAAAGGTCTAAGAGGCTTGCATATCGATCGGGTGTATCGGACACACGGGTGGGTTCGCGAACAATCTGAGTGAGGTCATAAGCAATGGCAAAATCATGGCAAAACCTCCCCTCATCATCTGTCTTATTTGAATGGGTCAGCCATTCCAGGTTATGGACGTTGAAGTCACCACAGATGTGGATGTTAGCCGAGGGATGTGAAGACAGTATGTGGTCTATTTTCTCAGATATGCTCTTAAAGATAGTAACTCCGCTGTTGTGGGGCCTATAGAGGGCAAATATAAATGCAGTGGTGTTAGCAAGTGCATTTTTCTTCTTTTTTCTTCTAATTACTATTGTCTTCGATCTCCGTTTTTAACATTACAAAATAAAATTAAAATATATTTTCTTTTAGGCGTTTATGTTTTCTTTTTTCTGATATTTTATCGTTTCTTTTTATTATTGTTTAATTTTTGTGCATTTTTATTGATACAATTCTTTTCTTTTATTTTTCGTTTCCATCTATGCCTGTTCATTAATATCATTTCTTTTCTTGCTTAATTTGTCATTTTATGTTCCTATTTATATAGTGTAGGTTGTTCTATCTTTGTTGTGTAGTTATTGCCTACTTATACGTTACATATTTCTCGTACAACCAATATCATATTTCCGTCTTATTTGTATCAGCATTACTTTATCCAACCATTCGGATAGTTATGAATTTGCAAATGTATCTCCTTCACCCTTTTTTTACCATTATGCAAAGTTTGTATGCAATAGAAGATTAATCTGGTTCTGAAAATTAATTTATGACGAATGTAATCCACACAGTGGTCCTATTCTATTTACTCCCACCATGCAAAGCCAACATAAAGGAGATCAATACATTTTAAAAGAAATTCCGCATAAAAACCCGGCATCTGGGAGAAGATCCACTGCCCGGCGCTATCTCTCACACAATGTTGTTTTGAGGCGAGATCTGTAGGCAATCACTATTAAATGTTTGTACGGCATTGCAGATTGCCACTCGAGATGAATGTATCCTGAATTAAGATGTAGAAGCAGGATTCAGAAGCTGGAAAACGTCGCTGCAGACAAGCACAAACCCTAAAAAGAGACCATATTTGACAACATTCCAGTAAGCCTTGCGAGAGAGTTTGCTGCTTGCTCCCATATTGACCTCTCCATGCACAAGAAATTCTACTGCAGATAGGCCACGACACGAGTGATGATTGTATTATCCTATCTATAAACAACCTTGCAGTACAACACTCCTGCACACCTGGAAACCATGAGACACATCATACAATATAATATGGTATAATTTCTTTTGCTTCCAATAACCGTATCGTTGTAAATCAAGTTTAACTTTAATTTATTCGTTCGCTTATTATTACATGTCTGAATTAAAAGATATGATTTATTGCATCGTTCAATTATTATTTCGTCAGGTAACTTTTCTACTTTTTTCCAGGTGGCTTTGCTAGTCCATTTGTAATTTTTATCTTGCTTTTTATTGCATTAATTTTCTCTAGAGTTTGTAAGTGCTATTCTATATTTACATACTCGATAAGGCACGATTACGTATTGTTAATGTTGTGGTTGCAAGGTTGAACAATAATTAGTAAGGAAATACAATGAAGACGCAAACAACAAGATAACGCAATAATAAGTGATTAAAGAAAAGGTATATTTACAATATGTACAAATGACGGTGTCGAGTCAGAGAGTCTTAGTGGGAGGACATGTACGCTCTTCGGCGTCACTTCCGGTGGCATTTGAGTAAGACACACCAAGGCCAACCTAGGCTTGCCATTTATAGTGTTATGTTATTCGCATATGCAAATAGGTGGTTTCCACCACAACACCCCCTCCCAAGATTTGAAGTCACACATATTTCAATATCTTTTTCTTTTTGGGTTTACCATTAATGGTTCTTTCACTTTTCTTTTCCTACCTGATCTTCGGGGTTCAGGTGCATTTTGAGGCGGTTCCAAATTAAAAGATTCGTATATGATATATATAGTGTCCTCCTCTTCGACTGTTGTCGTATCATCATCATCTTGGATATGACGTTTTTTTATCTGATTTAGGTGTTTTTTATGTATATTCTGTGGACCTTTAATCATGTATGTACAATCACCAATGCGTTTATCCACTACTCCACATTCCCAGTAAGATGTGTTATTTCTGTAGCACTTAAAATATACTCGATCTCCCGAGTTATATTTCTTTCTTCTCGTGTGTGTAGTGTTTCGGATAATTGCCTGCCTTGGCAATAGTTTGTCAAACGCTGATTTTACCTTTCTGGCAAACATTAGATCAGCTGGTGATATGTTTGATGGTGTACTAGGATGTGGTGTAATCCTATATACTTGCAAGAATTGTTGCAAAGCTTTTTCTGTTGGTGTTCCAATGGATTTCTTTAACGCTCGTTTTAGCGTGTCCACGAACCTTTCCGCGAGGCTGTTCGAACTTGAATGATACGGCGGAGTCGTGATGTGCTTCACTCGGAACGTGTCGCAAAATTCCTTAAACTCTGCGGATGTGAACTGCGTTCCGTTGTCAGTGACCAATGTGTCTGGTACACCGAATCTTGCAAACAACTCGTGTAGGAACCCTATTGAGTTGTTCGTTGTTGGATTCCTGCAACGCATTACCTCCGGCCATTTTGTGAAACTATCCACTACAATTAAATAATAGTTTTCACCTACTGGACCAGCGAAGTCCATGTGGATTCTCGACCATGGTTGGTCGGTTTTCGGCCAAGGTTTGTGTACTATAGGTGGAGATTTTGCCGCTAACTGGCATCCTTTACATTTATCAATTGTTGTCGCTATGTCAGTGTCCATGTTACGCCAGTACACGTAGCTTCTCATTAACGACTTCATTCGATTTATCCCCGGATGTCCTGTGTGGAAATCTCTTAACATCCTATTCTGCAATGTTTTGGGTATTACCACACTCTCGCTGTACAGTAACACATCGTCACATATGGAGAAAACTTCCTGCACCTTTGTGTCCGTTATAATTTTCTCTTTTATGTCCTTTATATATTTGTCTTTCTCGGCTTCCCTTTTAATGTCCGACAAAGTTACGGGTAGTTCCTTAATGATGTTTGCTACCATATTTTTTACTTCAACATTTGTCCGAATTGCTGCAATGACTGATTCTTCCAGATTGTGTTTCTGTGGTATCAGTCTTGACAGTCCATCGCCATGGCAAATCTTTTTTGATGCTAGATGTTGTAGCTGGAAATCGTAATTAAGTAGTATTGTACCCCAGCGCAGCAATCTATTTGCGGTGTATACCGGCAATCCTTTTTTTGATCCATAGATCGTGACTAACGGTTTATGGTCGGTTTCAAGTATGAATTGTCTACCATATAAATATCGGTGAAATTTAGTCACTGCAAAGATTATGCTCAACGCTTCTTTTTCGATTTGTGAATATGCCCTTTCGGCTGGTATCAGCGTTCTCGAAGCATGCGCTATTGGTTTTCTAGACCCATCCGGCATAATATGTTGAATGCATGCTCCTAAGCCGTAGGAGCTAGCGTCACTAGCGACGACTATTTTTAAGTTTGTGTCAAAGTGCGTTAAGAATAATTCGGATGTTAGTGCGCTCTTTATTTTGTCAAAAGCGGTTTGACATTCTTGCGTCCAGTTCCACGGTGTATCCTTTTTAAGCAGATTATTTAAGGGGGCTCGCAAGTTATGCATTCCTTCAATAAAAGATTGGTAATAATTTGCGAGTCCTAAGAAACTCTGCAAGGTTGTTACATTATCGGGTGCTGGCATATTTTTTATTGCCGCAGATCTGTCTGGGACTGGACGTCATCCATGTTTGTTTATTATATGTCTAAGATACTTAATCTCGCTCATACAAAAATCACATTTACTTTTTTTTTTTACTTTAAAGCCGAATTCTTGTATTCGAGTAAATACTTGTTTCAAATGTTCCTTATGTTCTTCTAGGGATTTGCTCCTGACAACAATGTCGTCCAGGTATGCACATGCGCACTCAATACCACTTAGCATGGTGTCCATCTCTTGCTGAAAGATGGCAGGCGCTACTTTTATGCCAAAAGGCAATCGGTTGTATTTGTATAATCCCTTATGCGTATTGATGCATAGTATTTTTGAGCAATTCTCCTCGACCGGTATTTGCAAATACGCGTCGCTCAAGTCTATCTTGGAGAAGATATTTCCCCCATTAAACTTCGTGAATATTTCGTCTGGGCTTGGTAGGGAGTAATGGTGATCTTTTAATTAGGAGTTGACCCCGGTCGAAAAGTCTGCGCACACTCTAACTTCGTCATTCTTTTTCTTTACGTATACGGTGGGGGCTGCCCACTCGTTGTGTTCTATTTTTGATAGAATTCCCATCTGTTCCAATCTATTTAATTCATTATCAATCTTTTCCAATCAAGCGAACGGAACATTTCGCTTTTTTCTAAAAATTGGGCTGGCGTTTTCTTTAAGTTCAAACGAGGCCTTGAATTTATTGCAGCGACCTAAGTTAGTCGTGAATGCCTCAGGAAATAATTCTTTTAAATCGTCTTTTATATTTACTGTTGTTGGAGAAGAACATTCTAATTTTTTACAGAATGTATTGATTGGCTTATCCCATAGTCCGAATTTCTCAATTAAATCTATTCCAAACAGATTTTCACTATTTTTTAGTACGAATATTTTTAATTTCTTCGAAATCCCTTTCAATTTTATCAGGAGGACAACTTCTCCTTCAAATTTTATACCACCACCAGTTACCGTCCGGGCTGCTTTACTAGTTTTCATCATGGCCGGTTTTCCCAACTTTTTCCACGTATTCAGGTTTATTATAGAAACATCGGAGTCGAGTTGTAACTTTATTGATGTTTTAAATATTTCCAATTTTACGTATTTTCGCCGATCTTTGTCTAATTTTGTATTTGATTTTGTTTGCTGTACTCTCTTTCTGGTGTAATCTTTATATCTGCAGCAATCGCTTTTGTGTCCCACCTTCTTACAAATGTAGCATTTTTTTCTTCTTATAAGGACAATCTGATTCCCAATGCTTTTCTGCACATCTCTTACAGTTATATCTAGGAAGAGGCTTGTTATATTCTGTACTATATTTATGGTTATTATCTTTGGAATATCCCGTTCCATTGCTTTTTTTTTGTAAAGTTCTTGGTTGGTGCGTATGGTTTTCTAACTTTTCTTACATATGCATCTCCGGATTCTTCTATATTTTTTGAATCCCTTTTTAGTGTAATGGCCCTTTCACAGTCCTCTGCTAGTTTCTGGAGGGTTAAATCTTGCTCAGATTCCAGCTTAGACAACACTCGTCTGCGTATTTCTTCATTTTTCGTGGAAACTAACCCTTGAGCGAAGATTAGACATTTAAAATCTTCTACCGTTAGTTATGAAAAAGAGATATATTTGGATTAAATAATTCTTTTAGTAATTTTACAGCTTCCATGAACTCTAATTCCGCAGTTTTTTTAGGTAATATGTAATCTACGAATTTGCTGTGTTCTGATGTACCCAATTTTCTGAGTAAGAGGCTCACTTTCTGACTATTTGGCCAATTTTTACAGTCCAGTTGAAAAACATCCTCGTATCTTGTGTAGTATGCTTCAGAATTCTTCTCTTCCTCAGGCACATAATGAAATGTGTCCATGCTATTAAAAATAGTTGTATGGGAAAAATTAACACTATCGACATTTTCTCGATTACTCTTTAGTAGTTCCAGTGTTTTAGCAAAACGTTCATCTTGTCTTTCTTCATATTCCAATTGTAGTTTCTTATGCCTTTCTTCCTGTTCCAATTGCAGTTTTTTCTGCTTTAATTGTGCCATTTTCTGCTTTTCTTCTTGTTCCTGCTGCCAGTTCAATAATCTGTCCTCTCTCTTTTCCTCGCGGTCAGCCTGTGCCTGTATTTGTGTTTGCAAAAGCTCGTTTTGTGTAGCTTGTCTGCGTTCATCCCGCTCAGCCTGTGCTTGTAAAAATTGCATGAACATTTTTGATAAGTCTTCCATGTTTTTTTTTTAGTGTGTAGTTAAAAAAAATAGTGTACCATGTACAAAGTACACCGGTTTGGGTTACAACAAAAAGGCAAAATTCTGTAAGCTCCTGTTTTCAATAATAATATTGCTGCTTGCAATAATATATTCTTTTTGCGAGTCACGCTGCCAAAAAAAAATAAAACAGGTTTATCTGGAATCACGAAATGGAATTGACTTTCCGTTTTTAGGCACTTACTAATAAGTAACTCTTTCCACAAAATAATTTTTTTTTTTAATCGAGTCACAATTGAATAAATGTATGCAGTACATTTAGTTCTTTGAGTTTTTTTTCTCTAGTATTTTAGTAATTAAAATACCTCTTAAATTGAGATTACCTTTTATTCCGTGACGTTTTACTGTATTATCCGTTATTCAGTGACAACTTCAAGAAAAAAAATCCTTTCCTTGAATTTTAGTTTTAGCTGTGGTATTTCCTTTTAGTACCGACGTCAACCAAAACATTAATTAAAAAGTCCTTTAGTTGTTGTTTTGTTTACGGAGAACAGTAATTAGAATCCACTGGTGAACTTTTTTCGTAGGTTAGTTCCTTGCTTTTCGTAATACGGGTCTGACCTGTCGTTTTTGCGACAGAACAAAGTTCGCTTTTCGTTTGCAAGTTGGTCCTTTAGTAAGATTTGTCGTGTAGCGACAAAACAAAAATTCACTTTTACATTCGTTTGCAAGTCGGATTCCCAGAAAACGGCGTAAATTGTCGCTTTGTCACGTTAGAGTTTTTTTTTCACTTGAGTTGAAACTTCTCTTTAGCGAAAAATCCGTTTGCTCGTCAACACTTTGCATTCCTTAAAAAAATGGTCAACCTTTGCGTTGTACTTTTTTTTTTAATAGTTCTTCGTCAAACTGTTATATTTGACGCTTCCTATCTCGTCGCCAACTGTTGTGGTTGCAAGGTTGAACAATAATTCGTAAGGAAATACAATGAAGACGCAAACAACAAGATAACGCAATAATAAGTGATTAAAGAAAAGGTATATTTACAATATGTACAAATGACGGTGTCGAGTCAGAGAGTCTTGGTGGGAGGACATGTACGCTCTTCGGCGTCACTTCCGGTGGCATTTGAGTAAGACACACCAAGCCCAACCTAGGCTTGCCATTTATAGTGTTATGTTATTCGCATATGCAAATAAGTGGTTGCCACCACAACAGTTAACATAATTGATATAGATAAAATATTAGGTGTATGTGTGTGTACATATTTAACAGGTAAACTATTAACTATTGGTCACATACGACTGTAATTAACAGGAACTACTAATTATATACCAACGATGGTTTATGACGAGTAAAATCTTTGTGTGGGTTAATAGTTTTACGCGTACTGACAAATGCTAAGTGTTCATTGTCACTGGCTGACATGTGTTTACTTTTTCTGCGCATGCTCACAAAAAAGTAATTTCTTCAAGTGTATTACTATCAATGTTTTTCTCCATAACAGCACCGATAAAGGACGCGACTGAAAGTTAAATGTTTTCCTTTCGATTCTAGCTGATGGAACCAAGTCATATTTACAAAAAAGAAAACTGTTGCCACTATGTATTTGTATTAATAAATGGAAATATTCGCCTTATATTAAAAATATTTAAGCGTATTTTACGGCAAGCGAAATCGAACTATTTATTTATAGGCTGGGAAAATAAAACATTTCTTATTAATTTCCTACAGAAGTTTTAATAATACGGTAAAGATTCTTGACCGTAATTTTTTTGCCTGAGATCCCTCACGAACGAAGACACAATTCAATGAACAAAATATTATACTATGTAAATCTTTCACGAACGAGCAGACACTCTAAATACAGTTTTGATAGAAAATCTTACTTGGGCTAAAGTTAGATTCCTCTGTTTCTTTTCTTCTTACTTAATATTTTTCCAAGATATATTTTACTCTTGGCCCCTCTAGATATATTTTATCTAAATATTTTTTCCTTTACTTTAAATAACTCCTTTTTTTCTATAAATAATTTATCGTTTTCGTTTTTGTAAAGAAAATATTACTAAGACATCCCTATGTATTCGTTTTCATTCATTCATCGATTAGATAAACAAATATGAATTTAAACAGAAAATTCTTAAGTTTACAGCTGCGTATGTGGCGATTTTACAAAGTTTTCACTTACACAAATTGCTGAATTCAAATATTTTTTAAGAAAATTATGACAACACAAAATAGATGTTTACTATAATACAAAATAGAAATTTTCGAAACTAATAAAATATAAATAATCATTGCATTTTGAGAAAACAAAAACATAATTATTTCAATGAGACTTTTTAAATAATTGGTCTTACTGAATAAAATACAAATTGTCGCTATTTTTTAATAGGTTTTCGGGGAGATGACAACAATCATTACAGTTAAATTCGGAGCTGATATTTAGTTTACCAAATATGAAAACATTCTTTATCCAACGTAAAACCTAATGTTATTTCTGACAGCCATTTTTCACAATCGAGGAATTAGTAATGAACATGCCTAACGGCTTTCTAAATAAACTTCCCCCATGTTAAGAACGGCTTTCGAAATAAACACAGCAAACTCCTATGTTAAGGCGACTGTCGGAATAAACATCTCCAACCTTCTCATTTTAAAAACGGCTTTCGGAATACACCCCCTTCCCATGTAAAGCACGGCTTTCGGAATAAACACCCCAATCTCTCCATGTAAAAAACGGCTTTAAAAATAAACAGTCAACATATCCATGTTAAGAACTGCTTTCGGAATAACAGCCCAACATCTGCACGTTAAGAACAGTTTTCGGAATATACACCCCATTTTTCCATTAGAAGGGGATGTGAAATATTTGTTTTGTCGTCTGCTTCAGTAACACGCATGCGTATTACTATCTATTCGGTTGTGAATACAAAATGGCTGCTAGGAATTACATTCGCTTTTACGTTGTATTGCATATATTTATATATTTGGTAAGCGATTTACCAGCGCCAAATTTTATGTGATATTCGTTGTCGTAATACCTGAAAACCTATAAAAGTTGGTATTTACAATCAAAACCGTCGCAAAACCGAGATAGACCGATAAAAGGTTGACACTTAAGTTATCATTAAAACATAAACATAAGTTCTCTTGTCAATTACTTTTAAACAAAATTCAATAAAATGTTAATTTGCTCAAAAACAATCATTTTCTTAAATTTTATGTTTATCCACCACGCACCGGTAAAAGTGCCAAATGACAGTTGCCAAGCCATTACAATATTGTTATTATAATTTTATTCTTTTTACATCATACACGAAGTCATCATACACAAGAACTTTATATTATTAATATTTAATTATGATATTACTATAAGTTAGTCCTAGTACAGTAAAAAAGAGAGACGGGTCAAACAAAACGTTATAATCTGCAATAAGTGGTTTATCTATAAAAAAAATGTTGCTTACCTTGTAACGTGGAGCTCAGAAACTTCTGCAATACTGCATGTTACCCATGTTTTTAGTTTTCAGTTTCGAGAATATTATTATGGGGACATACTTTTTGATTCTCAATCTGCAGCACTTTTCTCAATCATCTCATTTTCACTGGCTATGGTTTAATAACATTAAATAAAGATCTTTAATTTTACAAATTTCCATGTGACCAGACTAAAAATTCAATTGGTAAACTTTATAACTAAAGTTTTCCCAGATAAAGCTAAGAATTTCTGAAATATTGGAGGGCTTGGTGAAATAGGAATCTAGAAACGTGCTGGTACTATGATGAATTTTAATCTCTTGCGAGAGTAATCAATCCATTGATTGTGTTATGGAGGAAGATTGGGACATAGAATTTTCTGTGAAAGTCACTACATCAGCCCAGAATGCCACATCTTAACCTGATAGTTAAGGAATGAGCTTCAGTTTTTGTTTACTCATGCCCACCACTTTAAAAGCATATCGCTACTTGGACATAAGGGGTTACTATTTGGGGCCATGTCTAGGAAAGATTAACAAAATATTTGTTTATGTTACATTTAAACTTCTGCATATCAGTACAGCGTTGGAAACAGGCACTACGAAGGGAATTTCAAAGTCTAGCATTTCGATGGAAGAAACTACAAGAATAGAAAGCTTCCTGGAATTTAGGGATAACAGCAGTGAAATGGGTGAGATCTTATTTCTAAGCGAGTCTGTCGTGGATATGTACGTCTAGGGGGTACAAGTGAAACAAGTTCATTAGAACACATTCCATTAAAATATTTTTTAAAACTGGCAAAGTGATGGAACAGTGCGACGATGAGACAGGGCTGGAGCTTAGTGGAACCGATTAGACTGAAAATATGTTTTGGACTTTATCTAAGAGGAAGAGACTAGGGGTAGATGTACCAGTCCAGATGTAGCAACAATACTCCATGCATGGGCGAATGATGGCCTTGTAAATGTACAGGATAGATGGGCGTAGTCTTCTAGCTCGATAGAGGGAATCAACCTTCTTTGCAACGGCCTTTGCAATATTCTCTATGTATTTGTTCCAGTTCATATTGCCAGGTAGGGTGCTATTTGTCATCGATATAGGGTGTTGGAAAGGTTTCTTGTAATTGTTAAAGGAGAGTAGATTAGTTTTACAAGCATTAAATGTTATCATCCATTTGAGGACCTATTCCACTAAAGTTATGACGTCATTATCAAACAATTCTGCCATTGTCTTAGATTTATGTACATATATTCTTCCCTCATGCATATCATAGAGCGTTGGATCATCATCAAATATACCCATCTCGGACACAATATTATCAGGGAGGTCGTTTATGAATGTCAGGAATAATAATGGTCAAAGGATCGACTCATGAGGCACTCCCGCATTAATGTTATGCTGCTTGGATATACGTCCGACAATGAAAAGCTGTATGCTTCAATTGTTTAAGAGGGATGTAACTATATTTAGTATACGTCCAGTTATACTGTACGATTTAATTTTCATTAGCATCCCTTTATGCCAGACTTTGTCAAAAGCCTTGGGTATATAAAGGGCTATGATTCTGGCTTCTCCCGCCTTATCCTGTACATGGTAAATGCGTTCAGAGATGACTGTTAAAATATCTGCAGTAGAACGACATTGTCTGAATCCATACTGTTTCTCAGAGAGAAGATTTGCTTTTCGAGGGGTAAAGTAGTGCTTGATTAATTAAGGTCTCAATTATTTGGAGCGAAGAGTGGAAGGAGACTAATGGGACAATAATTGGGAGGATCTGTTCTTTCATCAGAATTCTTGTACACTAGTACAACAGAGGTCATCTTCCAGCTATTACTGAAGCAAGATTCAGAAAGGCATTTATTGTAGAGCTTGGAAAGTATGGGGGCTAGCTCGGCTGAACATTTCGTAATTAGTAATGCAGGGATGATATTAGGCCCACACGCCTTTAATTCAGGAAATCTTGATCCACCTGACAGTGTTATCAATAAAATATATGAAAAATAATGTTCTGGAAGCCATTATAATGACGAAATTTTTGAGATGAGACTGCGTTAATTCATCGGATTCTTCTTATTCATTCTTACATTCAATACCAGTTCAAGCGTTTAGTATTTCTAATAAAAATTAGATTTGCCATGTCTATAGATAAAGCTCAAGGACAAAGCCTAAAATATATGGGATTTAATCTTCAGGCACCTAGCTTTTCTCATCACCAGTTGTATGTTAGTTGCTAACGCATTGGAAATCCTGAAAAAACTTAATTTAATGTTTATAACCACTTTTATTTATTTTTGCATATTATTAGCTTACTTGTCACCGGTGATAAGGATTATTATTTGCTAGTCTTCATGAAGTTAGGGATCTGCATTCTCACCCTTTTCACTTGATTGGACAACGAAGATTAAACGAAATTTACGTTTGCGAATTAATGATGCAACTTCACCACTGTAATAATTTGATTCTGAAACGAACCCATTAAAACTTTTAACGTATTGCATTATCTTGTTGGAAGAGTACAGCTCATGGAATTTTATTATTAAATATTTTCGTCAGAGAGGTCTGGTAAACCTAACCAGAATTTGAAATAAATTTGGCCTTCTCATTTGTACAGCAGTCCAGAGCCTGAAGAATCCATGCAACCCCAAACAATTACGCCTACTTCTCCAAATTTTACAGTTCGGACCACACAATCATGATAAAATGTTTCACCTAGTATACGGCGAACATAACATGCGTTGGAGGTGCCAAAAATCTGAGTAAAAAAATAACATTTCTACAATTTTGAATAGATGTTATGGATGTGTATCTATATAAACATTTTATTGTTCCTTTCAAAGTTTAGGAAAATAGAAGCTGTTTACGTACCTCAAATTTACTTTCGTAAGACGAAACAATTTTGGCCCAATCATCAGCTGTCCAATTTCCTTGTTTTCTCTTTGCTACTTCAAGTCGTTTTTTCTTGTTGGCTTGAGACAAGTATAGCTTCTTCCTTGCTTTTTATCCTTTTTTACACTATTCGAGATGAAATGTTGTTGTTTGCATCATCCCTAATTTCAGCAAAAATATCTGAAGAACTTTTCTTCATATCAGCAAGAGATTCTTATTTCAAAGATCTATCTTCCCTAGCGGTTGTAGACATTTGCGGTCTTGTTTATGTTTTGTTTTTGAAAAAGCTGTGTTTTCTTATCTCTTGTAGTCGTTATTTGAACTCCCATCCTTGAACATTCGATATTCTTACCAATTTATTCCTGAGAATATCTTTCACCAGATAAAGTAACAATTTTTGTCGCTTTTAATCTCTGAAATCTGTTTCTTTGAAAGCATTTTCAATTAAAAATAATATGATAGCACTGGCATGGATTAAATATTACATGAAAAATAAGAAACAGCTTTTTGTATGACAATGAGGCGTTTTGAATATTGAAAGGATTTTTGTAATCTCCAGAAATAGGGTTTAAAGCAAATAAATACTAAACTCTTCTCTTAAATATTTTACATTTGCTCTCAGCTGTCCACTGTACAATTCTCAACCTTTAAATGTGTAGTTAAAACTATCTAGATTTTTTATAAAAGTTCGAAATTACACATAAATGATGTTCAACATTAGTGCAAAGCGAAAAAAAAATTGCTTAACAACATATTTTAATGTTATGTCAATTAGAACGAACGTAATCAGATTAATCGGGAAAAAACTGAATAACGTATTATGGAGTCAAATTAAGTTTATAAGAAGTCATAGAAACTATGTGAAAATGGAAATTTATATAACCAGGTAGCAGGTGTCGATATATATATATATATATATATATATATATATATATATATATATATATATATATGCTTGTTTTAAAATTGTATGATCGCCTAGTTTCTTGAATGTACGTATAATGTATATTATTCGTCTCTAGTTTTCATGTGTGTGGGAATTTTTATTACAGTGTGTATAACAACTACGATCAGTGAACACTTCCAGAGTCGGTCTTTATCAAAATAAACGACAGCATTATCGGTACAGAGAACAGAAAAAAAGGTACAGACAATTTTAAACATACTTTCGTGTTTTCATTATCTTTTTTTTGCACAAAAATATGTTTTATTTTTTTTTTCGAAAAAGCAAACGACAATACGTGCATTATATTTGGATATTATCCTTTATTTCCATGCTGCGTCCAATTTTTTGGAGTTGTGCACCTTTTCGGACACGTCTATATTTTTCTCTTCTGCCCTCTTGGCTTCCACGGACGTCAAATCTAAACAATGGCGCACAAAACTCCCGTCCTTTAGCTAACGCATTTAATACAGAACTTATCTCTTCTCACGGCGTCCAGGAATATCTATTAATCTTTTCTTTGCTTCTCTACTGGCGCCAATAATCATCTTTATTGTTTTTCTCATTTGCTGTTATGAAAACTAAAATTCTTTTTCACCAAGTTTACATTCCTGGTACATATTTTAAACATAAAGATTTTATCTTTCGATACCTGATCCGCTTCGATAACATTATTTCTGTTATTTACACATTCATTCTGGTTATCGAAATATTTTTACTTACCAAACACGGATAATCCTCCACCATCTCTACCACGAATTTACCGGAGAACCAATAATGTAACAGAACGAAAGGGTATAAACTAGTAAGTAAACGAAATGGTTAGGCTTCAGTTTAAGTACTTGAATCAGTTAACAACTGTTTTAGCTCGTTCACATCGAGATGATCAACTGTTAGTTCATATTTTATGTTCTTTCTTACTTTTCGCTTTTGGTCGTTTTTTTTTTTTTACACATTTATCGTTTGTCTTCATATTATTCTACTTCTTCTGTAAATTCGACTGACTGACTAACTTACTCTGTGTGGTGCCTTGCTTTCAAATTTGTTCATCTCATTGCAAAGCGCCAGAAAAAATGTGCTAAAATTGAATTTACTATGAATAAATATATGCTGTGTATTTTTACGATAATGAATACTCTATTTAGATGTATATATCTTGTTAATATAATGCATTGATTAAACCTTTTTGTATGTCTATAACTAGAGTAACATACAGATGTATATAATATTTAATAGGAAAGTGTTGTGAGTAACAGACAGACGAAATTTTCACTGACTGGGTAACGTATTCATGTATATACAGTAAATACACTTCTACCTTCTTACTTTTCCATGAAAGAACGAATCTACATATCAAATAAAAATAACAAAAATGCTGATTTAAAATCAAAATTCAGGCAGCTATTTTAAACATCTAACCTTACTCACTAACGATATATTATACTTTGATCAAATACCTTTTGAACAATGAACTGACGTCCTAGACGTCTTTATATGCAGACTAAATTGTAATGTGTTATATAAGATATATCGCTTTTATGTGTTTCGTAATGGGCGATAACGGGGTAAAATTGAGGAAACAATTTTTCTTTGTCTACCTTGTTATTGATTTTTATCTGTGAATTTTAATCTTCTAGCGCACCGTAGTTTACGTTACATGATCGCAATAAAGGATTACGTTACATTTGGGTTTGAAATCTGTACACGTTTTTTTTTTTCATATCATATAAAATCATTTTTCAAATGATAGTGAATTCAAAACAGATAATAAATTATCCTCTCTTTATTAATATATAATAATTGCCTTCACTCGTCTCTCTGTCTCTCTCTATTTCTGAACTTTCTCTTTCCGCGTTACTATCTTTCTCTCATTCCAACTATCCATGCCTTGCTTCAATCTGGTATAATACTTACTCGTTTTGAAAAATATGTTTTTCATATTATTTAAGTCTTTTGGGCTACTGTTCTCAACTTGAATGCCATTTTCGCCAGGTTTCAGCCAATATAACCTCCGACCTTCTTCAGGTGTATCTTGTCGAACTCCATAATGTTTCTGTCGAACTCGGAAATTTCGACAACATTTCGTAATGTACCCTCTTTTTATTTTACAAGATAGCATACTCTCGTTATGTTTTCAATGCCTGGACATTCCCGAGTTCGATAATATACACATGAAAAGGTCGGAGATTACCTCGACCCAAACTTTGTGAAAATGACACTAAAGATTGGAACAGTAGTTCGTAAAATGCAAATAATACGATTAACCAATCTCAACCTCAAAAATGCAGAAATGTAAGAATTATTTTATTCGAATCTTACATTTAATAATCGACATTAAATATTTCTGATAATACGCATGTGATTGTTTATAATTACTTCTGCTAATTATAACAGATTTCCTGGCACAGTAGAAGACTTGCAATAATTAACTTCTAAGTAAGACCCCGTGAGAATCCCTCGGCGCTCTTGCATTAATATGTAATATTACATATAATAATATTCATTTGGAATGAAAAAAATATTACTTAGAGTCGATAAATTTATGAAATAATGCTTTTGCTCGTAAAAATAAATGTACATGTTGACTACAATTTTGTGATACATAAAGTTAATATAATTTTACATTTACTTATTTACTTCAGTTTTTAGCAATTTAATACTTTTTAAAACAATAATTATTCGTTGTGTTTTAATGCTAATATAATTGCAAGTTGAATATAATTCAAATATAAATTGTACAGTTGTATTTACATGACGTCATGAGTTGATTTTAGAACAATTCATTTAAAAATTGGCAAGTACGATTTTTAACTTCCTGATATAAACTATTGCGCAATAGCTGATTTCATTTCCTTAAAATGTTTAAAATGTAGTAATGTATGTGAACACATGAAATGACGTTGCGCTATATCTATAAAAGTGAACGTGTCTGTCTCTCTTTGTGTGTGTCTATGTGTCTGTATCGATTTCCCTACGCAATAACTTTGTCAATTTTCAGTCTATAGACTAGAAATTTGATACGCAGGGTACTGATATTTGGTAAAACCTTTATAATCTGTTTCCAGACAGAAATTTGGCTGTTAAAGCGTCAAAGTTCAACGATTTAACATTTGAGAACTCTATCAAATTCCTCCGCCAATTTTTGGTATGCAGAATTGAAATTTTAGATATAGGTTCCTTGGACATAGATCTAACTTAATAACTCAATTTTACGCCAAGATAATAAATGTTAAGGGATTATAATAGGGGTCAAATTTAAAAAAAAATTGACCGCTATTTTTTTTTGCTCAACATACACCTTCAAATACCCAGGCAACGACGGGCTGAAATTCTAGTTTAATACATAACTCCTTCTTCATAATTTAATTTCAAGTTTTGTTTTTTAATATTACGTGTCTGTTTTGTCGTGTCATGATTTAAAGATTTTCTCTTTAATTTGAATTTCTGGTTTCTATTTTCGTGTTCAAATTTTCCATTCCACATCTTCTTTCCTACCTTCCACTTCTTTGTTTGTCTCGTTCATCCGTTTTACATTTGCCTTCTTTCAATCACCCGCAGTTGTTATTCGCCGCAATACGACCCATATTCGCTTGCACTGGAATTTGAATTCGACCATAATATTTTTTTTATCAGAATGGCTGCGTAATATCTTTCCTTTAATTTGCCTTGCTTCAAATCATTCCGTCCCAACTTTTATTTCTGACAATCAATAGTAACGAAGCTGCAACATCTTCTATGATCAGCTTTTTTCCTGCCTGTTGTTATACAAATGATGTTGTGAGTTATCGACAAAACGAAGAACAGGACAACATGAAGGAGAAGACAAGACAGGAAAAGGCGTAGAGATGAGCATAACCAGGATAGTGGGTGTGATAGTGATTATAAGTAGGGCTGTGACAACAGCATATTCTTTTTATTGTGTTGACTCTTTAGTATATATCCGTTAATATCTTATATATTTTTATATAGACTGATGTGGTTCTCGGTTGATTGACTGTGTCTTACTGTGTCGGATATATACTTAAGAGTCAAAAGAATGAAAAGAATCTTCTGTTGTCATGTTAAAGAGCATCTCTCCCCCCCTCTCTCTCTCTCTCTCTCTGGCTCTTTCATACTCTCTCTATCTTCTCTCTCTGTGTCTCTATTAGATAGTAGATTGAGAGAGAGAGAGGGAGAGTGTGGGAGGAGGTCAGAGAGATATTTTTGTAGTTAATCCACGTTGCAGGAAGTGACGTTTCATCTAACCGGATGTCATGTGATGCTACGTGGCAAGGTTGGTGAAACGTTGAGTCTCTCCAAAACATGCCGAGCCGAGCAGAAGTCTAAAATGGTTCTCTCCTAAGTAAGGGGGGAGATGCGCGCCCCAGACGTGGGACGTGGTAGGTACCCACAGTGGAGACCATCGATGGCGGCATCTGCAGATCATGCCTGGGAGAATAAAAGGTTGAAACCCAACATCTGTCTTCATCTTGTGTATTCCGGCGAAAACAGCAAGAGAGCTCCACCCAGATGAAGACTCTCCCAGAGCAGCGGAACCAGGTATGAATCTTCTTTAATTCAAACACATAAATACACAACAAGCGTCCTAATCACTAGACAAACGGTTTAAGGGATCTTGGGTCCCGTTCTCTCGTCTCTTAACACTCGTAATATCTCTCTCTCATCGTCGTAAACTTCTTCTCTTCATTAGTAAAATGGACACGTCATCACCAGGGTACCCGTATCCCTCAAGTAAAGTGTCCAAGTCAAATCCTCTTCTTCTCCCTCCCTTATGTAACATATCTGTTATTTGGTTCCGTTGACCTTCTTGCCCCCGCATGGGGCATATATCGAAACCTGGATTGCCACGGACATAACGAGAAAAAGAGATAACGTGGAAAAATAAAGACAAGAAGAGAAATTGAGGAAAAAGGAGGGAGAAAAAAACGGAGAAGAGACAGTGGAATAAAAAGAAAGAATAGTGAAAATGAAGAGAAAAAGAGAATAAAGAAAGAACAGTGAAAATGAAGAGAAAAAAGAGAATAAAGGAAGAACAGTGAAAAAAGGGTAGAGAGAGAAAGATATAGAGAGAGAGGAAGGAAGAAGAAGAAAAAATGATTCAGTTATGTGTTGAAAAAGATAGCAAAGGCATGAAGAATACCATACGCATTTAGAAGAAAATTAAACTCCAAAATTAAAAATACGCTGTGAACTTTGAAAACGATTGAAAAACAGAAGAGAAAAGAAAATTAATTTACCATATTAAAAATAAAAGTTGTGGAAATTGAAAACACAGAGAAAGAATTGAAAACACAGAGAAAGAAAAAAAACGTATCCCTCAAGTAAAGTGTCCAAGTCAAATCATCTTCTTCTCCCTCCCTTATGTAACAGTCACAGCCCTAATTATAACACATCGATTGCTCAGTAGATAAAGCGAAAATAAAAATAATGAGAATAGACGACGAGATAAAAATTAATAGAATATATAAGTAAGAATCAATGTTAAATTATTATTATTTACCTGGTGCTACCAGATCAGGCTGTCTGAATACATCGGCTTCATGACTTAAACACACTAAATATTATTGTTATTGGGTTTTCCTTTAAACTTTGCAAGACCTCGAGAGCACTTTACGACTCAGTGTCCAAAGTAGTGAATACATAAAATATTAAGAGACAATGCTATATTATTGCCTCTCTGACAACGCCGGTATACCTAAACATGGGCGTTGGAATGTATGTGAATAGCAAATGTTTGGATGATGACGTATTTAGAAAAAAGATACTTTTGATAGACAGGGAGAGTTAGTCAGACAACAAACAGTTAGAAACAGTTAAAGTGTTACGGACTCAGAGGTTGTTGGAGCGGAGCACGGACGCATCGCAAGGTGTGAAACCAGGATAGACGTGCAAATCCAGAAATTGGGACAGGAGCGTCAAGAATAAAAGTTGCAATTATAAACCGAGTGTCGATTGCCGTTCCTCAGAAAACTCCTTGCAACTTACAAACCGTCAATCAGAACAAAATGGCGGAATTTGTATGCTCCCCCCCCGCATTTTTTAAGGTTGAATCGAACCCCCTCCAGAAAGATGTTTATTGGTACCATAAGAAACTGTTGTAAACTGTTATATGTCTGCGTTTTTCAAACTGTTCGTAAAACTATATCTGTACGTTATACACATTTATAAAAATATGTGCACACACACTTAGAAATCATCTTGCGTATCGACAAGTATACACAAAACATCCTAGAGACGGTACGGACAGTGATACAAACATGGACGATTAGCAGACATAGTTTAACACATGTATGGACACAGTAAATATACTAGTTATATAAACCACTATACAACAAAACAGACAAAGTTAAAATTCAAGCAAAAATAGTAAAAAATATTAACAGAATTAATGTCAGGTCAGAGTATCAAGGCACTTTTCATGGCATGATCTCAAAATAAAGCCTGTTACATAGAGCTTACTTGTACGCATATCTACCACACTTGATATCCTTTTCTTTGTAATGTGAGCAGTCATCTTGACCTAAATATTGCCGTTAGGTCCCTGATAGTAGCCTCCTTCATCAAGGTGGCAACGTGCCTTGTTTGGGGTGAAAATGTACGAAAAGGAAATCATCCGATGTCAAACGTCATTTATAACAATTACGATTGTTTTGTGACTCTGTAATTCGTATATTACATATCTTTAAGCGCACAGCACCAATTAGGTTGGATCTATGTTCACATATTCCACGTTATGGGACTAGAGTCTTGAATGCTTTGCGGTATTTAAAGTCTAAAACTGATATATATTAAACACATTCAAAACAATGAATTAAAAAATATCCCTGAAAACGGTTTTCACTATTACGATGTTACATAATGGATGCTCCTACACCGCACAGTCAGTATATTTGCTTTTTTTACTCATAACAAGGATCCAAATAAGTACATATTGAAGTGACACGAAATTTGCGAAATAAAGAAGTTACCACGAACAGACAGGAATATATTTTAGTAAGTTAGGTTATAGTAGAGCAGAGACAGAGACGTCAGCGAAATTCCACAGAACGTCACGGATATAGAGGTTGAGAGAGGAGTAAGTGTTTTACCTTAGCCTATCCATTGATATGGCAGGACAGAGAGATCGGTAATCATGCTGTAATTCCTAAAATAAAACAGATAAACACCAAGTGTAAAATATTCCCTCAGGATCTTTGCTCGTTGTGTTCACCTTTCCATTCTATATAAGATATTTCATTTATTGGTTAAGAAAATACCAACTGATCTCCTGTGTGTGATACATTTTGCACATTAACATTTCCTGTCTGTTAATCTTTCATACTGTATACGTATATAGACTTTTATTAAAGGAAACGTAACATTTCTAGTAGCAATAATCTTACTAACCCTCCAATGCCATTTTCTTTATCCGCTATCACACTTTACAGGTGCATTTGTAGTCTAAGGTTAGTTTCTTCATGCAAGGCATGTACAGTTACGTACTGACTCATATCCTTGTTTATAATTGACAAAATAATATCCTTGATGATTTTATTCTTAACCACCAGGCACCATCCTTCAAATGTGGGTCTTCTTATTTTTGATTACTCTAAAATCTCCAGAAGGTATCAATAAAGGTTCTAAATGGTCTTATATGTGATTAATTATAATCATTGCACTTAAAAAAATAAGATTAACACTCATATAGATTGCTAAAATATTGAGTAAAACTACGATGACTGTAAGAATTATCTCCAGAATTAAATGATGTGTCACGCTTTCGAAAATAGAATAATACTTATAAATCCAGCTTAAAGCATATAATGATATTTACACTATAATCATATAAGATGATGCAATAATTGCTAAAAGATCACATCAATTTGCTCATAATGACAAAATCCCTACACAATATAAACATTCACGCGAAATGAAACGAAAATTATACGAATCTTTCAGAAAATACGATGAAAATTACAAGAATATGTCGAACCAAAAAAATCATCGCAATACGATCTCATAAAATGAATTGATAATTGCAAGACCCTCTAACTAAAGTAAAATTTCGAAATTTATCGGATCGAATATCAAATTCGCTTCGCATAGATATTTAGCAAAGGAATACTTTTCTCATTCAGTTGCATTTTATAGTGTATTCGAAGAGTAACGAGCTGCATTATATAACTTGTAATACTTTACATTTCCAAATGAGTTTCCTTTATATAAGTGTGTAATAAGATTGAACCCAAGCTAATGTACTAATATGATATGTATTATAGCAAGTAAGAAAAGCATTTCATTCAAGGATTGAAACTTGTTAAAAAAATGTTTTTACTATAGGCTTTAAAAATAAAGGTACAAGATTCAATTTGAAATTTATTTATCTTCAAAGTGAACTTTTATAAATTTTACAAAGTAAGGTATAAAAATTTAATTTAAATTGAATCAAAACATTCTCTTGTGTTTATTTTATGTAATGTACATTCTGTTGCACTTTAAAAAAAATCATTGAAAATTTTATATCTATATCATTAATTGCTAGATGAAAGATAATGTTTTTAAATTGTAATAAAATGTACATTACATAAAGTAAATCCAAAGTTTTTTTTGATTATATTTAAATTACATTTTTATATCGTACGTTGTAAAATTTATAAAAGTGCACTTTGAGGATAAATAAATTTCAAATTGAATGCTGTACCTTTATTTTTGAAAGCGATAATAAAAATATTTTGTTTAACAATTTTCATGCCTTGCATGAAATGCTTTTCTAACTTGTATCTTATTTTTTTCTCTATTTCAGTTTGTATTTCTCCTTACACCACAACTCATTTTGGCTCCCTCTTTTTTATTATAACGGGTCTGAATATTCTCTCTGTTTCAGTTTGTATTTCTCCTCACACCACAACTCATTTTTTGCAACCTTCTCTTTGTGATACAGGTCTGAATAATGAGAAAATCTTAATTTTTTAACAAAAACTTTAAAATAGTTTTTTTAGATAAAATATTTTAAACTTCTTTAGAATAGAAAATCTTTAAAATTTAATAAGTAGCATATTTCATATAGGTTTCATCAACAAATATTTAGTACATAACGAGAAAAAATAGAGATGAAAATTTCAAAAGGACTGTATAACTGTTTACGGTCAATAGTAGTACTCGCCAGCAAAATTTTTTGTTATTGTTATTCTATTATTATTATTATTTGAAACATTTTGTGTCCTGCTCTTTCGCGCGAGGACTAATGTACGGATTTTGTGGTTACATACAAAGTAAAGAATTATGATACAGTTTACGTGACTGGAGATCAATGCATATGTCATCAGCATTTGACTTTTTCGTTATTGCTATAAATAAAATCGTGTGTTCCTGTAAGAAATGATGCAAAACTGGATGAACGGATGAAGGAAACACTCTTCGATAAATGATGTTGTTTATATAAACAGTATAATTTCCATTCCTTGTGGATGTGATTTCTAACATAAAACTTCAAACCGGTGACGTTCGAAAAAAAAAGGATCAATCTCTGTTTCAAGCATCATATAACTCAATTTAAATATGAAGAAACATTGAAAATCTCTGTGCAGATCACTATGCAAGAAGGGTTCTCCAAAGTAATGGTTCTTATACTTAATTCTGGCCAAGTAGATTAGACGAGGAATGCAAATTGAATTGTTATGATGATTAAACTAATGCATTCTTAAAAAGTATCCTCCCTTTTGTACAGATACCAACGCTATGAGACTCTAAAGCAGAACTTGTCATGGGCGTGCGTTAGAAGAAAAAAATGCATTATTACCTAGGAAGAGTTAATTGAGAATGATGATGACTAAGAAAAATCGTAAATTAGGGACACAACATGTTGCTAGATTAAATGTACTATTCTTGTCCTCGTAGCTCTTTAACATTTGGAATTTTATAAAGAAAGTAGCTTTATTTTTGTAACGAATCTTGAATGACATATCGCACCCCAGACGTCAATACATAGGCATCGTTCAGCGCTTGCAAAAGTGATCATGGAATAGAGGTGAATAAGTAGCAAAAACAAACTCTGAAGCACAAAAAAGCTCTCTTGTCTCCATAGTATAATTCCCCTCTTAGGATATATTCTACATTCCTGAGTTAGATATGTAAAGCTTTTTTTTTATTTTGGAATTGTACTAGTATATATATATATATATATATATATATATATATATATATATATATATATGTATATATATATATATATATAACAAAAATGACGATGATAAAAGTTTTATATCTTTGTTTATAACGAGATATTTGATTTTTTTGTTCCTTTATTGTATTCTCGCGAGAGACAAAATGTTTACCTGAAAGTGTGTGTATATATATATATATATATATACATATATATATATATATATACATATATATATGTGTATATATATATAACTACTTCATTTAATCACGTAAATTAATATACAAAGATAAAATGTTATGCGTTTATTTTCATTGTTTACTTCAACAGTGCTCAATACGTAAGCTGAGCTAAGTAGTAAAATTAATATATATGCATATATACGTATACATATATATATACACACTTAATATATATTTATATATATATATATATAATTATTTTTTACTATAATAATTAAACACCTACAGACACTAGAGTTTCATCCTTTCGGGAATCTTCAGTGCAGGGTGTTACGATTAATACCAGTCGAACAATTTGTAATCCCACAAAGACCTAATCCAATCGGCTACCATTAACCGCATGAAATAACGTTGAATAAAAACATCTTAATTTTAAATGTTCATTTACGCCAGTCAGACAGTAATCTAATCGTTATACGATGATCTATGCATAAGAGCATAATTGACAGACTTTAATTCAACTGAAAGTACTCAATGATAAGAAACGGATTTCATATAGGGGCTGTCATAATTATTTTTTACTATAATAATTAAATACTTACATACACTAGTATTTCATCCTTTCGGGAATCTTGGGTGCAGGGTGTCCCGATTAATACTAGTCGAACGATTTGAACCCCGCAACACAAGACATATAAATATAAATATATACTTCAATAGATATGAATAATCACCCTAAAACAACGTATATTTTGGGGTAAACAATCAAGTCATGCACAGATATGAATCTAAACGCATTTATTTAGGGGTAAAATATTCAACTCAAAGGAAGGCTATTTTAAAAACGCTTAGGGAAAGACAATCTATATTGGTTTTGAAATTAATACAGATTCAATAATTGTAAAGCGATAAAAATAGCTCATTAATTAAAACGTTGCGTCATAGTCTACTTTTATGCGCACCCCATAATAGTTTTAATGGTTGAGGTTTCGATCTCTTGTATAAAATGCTGTCCTGATAAACGGTAGATACGGTGAAATATGTGTTCTCAGATAAGCGTGTTATAATTGAAAGTTAGAAAGACACACACACACACACACACACACATATATATATACATATATATGTGTATATATATATGCATACGTTGTTTTAATCGTGAATACTTACGTTTTTTATTAATTTGTGCGATTAGTGTCTGTGTGTTTACGTCAAAAGGGAGATCAGAATGGAATTAAGATTTTACAAGGGATAATTCATACCGAATTTTATTATCTTTAAGATTAAGAAAATCGATGTATACATATATATATACATATATATATATATATATATGTATATAAGTAATAAAAACTATTTGTTAACTTCTACATTACAGCGCTGTTCTTACTATTATATATAGTAAGTTATAAAATTTATATGGCGATAAAGCTACACTGAATATTCCGCGTTTCCTCCACTCTAGGACTCTTGAGGTTTATATATATATATATATATATATATATATATATATATATATATATATATATATATAGCTACTTAATTTACTCACATAAAATTAATATATGAAAGTATAGATTTATGCGTAAACTTTAAGTATTTACTTCAAAAGTGCTCAATACGTAGGTAGAGCTAGTTAGTAATTTATAAAATATATATGGCATTAAGCTACACTAAACATTCCGTGCTTAATCTACTCTAGGACTCTTGAAGTTGATATATATATATATATATATATATATATATATATGAAATTTATTACTGTGAGGCCAGAATGAGTTTACATATTGTTTAAACTAGAGGAAGATCTTCAAAGAGAGGAAATATCCAACTAGCATCGTCAGAATTCATGAGTCCATCTATGAATTGTGACGTTGGATATTTCCTCTCTTTGAGGATCTTCCTCTAGCTGAAACAATATGTAAACTCATTCTGGATTCACAGTAATAAATTTCCTATATATATATATATATATATATATATATATATATATATATATATGTATATATATATATATATATATAAAATATAACTACTTAATTTACTCACATAAAATTAATATACGAAAGTATAGATTTATGCGTAAACTTTAAGTATTTACTTCAAAATGCTCAATACGTAGGTAGAGCAAGTTAGTAATTTATAAAGTATATATGGCGATTAAGCTACACTGAACATTCCGCGTTTCATCCACTCTAGGACTCCTAGAGTGGATGAAACGCGGAATATTCAGTGTAGCTTAATCGTCGTATATATTTTATAAATTACTATATATATATATATATATATATATATATATATATATATATATATATATATATATATATAAAATAATATATATGTCGCTCCCCATTAAAAGGGCGTACCAGATTGGTCAATGGGAAAATTATTCCCAACAAGCATTTAGGCAAAAATGCACTTTCGTATAATTACTTGAATTCATTCAAGAAAGTATCGCTAACAAAAACAAATAAAAACATATATATATATATATATATATATATATATATATATATATATATATATGTATATATATATATATATATATATATATAAATATATACGAACTGGGTCGTGTACAGGCGTACCCCACTGGGAACATAGTAAAAAAATAGAGATTTGTTTAGGAACTCTGCACCAAATTAACTTTAGATATAATTATCTAACGCATTATTGTAGACTGAGTTAATTTTTTTGTTTCGTTTTTTTTTATAAAGTGTCAGTTAGTACATAATTGAGGTCCTTTCAATGATAAGTTTTGTTAAAATACGTTAACCTATAAGAAAGCTGCTTCTACACGCTTTAAATAAAAATAACGCAAAACTGTTTACTAAAAAATTATATTAAGCTAGCGTTAAACAAATTGCAGGAATTTTCAAAATCAGATTAATTAAATTTACTTTTCCCAAATAAAGAAAAATAAAAATTACGAAACGTTTACGAATATATATTTTGATCAATCCTGAAATCATTAGTTCTGGTGATTTATCTGAAAATAATTTTTTAGAAGGTATATTATTTTTCATGATTTAATTGGTAATAACTTGAAATGGAAGCTCACACAACCGTGTTGGTAGTCTTTGTAAATAATGCAATATGTCAAAAATAAATGTTAAAACACGGATAAGTTAGCATTTTAGCAAAATGTGTAGATAATTGCAAAGATGCGTGCATAACAGCAAAAATAAGAATGTAATGACATTTTTTTAAATTGCGAATTAAATTTTGAATAAATCCTAAAACCATTGCTTTTGGTGTGGTTCCGTGAATGATAAATCCGTCTAAAATTAATTATATTTGTTTCTTTAACTAAGTGGTAGATAGGTAATAAATAAAACCCGAATAATAAAAAGTAATATTTAAAATTCTTTAACTAATTCTAAAAACGTTGGTTCTTGTTTTTTTTAATACTTCTGTTTTTCTTTTATTAGGTTTTGTAAGGTGAGAAATGTCGCTTAAATAATACAAAATAAATTCTATTAACTAATGTATTTCAAAGTAGGAGGTTCCTATATAGAATGATGTATTTTGTGTTTGTTCTGATACAGTGGTTGTTACGTTAAGATATGATGACCTGCTTATAAAAAGTTCAAACTTGAGTAATCTATCCTGGGCTTTATTAAAGAAAATAAGAAAAATAGTAAAAACACTAAAGCAGAATTAGAAAATTAACCCATGTTTTGTTTTACTTTGTAGTTTTATAAAAAAAATATTTGAAATAGCGAAATTATTAAAAACATAAAAAAACCGAAATCACACAAACACGAAATATATTTGTAGCAGTAATTTGTAATTGTTTTATTTACTATTTTAATTTTTTGTCTTATTTTTCAGTTCATGTCATGATATCTTATCGCATAAAAATGGAAAGATGTGTTGTAATTATGTACAAAGCCACTTTTTTTAAATTAATTGCGAAAGAAAATAAACTATTTTTCTATCCTTTTTATTTCATTTCAGTAAATGTTCTGGTTCTGTGTTTTTGTTTCATCCATGATAACAAAATTTCCGATCCCTTTTTCCGCGATAAGAATGAAATAAGAAAAGCAATTCGGTCTTCCACACTCTTTTCCTCTCTACTCATATGAAAATATTTTTATAGTTTGAAAGTGTATGAAAGAAGAAAGTACGCGAAACGAAATTGAGAAACAACTCTCTCTGTCTTTGTCCCGGTCCGTAACCCTACTCATGTCAGCAAAATGTATTTAAAGTTTGAAACCCTATTAAAGAACAAAATAAACATTATTAACGTTTTTCTGAAAGGTGGTTTTCGGTTCTTAGAGCAAGCTAGAGAAGTAATGACATTGTTTTTTAGAAGAACTGCCGGATGTGTACTGTTTCGGTGTATGAAGCCATCTTTATTTATTGGTGGTAAGCGTCCGAAATTACATTATATCGATGGTCCCTTAATCTGATGAATGCATGTTTCAGAGTTTACTCTTCATCAATATAGCTAGACTTTTATTGACAAGGATCCAGCCTATAACGGTATGATAAGTAATCTGGTGTTTTAGCACGGGTCCACCGGGTCCTTGCCAATTTTATGGGAGCGAAGTAAATAGAAAGAAATCAATCGCTAATGAATAAAAATTCAACAATCTTACGCTTATAAGCGATAAAAATCGTGCATAAAATTGGCAAGGTGGTCCCGTTGTAAAACCCCAGACTACTTATCGAGCCGTTGTAGGATCGATCCTTGTCAATAAAGGTCTAGCTATACTGATGAAAAGTAAATCTGAAACATGAATGTATATAGATGACTTACTTTTATGCACGTAGTAATTAATAATTAATAATTAATATTTAAATAAAATAAAAAAAGTAAATACGTTCTAAAAATGTGGTCGAAGAAAAATGTGAACTAAGGACAAATAACTGCTTTCTTATAAGATAAAAGCTGAGGGAGCGAAGTAAAAAGAAAAAATTAATCGCTAATAGAAAAATAAATAAAAATGCAACAATCTTATATACATATATATATATATATATATATATATATATATATATATATATATATATAAGTAGGTTGTAGTTTGCTTGAAGCATTGTTGAAGAAAATTATAAGATAAAATTAAAAGCCAAGAACAATGCGAGATTTTTTTTTATATAGAGTAAAATTAAATGCAAACAAAAGAAATAAATTTCTTTTTTTTTCTACCAGATTGCTTCATCACCGCATTAAAGAGCATTTAAACACTACTGCTTCGTCGTTCTATAAACATATTCGCACTTGCATTAATTCAGAACCAGATTTTCACATCAACATTCCTGCTTCTTCAAGAAACGTAGGTCAACTTCGTATCCTCGAATCTTTAATTATTTCAAAAAATACTCCCACACTAAACAATAGACTGGAATTGAGCTCCGCTTTTATAATATAAGTTTAAAACATAAGAAAAACAATGATTAAAAAAAAAAAAAAAAAAACCTTGCTTGAATAGTCATCCCCCTTGATTCACAAACGCAACAAGTATTTCAAACATCAACTGATTTATTTTAACGTTCTCCTAACGTCATTTTTTGTTCTATATTTCGCGGTATCACGTGGCAAACTCTGCGGCTACTTTTCCAATTTTGAACACTCTTCCGCTGTCTTCTCTTGAAAATGGACTAATAAGTCTGAAATATATTGAGATTTACAACACCATTGAATACAACAGAAAAAAAAAATTACTGTTGTTTAGAGTTAAAATTTGTGTGAAAAAGAAAAAACAAACAAAAAAAAAGAAATTTCTTTCTTTTGTTTGCATTTAATTTTACTCTATATAAAAAAAATCTCGCATTGTTCTTGGCTTTTAATTTTATCTTATAATATATATATATATATATATATATATATATATATATATATATATATATATATATATAAAGACACATCGTGTACCATATTAGAAATGATTTGAGTGTATGCTTTAAAAAGAAAAAAAAAGAGTACCTGTAATTTACAGATTCTCTATTGAATAACCTCTACTCGAACATTTCATACAAAACACTCATAGCAAATACGTGCGTTTGTCTAATTTAGCCCTGTTTTATTTGCATGTATAATACATGTAATTTACATGCTTAACAAAGATTATTAATGAAATTTTAATTAGCAATTATTAATCCAATAATTACTGCATGATCTTCATAAATAGATGCATGTCAGTTAGGCATTCGTTAGCACGAAAACACAAAAGGCCAACACATATTTTGTCTTTGGTTGAAAGTGGATCGAGTTTTATTTGTTTCTGTATTCATTGCAGTCTTTTCTCTCTGGGAAAATACGTAGGTGTTTTCGTGAGGTTTGACACAAAAATAAAAACAAATAAATAACGTTTACTCTATGTCTTCCGAATCAGCAGGCATTTTGACATGTGGATTTTCGAATAGTTTCAGCAGAAAAGATATTTTACAGAACAGCTTCTTATTAAGTTAGCATTTTCTTCCTTTATTTTGTTTTTGTTCTTGAAAGCTCTTACAAAAAAAAAAACCCAAACAATCTTTCTTTAAATGTCCTTTATCTCGGTATCTTTTTCTATATAGACTTCGCAGGCCGTTTTCATCTTTTTCTCTCCTTCTCTTCTCCATCTCTCTCTCTCAATATTTACTTATCTATGTATCTATCTCACACATTCCCTCTCATGCTCTTAAACTTTCTCTATCTATCACTTCACACACACACACACACACACACACGCATACACACACACACACACACACACACACACACACACACACACACACACACACACACACACAGGGGGTACCAAATTGGTCAAAGGGAAAATTATTCCCAACACGCGTTTAGGTCAAAATGCACTTTCGTATAAATAATTGAATTCATTCAAGAAAGTATCGCTAACAAAAGCAAATAAAAACATCTACATAAAAGTGATACATTTAATAGTCCTGCGAGGTTAGCCGCGTGGTAGAGGTGTTTAGGTTTCTTATCACGACGTTCCGATTACGAATCTCGCTAGATTCAGCCACTCTGATGAGTCGTAGACGACGAAACACATGTCAGTGGATAATTATATTTTAACAACAACAACAACATATATATATATATAAAAGTTTAATAGGACAAAAAGTTTACAAGGTGAGGGAAAGTATAATGTCTGATAGAGTAGTTGTCGTTTCGACAGTATCAAAATGAGCGCCAATTGATTTGTTAGATTAATGATGTAAATGAAGATACGGTTAAAATAGTAATACAAATAGTAGCGTAAATTTATCCTTGAAGGAAAGTGCGAATAATTACAAAAATGTTTATTTATATAGCTTCCTGTTCACGATATTAAATTTATGTTTCAAAATGGGGGATGTAAAACGTTTGTGTTATATAAAATAGAGCTTGCATAACATGTTCATGGACGTATGCATTTTTACGGGTGTAATGTCTGTTAATGTTGGTTGCGTTTATATATAGTTCGTTGTGGGTGTATATAAGTTTTGCTGTATGCGGGAGTCATGTTCCTCCATTGTTCCTCGAGTTAATGCGTTTATAACACGTGTGCTTGTACTAATCAATATAATAATGTATGTGCATATATAATAATGTATGTGCAGATATAATAACAGATAAAATACGTTTAACAACAGCCATTGCCAACCAGAACGAATAACATCGCTAATAACATACAAAGTAGGCACCGCCAAAAATGGCCGCAAAATCAAGTTGTTGTTGTTTTTTAAAACGAAATTACATTTATTAAAATCCATTATTTCTGAGTAACTTTTTTTTTCCAGAAAGATAAAACCCTGAATTTTATCATATAGAAAACAGAATAATGTAAAACTTTTTCTACTATTTTTAATTCAATTTTAAATGTTAAATTTTCCCAAAAAGTTAACAATTGACATTTTTTGTCTTGCACAAAAAACGTACTTAAATATTTAAAAAAAAAGGGTTTTTGAAATAATTAATTAATTTATTTATTGTCTAACTAAGATTTAGGATGATTTTCTAAGAGAATATGCAAAAATATTATAATATAAGTACCTGAATTTCAAATAATTCCACTTATTCATATAGGTAACCAAATATTTCGCGTTTACGTAGAGTTCAGATCGACTCTGTTTACGTTTTCTTTTGACGATGAGAAAACTATGGAAGACCAAACAGGCCAAAAAAAACTTATTTTTCAGTGACGAAAATTTCAATGTATTATTAAGCTGAGGCTGGCCAGTACCAGATGGGTGACCATTTGTATGCGTTTGGTTTTTAATGTGTATGTGTGTGGGGGGCAGGCTCCCCAAAATGGGGGGGGCAATTTAAAGCTGAATAAAAAAAAATTATTTCAGCGCGTTTGGTCCACCGTAGTCGAAAGGCGGCAAACGTTTTCAAACGGGATCGAAAAAAATGATGCTATTTTTAACACAAAGGGCACAATATTTATCGAATTTTTTTTTTTGGTATCGATTATTCAAAGCATGCCCTGTTTAATAATGGTCATGCATTATTCGGCTCGCTAAAAAAAAATTGTTAATTTATTTATCAAAAATTTTAAAATAGCTTTTTTCGTATAAATATTAAAAAAATTTTTTTTTGTTTTGCTTAACTTAAATTAATTATTTTACTTAACATATTCACCGAATTTCACACTTCAAAACTCAAAAGCGGGATAATTAAACACAATCGAAGTTCTGATATTCAGACGTCAAAATAAGGTATGCAAACAATTTTTTTTTTTTTTTTTTTTGAATCTATAATTCTGTCCCTTACAACAACACAATATGTTGATTTCAGTTTCAGATATTATTTTAAGCATATTTGTTCCCACTTCAAAACAAGGGGGGGTTTTGTAAGCAAAAAAAAATATATATATAAATATCGTTTATGAAAAATAAGTACACTGTTATAAAGTTCATTCTTCTCCTAATAATCGCTGAAAATTTCGTATTGATCGGATAATTACCTGATTTTTGGTAGATTTTTAAAAAGACGGTCCGTCAAAAAGTACTGACCTGCCCCCCCAGTTTTGGCGGTGCCTAATACAAAGGAATGGCATATATTTCGTCGCAACCGTCGACGTGTTGTTCCAATGTGCCTCTGAAAATGTAAGACGTTTCTCCATCGACAAATCGCACAACCAATTTGTTTCCACATTTGATATTTATTATTGATTGAGACACGTTGTTTCTGGATGGCACGCCATTGTAATCGAGGATTACATATTAATATCTTGCCAGTCTAATACCTCCATGCGAACTCGTCTTCCCAACCATGTTCAATCGACCGTCCAGTTCTCTCTCTCTCCCTCTCTCTCCTTCTTCATTCCTCTCACTCTCTCTCTTCGTATATATCTGAAATATATTCCTTTTTAATTACGTCATCAACTCTTGTGACCAAATAATCATATCAGCTGATAGGTTTTGGTTACGTAATTTGATTATGTCGTAAACATCCTTATTTGTTTAAACATTCCAACATTGACATCCCTATACATATCTAAAATATATAGTATATCTTCGAAATACCTAATTCATTTCGTTGTATATTTTCTGACATTCTATTTTATAAACATATATTAGATTATTCAAACAATCGTTCAGGTTACACGGTGGATTCCGGAAACGAACAATGTAACAGTCATACACATTTCAAAAAGGTTTCAAGCTAATAGATAATTCGTTACCTATTCTATATAAAAATAAAACATAACTAAATAATTTTGGGACTCACATGTAGATGCCGTCACTAATAAAAATCATAAATATGATTTTTATTTTAATTATAGGTATATATATATATTGTATAGGTTACGTATGTCAAGATTTAAGTTCAACCGAATTATAAGATTATAAATTACATTTAAGTCGTTAGTATTTTTCAATTTCCTGCGTCAATAAAATCTTGTATTTTCACGTGAAAACATTATTCACGCGAATATGGTTTGGATGCAGTTTATATGATTATATGCTGCCTTCAAACTCTGAAAACAGGCACATGTTTGAGTTGTCAGAGTTTATTTTATTTTATTTTTTTTGTGTGTGGTTCCGGAAAACAAGTTTATCTACTCCTTTCGGCCGATCGCAAATCAAATTGTATTAGATTGCTGACGAATTTGGTGTTTGTTAACGAGAAAGCTGTGTTAAAAGTTAATGTCGGGTTTGCTTCAGTCGATCAAAAATTAAAATGTTTCGATAACTCAGGGCGTTGTGTTCAACTGTTGCAACGCAACACATAGATTTATTACACACACACACTTACACACACATGCACACACACACACACACACACACACACACACATATATATATATATATATATATGTATAAAACATGGATCCAGCATTTAGCTCTCGAATCAAATAAGCAATAAGGAAAGTGAACAGTAGAAACCGAAAACCATCCGAAACAACGGAAATGATGAAAGCACAAAACATAGCAAACGAGATTTTACCCCCCCCAATATATTCTAAGATGCTCCACATAAATTTTCTATTTGACTTAACACTTCGAAATGAATAACTCCTACTTGATCGTGAGGATGCTGACTTGAGAGCTACTTATTTAATTTTGGATATGGGCTGTAGAGAATTCTTGATGAAATTTTTTAATGCTGTCGACTTAAATTAGGTCCGAGCTGCAGAAAGAGGAATAAAGTTATGTAAGTTATGCAATAAGCAGTTAAGAGAACATCTGGCTGAAAAGAAATAGTGATTCTTGATTAGGTAATACTAAACGAACTAAGCCGTAAAGTTAAGAGTATGTGCCTAGCATCAGTGGGAGGGTCGTACGCATGAAATCTGTAGAATGATAAGTCCATAAACAGCATGCATTCACTGCTTATAGCACCGATCATTATTTTTTAAGCTTAGGATATCGGTTTGTTTCATTCTAATAGGCAGTATATTTTATCAGCCATCTATCTATCTATTAATATATATATATATATATATATATATATATATATATATATATATATGTGTGTGTGTGTGTGTGTGTGTGTGTGTGTGCGTGTGTATAAATTAACCACAACTGGATGCTTGAGGAACTGTCTCTACCTAACTCCTCAGTCAATTTTTGATTGATTGATTGAAAAGTTGATTCGGACCTGAAAACAAAATCAATTTTGTATTTAGCCGGTAAAAATAGCTGCTAAGGCATTGAAATTTAAAAAAAAAACGACAGGCGTAATTTGACTAAACGTGTTTCTTTTGTGCACGCATGCACAAATGTACAATTTAAACAATGTTACTTTTGTTTCAGTTTTTTTATACGTATGGATTTAGATTAGAAATAAAGATCCTGAGCTATATGCACAAGATTCTTACTGATGACACCCGAGTTATATTCTATAAGCAAGGAAATCACTATTATCTACTGGGTACAATATAGTAATAAAAAATGGTTCTATAATAATAAAAATGAAGTCTGGATGAATTAAAATGTCACATTAAAGGACATTATACAACCGGGCAAGACATACTGTATATTAAATATTAAAATTAATATAATAATCAATAGAAAATTGGCTCTATAATGCTAATAATTGTTGTACGAGCAGGCAACGTCGGGCGTTCTGATAGTATGTGTATATATATATATATATATATATATATATATATATATATATATATATATATATATATATACATATATATATATATATATATATATATATACTCGGGTTTTTTATTCAAAAGTTATGGACTAGTGAATTCAACGAGGATGTTAGATAGTGCTCAATAAAAAGAGCTGATAATACTTGGTTATTGTTATATAAACATGTTAACATCCCGCTGCTACAAACAGCCACTTGTTTCAATCAAACAACAGATATCATCAGGCAGCGACTTGACTATTCAAATGTTAGTCAAGTCGCTGCCTGATGATATCTGTTGTTTGATTGACACAAGTGGCTGTTTGTAGCGGCGGGATGTAAACATGTTTATATAACAATAAACAAGTAATATATATATATATATTTAAATTGTGATTCAATGAATTTCAAAACACTCTCATTGAAATGAAATGAAGTGGTTGAGTTTCATATCAAAGATTTTGTATTATTCTTTGGTATGAAACTCAAGACATTGTCTTGCTTAGAATAATAAAAATTCTTTGATATGAAACTCAACCACTTCATTTCATTTCAACGAGAGTTTTTTTTTTAATTCATTGAATCACAATTTAATGTATTCGCTTTATCGAGCAATTCTTGTTAAGATGGGATAACTTATAGAATATTACTGCCAGTAATATTTTGTAAGCTTTACAATCTCACGTTTCCATGACAACTAATTGTTAAACAAAAACTATCCTGAAGTATATATATATATATATATATATATATATATATATATATATATATATTGGGAAATATGTCTATTAAATTGTATCTCACCATCTTATTAATACCGATCCTTTAATTTATGAAGCTTGATGTAACTACAGAGCATATAACAAATAAATGATAAAAGTCTATATTCCACATTTCCAGATGTTTACAAGCTGACATTTTATTTCTATAAGTGGCATGTACGATTCTTGACATGAACTTGATGGGGAAAACCATTAATGTATTTTATGTGTCACTTATTGAATTTATTTGACTTAACTCATCAGAAATAAAGGCAATTATCAATTTTAAAAGACGATAAAGGCATATGAGCATGATTATAAAATCCAAAATTTGGGAGAGAAGTTGCTGTTTTTTTTTAATATTTCATTACGCCATGTTTGAATTTTAAAATAAAGTCACCAAATTTATATTTCAGCATAAATAAATTGTATCTACTTTTATACACCTTAGTAAAATATTTTATTTTATATTATAATTATTTATAATATATATATATATATATATATATATATATATATATATATATATATATATATATATATACTTAGCTAATATTGATAACGGAAAATGTATATCTACTTATATTCATTTTCATAGGAAACTAATAACCTAATCTAGTTTTTCAGGGCAATAACCTTTGATGATTAGATCTAACCTTTGCATACAGAAAAATCTATTTTATTACATATATAAATATTTTTGTTAAATTTATTTCTATTTTAACCAGAATATTTTATTGTCATTACATTAGTGATATTTAACCAATGTTTGAATTAATTGGAGAGATTCCTTAATGTTTTCTATCATTAGTTCTTAATCTGCTCAAATCAGATAAGATATTTCACAATATCAGTAAAGTTAAAAAATTATTTAAAAAAACTCAAACATGGTTGGATAATTTGGAAAACTATCTGTAACTTCTCTTCTAATTTCGGATTTCGTGATCCTGTTGTATATTCCTTTATTTTATTGTAAAGTTGATAAGTTAGTTTCATTCTTATGAGTTAAAAGCGGAATAAATTCTAAAATTGACATACTTATTACATGTAAGATTCTTCACTACAAAACAGTGTGTGTCAAGAATTGTGCATGTAAACGTACTTCAAGAAATATAATGTAAAATAGAACACATATTGAATTTGGAATATAGACTTTTGTTATTTATTTATTTATTCGCGATAATTACATTGAGCTTCATAAATTAACGGACTGGTATAAATAAATGGGAAATAAAATAAAATAAACATATTTCCCCCACAACACACACGGACATACACGCATATCTATCGTTCTATCTATCTCACTACCTTTCTGTATATATATATATATATATATATATATATATATATATATATATATATGTGCGTATGTGTGTGTGTGTGTATGTGATGTGTGTGTGTGTGTGTGTGTGCAATGGATCCTCTGGATAGGAAAATAATTGGGTCCGGTATGGGGTTTGTATGTTGAAATTGTCGTATCTTAAATAGCATTTAACACGTACATCGCCTGATCTTTTTCAAGCCCGATGAAAACCCTCGTTAAATTTTATAATAAATGTAAAACCATATATATTATTGTAATTGGAATTCATTATTGAGATGAGTGTTATTTTCATTAATTTATTTATTGCGGACTATTATTCTCCTCTTTATTAGTTGTTGTTTCAGGACGTTTCGGCCAAGTATTACAACTAATAAAGAGGAGAATAATAGTCCGCAATAAATGAATTAATATTAAGGTAAAACCAGTCTGAAAGATTAGCCAAATGTTATAACAGGTGTGTGCAGAGAGAGCGGTAAAGAGAGAGTGACTGAGAGAGAGAGAGAGAGAACGAGAGAGAGAAGTTCAGAGTTTGAGTTAAACCTTAAGAATATTGGATTCTTAAATCGTGTATATCAATACACGTACTAATATTTATTAGATATTCCTAACCAGTGTCTACGTTATTGAATCTTTTCTATTTTTCTTTTAGGAAAAGAGTCATTTTCAACTAGTATTGAAAAAGGTAAAAAAAAAACAATTCATTTGCATCTGTTCTTTAATAATGAATAAATAATAATAAATAATAAATGTTGTAAATTCAAATTTGAATAATATAAACTTTATATATATATATTTATATATATACATATATACATATATATATACACACATGTATATACACACAGACATATATATATATATATATATATATATATATATATATATATAAAATTATTATTTTTATATACCTATAGTCACTCGTAGTACATGCTTTCGCATCCATCAATGCAAGAGATGACGATAAACGCTGGTCGAGAAATTAGATCCCCGTAATGAAGCCACGTTTGGTATTATTACCAGGGGCATACCACGCATAATCACATATATATATATATATATATATATATACTCAGATGCACACACACATACATACATGCATACATACATATATATATATATATATATATATATATATATATATATATATATATATATATATATATATATATACAAAGATGAATATAATCTCATTCTAACGATAAACCAACATGGTCTTTTTAAATTAATTGCATTTGCACAATAGGCAAACACGTTTTTTTATATATATTATGTATATAAGTACTACATCTAAGATGTTGTTCATCTTACCGATGACCAACATCTTGAAAGTTTAAAAGTAGAGTTTGTCATTAATTTCCATATGATCGGTAGTTATATTTAATATGCATGGAGCTTCAAGATTTAAATGATTGATATCAATAAAAGAGTGAAATATAATTGAATAAGCGTATTTTCACACGGACACACACATATGCCTAAAGACTTTTTTATAGACATGTTATTATATAATAGTGAACTCTGGTTTTAGTGGTATGTGTTCCGATTTCCCAAAGATTGCAATTCATAACCCGGAGTCCAAATCTTACTCCTGAGAATTAATTCTATTGCTGGCCGAGCAATCATTACTTAAAGAAGGAAACCCTTTTTATTTCATTTGAAGTCTTTGTTTCTTAGCCCAGTATTTGTAAATCCTAGTTATTAGTTTCCTACATCATATCTCCAGATTAATTAAATTAATTAAATTCTTGTGCGTCCTCAGTACGGTGTTTGAATACGTGATGCATTCAAATGTTCTTACACCTTAAAAACAAAATTAGCGTAATAATAAGCAATATTCATTGGTGTATAAGACCAATTGCATAGGCGTTGATTGTAATATCATGTAGGATTACCAAATGTATCATTAGGGACTTTGGTTCTACGGCCATAGCTCTCGGTATATCAAATTTTTGAATAATGTTTTGCAGACATAGTCTGTTTATCAACATGCTAGCTAGGTAATACCTGCCAATATTCTTTCAATACTTTAATTAATTCCTCTGATAGGTCTATAGAAGTAGTTATAGATTTTAGAAAACCTTAATATTATAAAATTAACGGCGATGTCTATTTAAGATTTATCGTCGACACGATTACCTGCATCATCTTGATTAATGCGCTACGCTGATATTAAATAATTGGTTGACATTCATGTAAACGATAAAAAAAATCTATGGCAACCCTCTTTTCGATTGACTAACCTTAATTTAAACCTTCGCCACTTCCAGTTTGGCGACGGGAGTAATGGTAAAGACGTCACGTTGTTTTTTTCACATTCTTTTCCTACTTCATAGTAGGGTTCGAGCCTGCCTGCCTAATACTAATGTTTTTGTTTTTTGCTCACCCACTTCCAAACAGCCGGGAAACGCCGGGTACCCAGGCTAGTATATATATATATATATATATATATATATATATATATATATATACCAGAAAAAGTACCCGTCGTTGACTGGGTTCATAAACAGCCTACAGAAAATGGACTCTGATTTAAGAAAGAATGATAGGTTATGAAAATGAAGGGTTGTAAGAGATAGCTTCGAATTTGGGGGTATCAAAACCAAAGCAAAATATGATGACAGTAAAAATAAAATAGATAAACCCCATACCTGTTCACACTGAAAATCTTATCATAATATTCTGTGGATCTATATTAAAAAAACCTTGTTAAACTTTGTGAAATATTTCGATTCTATGGAGGTCAGGTGCGAACGAACACCCTATAATTTTATTATACCATATTTCTTCAAACTGAAACATAATTATCAAAGTATACTTACGCAGATAGATATAAAAAGTCTTTATTAAGGTTTGTGTCTATTTTCTTTCTATGGAAGCAAGTCGCGAACGCAGACCACACAATTTTATTATACCATCCCTATTTAAGTTAAAACATATTTATCAAAGAATTCCTATGTACCCCCATATCAAAAACATTGTAAACGTTTTTTTTTTTTAATTTTTAATTTATTTCCATACTTTGCAGACCAGGCGTGAACACAAACCCCACAATTTTTTATGAACCACCGTTTTGCCATATCAAACATACCCATTCCTGTACCTCGATAATCTTCTATCATTATATGTAATCAGTTTTTTTAAATAGTCAACCTTATAGGAGCCAGGCACACACAAATATACACACATTCAGCTTTATATTATACATATTTGTGTGCGTGTATATATATATATATATACATGTATATATATATATATATATATATATATATATATATATATATATATATATATGTGTGTATATATGTGTCAGGTCATGTCATAATCTACTGGTACCATATAACACAGTAGTACCGCCCTCATGGTCGGGTCACCGGCGACTAAACTGGTTCCCAACCAGACTTGTTTGGTGTGGAGGATGGCTCCCTTGAGGATACAAAACAAGATCTTCCAAAGGTGTCAATGCCCACCTAGCACCGTGTGTTTGTGTGTATGTCTGTGTGTGTTTGGCTGGAGAGGGCTCCCGTAAGCCATGGTGTAGGCAACCTTTCTAGGAGAGGCAAATCTCTGATTTAAGAAAACAATAAAGCGGGAGACCAGTACCCGCATTAAGCTGGTCTGCAGTTTAACTTGTTGGTTGCTATCTTGCTCATGCTTGTTGTGGATCTCAACATTTGGGTCCTGTGGCGATGGAAAAGTTGTGACGCGTGGAGGCTTGAAATGCTGGCCACATATAATAATTGATCTCAATGACCATCTTCAGTGTCATGCCTGCTTGAGCGTTTGAATTCATCAGTAGGACTAAAAGAAAAAATAGTCGTTTTTGGGTTCATGGATTTAAGTGTCTGAGGGATTGGCACTTGTCTGACTAGACGTTGCGATCACCATTATATATATATATGTATATATATGTGCATATATATATTTGTATATATATATATATATGTATATACATATAAATTTATATATATATATGTATATACATATATATATATTTATATATATATTCTTCTTCTGTTTGTCAGAAACATCGCTCATGGGATGTGCAGACTAAAAGACAAAATAAGAACAGCAGGAGTTCCAAGACTATGATATAGATAAGTTTATAACTCCAAAATTATTTATCTGATTACCCTAGGAGTGTTCGTGGCACTGTTATCTAAAGCATCAAATACACCAGTTTCACAATTGAATTTGGGACACTTGGAATATTTAACAGGTCAAAATTCCAGTCAAGATAATATTTCAAAGTCAAAATTAAAATTCAAGCTTGATATTACATAACGATGTTTCATTTATCACGATATGGAAAAAGTGGTGAGTGTCTACGATAACAGAAACTTGAGTAATAGTTCACTAGTAAAAGGGTGACTTTAACGTTTTATGTTACATTCATCTATACGTTTCACGAAGATATCTAGGCATTTTCGTTTATTGTTTTGATAACATTATTCAATCAAAATTAATCTCCATATCAAATTTATATATCAATGACACTTATTATCTTAATATCTTCCTCTCGTTCTCTTTCTACATATATAATAATGATTGAACGATTGCAATATTTAATTTTTTTTATAATTAGTTATATAGAGTTTGTTTTTTATTAGCAAAAAGTATAATCGCATCTTAGATGTGACTATGTTTTAGCAAACATTAAACAAAACTTCTGGTGGGGAACGTTTAGATTTTTGCTCTTAAAATGTATAAACATGTATTACCTAACATTAGAATGAGAAGTTAAATTTTGTTGAAATAATAAATAATGAAAAAATCGTTTATGCCATGGAAAAACGCACTTTATGAAATATATAATAGAAATGATAATATGAGATAAAATTTAATCATCCATGTTTTGGTTTAAATTATTAATCAGCATCTGATTCAGAAATGGAAAAAACTTTGAATATTTTTGGATCTGAGATCACGAAATATTCCGATTTTTGCGATTTATGTTTCAGATTACAATTAATCGTTCTAACTTTAACATGTATGCTTAAATTTCCCCCTTTCTTATCGTTTCTATGATATATTACGTGAAGTCATTGTAATGCTGTGATTTTGAATAGGTATTTGTTTTGGGCAACATGTTTTGTAAAAATACTGCAGTCTTATCAATGGACTACGTATTTGCGTGCGGCAGAATATAGATAGCAGTGTGTATATGTTTACGCCGTTAGGTGTATTTCTTTCCCCTTTTGATTTTCGTATTGCTGAAGGCGTTTGGCTCCAATGGGTCTAGAAATCATTGTTACATGTTTCTGTTTTATTTATTTATTTATTTTTCGTAAAAAATAGACGAAGAAAACATAAACGCTGTGTTTGAATGTGTGTGTGTTTTTGAAACTCTTTTTTCATCCCAAACTAAGCCTATTGCTATATTAAACATAAAGGTCTACTATATTATGTAGTGTCTAATAGAAGATTGAGGGGTGTTGTGCAGCGAAGTTTATGTTCGCATTACATTAAAGCATTTGCATATTAATATTCAAGAAAAAAGTAAACTGGCAGTTAATTTCAAAGTATAGTAGTCCCGGGGAAGAAACTATTAGAGTATAAGGTTTTCCGTAACCTAAGGCCGTATCATGTTAGTCGGGATATGTACATAGAGGGGTCACAAGTTCTATCAGAGCACATTCCATTAAACTACTTGTTTGAAAGTCAATATCACTTGTACTGTCATTAGTTGAAAAGAATTGTTAGTTTTAAACTCACATCCAATGTAGAATTAATTAGACAAAACAGTAATAAGGTAAGGTGTTTATTCTTACATAAGTAATGGCGTTTCAACTATAATTAAATCGAGGAAACCCCAATTCCCTCGAAATGTATTACAAATGAAGTTTTAATGAAAATAGAGTCGCCAGAGACTAACCAATTAGGCATAATATTTCGATTACCTCGCAATAATAAAAGTGAAACCAAGTGAGAATTTCGGAAAACAAATTGTTTTGATTATAAATTTGAAATCTCATGATTTAATACAAAAAAAAAACGAACTGGGAAATGCCTAATATGGCTTAGCTAGAGCGGCATTCTTAGATGCAGAAAGTTCACAGGAAATATCACAATCATAAGCGGTTCTCATGCGCATATATATATCCTGTTTATGTGAAATTGTCATCCATCTGTAAATGACTAGGCCCACGTCACTTAAATTCACTGGTCTAATAAAAGCCGATGTATCAATGCGAATATATTTTAATGATTCATGTTAATATTATATTTGTCATCGCGTTCCCTTTTTTTTAAACTTCTCTTAACCTTCTTTGCCATTTGAATTTGAAACATCAACGTAAAACGTAGCATTCATTTTAGTTCTCATTAATTTGATATGTGATTTAACTTAATTTTATATTTATTGTTTATTTTGCTTTTAAATTAGCAACATCTTTGTGGAGTAATGTCACTCCAGAATAGGTCCAATTACGTCATATGATTCAATACCATTAATAAATCATGCGGTTAAATGACAGATATATGGATAGATACACCGATAAATATATGAGCATTTTGATGTTCTTATTATACATCATGTGAATGTATTCAGTACAGAAGTCCGGCTTCGAAATTATAGTATTTCTTACATTCAAAACAGTATACGATAAGCTCGAATAAAAATAAGTGACCTCGTTTGTGTACTCATAAAGAATTGTATGTCATTACGCAGCTTAGTTGAATACATTCCAACACGCCTTTGTCCCAAATGTTCACTGTTATTCAGAGTTATTTGTTTGCAATGTCGAGGATGGTTCTGTTAGTATTTTCGCAATGTCAAGGATGTTTCAGTTTGTATTTTCACAATGTCTTTAAAATTCTTTCTTCTTCTAAATCAGGTCGAAGGAATGGATGACAACAATTCCAATTCCCGGTTCTCGCATTCCGAATTCCAGACGTCAGAATTTTCAGTATTTTCCGTTATTGGAAGTGAAAAGCTCTCCTGTCATCGTTCTATTTCAAGAGTGTTATCTGCGTCAACGAAATTTTACGTTGTTAAATTCTTTTAGTAACGCGTTATTTTTTTAACCTTATTGTGTACCATATGTCCTAAAATGCCCCTTTAAGTTATTATAAAAATGTTGCCGTCTGAAACTTAAAGTTAACAGATACATAACTTGAACTCTATGATTGATATTCTTATTAGTCCTGGAATTTAAGATTCATATGTTTTGTTCTATGGCATCACGTGAAATAGTAGAAGATACGACCTGCCAGAAAATAATAGAAAAAAAATCCATCAAAAAAAAAATTAATTAATTTTATTGGACAATTTTTAAGACAATGAAAGCTATTAAGAATTTGTTAACAATAATATTTGAAACTGCTCACATACGCCTGTGAAACAAAGAGTTGGTTTTTATATTTTAGGAAAAATTTACTAAGGCTGTTTATTTCGAAAATTTCCTGAGTAGATGCGTGTGTCGAAATGAGTAGCCCTAAAAATACGTGTGCGAATTTGCTCTTTAGTGAGAAATGTACGTGTGTTTATTTCGACTGGCGCCATGCGCGCTTGGGTATTCGTATTATTGTATGAAAACGCTCGTTTAAATAGTATATATATATATATATATATATATATATATATATAAACAGAAAGAGAGAGAGAGACTAGTATTCACGTAAATAGTTAGATCCGATTATTATGCAATTCAGAGACGCTTGTTGTCAAAAAGATATATGAAAAAAAACTAAATGAAAGGTGTGCTTGGGTATTTATAGTTCGCGCTTTAATTCTCCGTCGATATTTCCTGAGTTTTGATTAATTGAAATTTAATTCGGTGCTTGTCTAGAATGGTAATCTTTTAAAACAACGCACTTTAGGTGGAGACAGTATTAAGTAGTGACATATGTCGAAATTAGTATAACTTCCAAAATTGCTTAAGATTATCCAGAAAGAAGATGTGCTAGTGCGTATTTAATAAAAACAATCATCTACAACTACGTTCTAACATAATGTGGTCAACAGTATATTTAAGCAAATTAAAGTTAAGAGAGAGAGAGAGAGAGAGAAGCTAGTTTGTATGCTAAATTACCCACACAACTTTTCCCGATTGAAAAATATGGTAAAATTGGATAAGTCGTTACATTTTATTTTTACATTTAATTATTATTCTACTTGTACCTTTCCAGAGGTTGAAAACCAATTACAGGAGAGACAACCAGACATTTTCTTCTTAAGCGAAACTGGCAGAGGGCCGAACACTTCCCAAGATGAGTTCATAATTAAAGTATACTCTAACTTAATATCTAAATCTGACCCCAAAGTTCGCCATGGGCATAGAATATGTGCTTACATTAAAGGTGGCTTTCGGTGTGGTTGAGATATCTCCAGAGAATACCATAATTTACCTTATGTGTGCTTCCGGGTTGCACTAGCTTACACCACCGCATTTATATTTGCCAGTTATCGCCCCCACAACAGCGGAGTTACTATCTTTAAGAGCATATCTGAATAAATTGAAAATATCCTGTCTCTCATCCTTCGGCTAACATTCACATTTGCGGTGACGTCAATGTCCACAATGTGGAATGGCTGATCCACTCAAACAAGACAGATGACGAGGGGAGGTTCTGTCATGAGTTCGACATTGTCTATAACCTCACTCAGCTTGTCCAGGAACCCACCCGTGTGCCCGATAGTTCCGGTCAGTATGCAAAGCTTCTAGACCTTTTTCTCCAAACTTCCTCTGAGCTGTCCCGTTCTATCTCCTCTGGGATCTTTCGACCACTGGGTTGTCTCAGTAAAGATAAAAAGTGAAATGTAATAAGCCTTGAGACGTACCTCTCCACCGTACTGTATATTGATACTCTAGGTTGACTGCGATAGCTTCCGAACATTTATATCTGATCTGCTTCTGCCTTTCATGTTTAATAAGGATGTGTCCTCTATAGTATAAGATCTGACCGAGTTGATAATTGTAGGCATAGACTGATTCATACCATCCCAAAAGTCCCAACAAAAACCTAATAGCCAGCCATAGTTCTCCCCAGAATATACGGGTGTCATTGCACACAGAAATCACTTCTTCCATAGCTACCAACGTAATAGATGTACTGAGATTAAAGCTGATTTCAGGACTACCAGCAATCACTGAAAAGAGTAATAAAAAATGCAATAGAGCTACATGCTCAGTCCGTTAAATCCAAAGTAGCTGAGAAGCGGCTTGGTTCCCACCAGTTTTGGCAAATAGCAAACAGGATCCTGAACAGAAGCGTACGTTCTATCCAAACCATCATCAATGGACCTGAGGTAATCTCATCAGAATCAGACAAGGCCAAACTATTTGCAAAGAACTTTGCAGCTAATTCTATTCCCAACTAAGAAGGCCATTAACTCCCCGTGTATCCTCCTATAACAGACAACACCCTATGAAACATAGAAAAATCTGTGCATGAGGTTGCCAAGCTAATCAAGAACCTAGATTCCAGTAAAGCAACTGGCCCTGACAGCATACAAATTATAGTGTTGAAAAAGATTCAACCAGAACTTACCTCCATACTTTCAAAAATGTTTAAGTGTTGCCTTAAGGAGAATTGCTTTCCAAAAATCTGGAAATCCTCATCAGTATGCCCTGTATTTTAGAATTCATGTGATAAGTCCTCTCTTTCTCAGTACAGACCAATAAGTCTCCGGGGTGTCATGAGTAAGTTGCTGGAATATATATTAAATAAAGAAGTAGTCAATCACCTCAGCAGAAATAACCTTAGTGACATGCAATATGGTTTCCATTCTGCTAGATATACAGCAGATGTGCTAACGGTTATATCTCATAGTATTAGTGAATCTCTAGAAAAAGGCTTCCTTTCTAGGGCATTTGCTTTTTACATATAAAATGCCTTCGCTAAGGTATGCCATAAACGCCCACCTCACAAGATTTCCAGCTACGGTATAACTGGAAATGTTTTCTCAATTATTAAATCGTTTCTCTTTGATAGGCTCATAAGAGTAGTGGTTGATGGGGAGAAATCAGAGAACTACAGTATTAATGCTGGAGTCCCTCAGTGCTCCACCCTTGGCCCAACTCTTTTCCTGATCTACATCAAAGATCTCCCAAACACACATACTTTAATCATTCGTTGACATCTATGCTGATGACACGACCATATATGGCAACACATCAAAGACCGTAAATGAAAAGTTTTCACTCCTCTGATTTTGAGCGCGTGGTACAATGGAGGAAGAGGTGGCTGGTTACTTTTAATGCATCTAAAATCAAGCTCCTATTTTTACATCATCAACGCTCTCATCCCCATCTGGCATCAATTGAAATGGAGGGGTCTCGTCTTGGGGAGGCTCCATGTTTTGACAAGCTTTTGGGATTGACCTTTACTCCTGATTTGAAATGGAACACTTAGATCAAGTTTGCTGCCAATGTCGCTGGAAAAAAGGTAGAATTCTTCTACAGCCCCAGAAGATATTTCACTGCTGATGCAATTCTGTATCTGTATAAAAGCTAAGTACGTCCAAGGATGGAGAACTGCTGCTACATCTGGGCAGGAACTGCTAAAAACAGCCTATCCGGCCTTGACAGTGTACAAATTAGACTTCGTGGCTTTGTGGGGGATGCCCTTTTCTCTTCCCTGCACACTCTCTCCCACAGAAGAGACGTTGCGAGCCTGACTTTGTTTTATCGTTAGTTCCGTGTCAAGAGCTCGTCTGAGCTCCAATTTCTTGTCCCCCTCGCTAATATTTTACGAAAAACACCCGTTCATCTGAAACCACAGTCAATAATTTTCCCCACCGTTTATCTGTGCTAAAATTAAAACGTAGTTTCCATGAAAAAAACTTCTTTCTTAGAAATGCACGACTGTGGAACTCTCTTCCCTTTGCCTGTTTCCTACCTTACTACAATTTGGATGTCTTCAAGTCCAACAGAAACAATTTTTTTATAAAAACTTCCCCATAAGTAAGACACTTTATCAAATCTTAATTACTAACGATAACTACGATATTATCCCATTGATTACTGTACACGCAATAATCCTTATCTCCGAGTGATTTCCGGGCCTTGATAAGTGGTGACTACCATGTAAAACAAAAACTTTAAAATAACGGGACTGTAAAACATGAACACAGATTGTTTTAAAATCGTGTTGCCGATTAAAGATGTATTTTCTAACAAATACTTTAGAAAACTATGTAATCGGATTGTGATTTTAATAAAGCTGTATATGCAAAATTTAATAGGCTGTGAAATATTCGGGCTTTGGGGTCATTTACGAAAAAAGAATGAATGTTAATATCTCTGCAAACATTGCCATATAAAATCCACTTAGGTATTTTTGATGTGCTAAATAAATATTTATTAAAGGTAAATTTGATATTTTAAAACAGAAGGCCAAGTGTGGGTTCGACGAAGCGTTTTTGTAGAACGAACTGGATTCGACATTGACACACCAATTTTCCAGTCCATTACCTTGAATTAATTCGGCACCTTGAACACCTAACGTGGATTGCTCATGCTGAAACAATACGTTAACTGGGATTTAACAGTTATCTAGTGGTTAACAACGCGGACTGACGACCTGGGTGTGCCAAGTTCGATTCAAGTTGGTTACACGAAAACCATTTTCACTTAGGATGTTGGTAACCGTTATGTGGCTCAATTGTAATCCTCTATGTTTCACTAGAAAGTAACCTAAGAAGAAAAGTACAGGGAAAAGCAATGCCAACAATAGAAACTTCGGATTAATATGCTATTAGAATTAACAGCTTTTAATCGAGACATTTCATTAAATTTACAATTACACTGTTCTAGATATTAGTAAATGATGAAAAAAAGTCTAATAAAAAGTAGCAAGTTTGTACACAGTCTTTTAAACACAAACGTGTTTAAGCGTTCAGTAAACACGTAATCACTGCACATGTTGGTAAACGATAAAAATACACTATATAATTTATGGAATCTTTGTACATACGGATATCTGGTTTTTTCCTCTGTGTTGCAATTCTTTTGTATCGTTGATCGCCTAGTGGTTTAAATTTCTGTCTCTTAAGACGAATAATCTCTATGCATTAAAACACAAAGAGCTTTTTTGACAATGTGAAGCTTTATTGAGAGATTAAATCCTTAAAATTAGAGAAGACTTATTTCGTATAAAAAGATATGCTTCGGTTATTTTTTTCTTCCTTATAATATCTAAACTACATTTAATTGTTTTTATCTAATTAAGTATTTGTTGATCAAGGATAATTTTTTTTAGATATCTTACATTGTCTGCCACGTCTACTCTCTGGCTGCTCTGACACAACCTACTCGAAAACTGTTTCGAACTTGAAATAGGTGACTTAATTTCTTACGAATCAACATTTGAATCTCACTGTATTTTGTGTAGGGTGCTGGGTATATTTCCGTTCGTCGCCGTGCTGTATTGGGCAAACATTGTGATACTCTATCAGAATTCACAACAGTGTAACTTATTTTCTTGTGTTATATTATGAAACTTTTTACAACAACACATTTGGTATAAGCAACGGTTCGTTTTTATTCCTCGTTGTTTCTCTGTTATGGTGGAGAGAGAGCGAGAGAGAGAGAGAGAGAGGAGTGGGAGAGAGACCGCTTGGTTAACAATTAAATCTTAATCTCCAATCTTTTTGTGTCACTTTTTCTGTCAACTTTTAAAAACATCAACATAACCAGATTCATTTAATTGCTACATTCCTTTTCAAACAATAACAAATTTTGTTTATATTCGTGAGAAATATTGAAACAATTTTGATTTAACTGTCATGTTCCCCACACTCTATCCGCAGACGCGTGCCACATTTTTATCCATATAAATACGTATATGTATATACACATATACACACATATATACTAGCATGTCAACCCGGCTTAGATCGGGCCTTTTGTGTAACACTGGTGCTAATGTCCGGTTTCTGCATTTCTTTACTTTTGTTTTCTTTCTTCCAAGTAATATGTAAATATTACTTGAGGTTTTGAAATTGGAAACATTTATAGTCTAGCCTAACCTTAATAATGTCATTTTTCTTTTGATACTTGTTTTTTCTCTAAATATCTTTTTTCTTTGCTTTAAATATCCTCTTCCTTTTTTCAATGAATGAGTTCGCCTTTTTGTTTAAGAAATAAGGCGAAGGCACCCCTATATATCATCTTTATTATTCATTTATCGAATAAATAAACAAAGATTTATTTAAATCAAAATGTCTAGTTTTCGAATGCGTGCGTTGTATTTTATTTTTGTAAGTTTTTCTTACATATTAATCGAATTCAAATATTCCTCATACAATTATGACAATACTAAATAGAGGTTTATTTTAATACAAAATACACACTTTCATAAAGAATAAATTATTACATTTTGAGAAAACAAGTATTAATTTTAATAACACTTTTTAAATAAGTGATCTCGGATTTAAATACAACTGTTTGGTAGTGTTTACATTAAGTACAACTCGTCGTTAAAATTCGAAATGTCGACTGTTAAAGATTTTCGGGTATGCTGACAACAGAGATCACAGCAAAATTTGGGGTAATTAGTTACCAGATATGAACACATTTGTTATCTAACGTAAAATCTTATCTGCACTCTGGCATCTATTTTTTCACAAGCGAGGAATTAGTAATGCGCATGCGTAACAGCTTTCGGAATAAACATTTCTCAACCTCCCTATGTTAAGAACGGCTTCGGAATAAATACCGCATTTATTTTCCATTCTTAGGGGAGGGTTCGAAAAATATTTGCTTTATTGTCGGCTTCACTTGTATGCATGCGCATTTCTAACCGCTCGTTTGTGAAAAAAAGTGCGGCCAGGGATTTCATTAGCTTTTACGTTAGATCACAAATGTTTTCATATCTGGTAAACGATTTATTAGCCCCAAATTTCACTTATATTCGTTGACAGCAGAGATGTGAAAAGAGAAACCATTATGCATTAATATTTACTTTAATGAAAAAGATAATTATATCGTAGGACGGAATATTCAAATTAATCAGATACAATTTGGTAAAGCCGGGTACTTCAGCTAGTAATTTAATAATCCTGGAAACATGTATAAATTGTTTTCTTGTGAAACAACAACTCTTTTAGACTACCGCTTCTATTTCGTATCTATCGACCCTGCTCGGGGACTTGTTACACAGTCGCGTCAACACGCACACACACACACACACACACACACACACATACATACACAAATAAGTTGAAGTACATACATATGCAACGGTCTCTAGTAAGTCAGAAAGATGTCATTTAAAAAAAATGAACGTTTTTGGTTACCCCAAGCTTATATAGCGAATGTTACTGAATATTGCTCTCTGAGATAATGGGATACAAATATGCTCGAAACCTGGTACAATCGGTTGGGTAAATAGAATGATCTCTCAACACGTGATTACACAGTGGTTATCTCTGTCTCTTGTTAATAATATATGACACGTTAATCCGAATCAGATACATAAATATTTCAAATAATATTAAAATTTCGTACCTTAATAATACACTGAATTTTTTCTTACAAGGGCGTCACACTAATTACGGATTGCTCGAGGATGGCGGTTAATGAAATTAATGTGGTACTGTAGAAATCGTTAATGGTTTAGATTGTGTAGGATTTGAATATTTAATATTGTTTATACTGGAAATGAAGTAGACCATATAGTAGGCAGCATGGAAGCAGGCAAATGGAACAGTGTTCAACAGGCGGGCATTTTGAGGAAGAAAGTTTTGTTTACGAATTCTGTGTTTAGATTTAAGTATATGTGAGATTGTTGATAGTTGTTATAGCTAGTCAAGTGTTTTTTGTGAAAGTTTGGCAAGCAAGAACCGTAAATTAGACATAAGACGAGAATTTGGCATGAATAGTAGCAATAGTACTCGCAAAGTTTCTACTGTGGGAAAGAGATTGCAGCGAAGAAATAAGGTCATCACCTACTAGGTTACGAAGCTGGTTTTAGACTTTATAAATGATTGATAGAGAGCACCGAACGACTACTGTTCAGATTATGGCAACAGTACTCCATTTTAGCATGCACTTGGCCATTATAATAATAGAGGAATGCATTGCCAGTAACATACCCACTAGAACGGTAGAATGTTGAACAATTTTTTCAGCTATTTTGGCAATATATGTGATGTATGTGTCCCTTTTCACATCACGAATAAGTTCAGTTCTAGAAGCTTGCAAAGGAATGGTGCAACTCCAAAACGAAAGCCAGGCATATCAATTATGCTGCGAGGGAGTCAAAGCCATAATGATGGAAAAGGAGAAGCTGAATTTTAGATACATAAAAATAACCAACCATTTTTCCCTCATTCACAACATGCTCAATATCAGAAGAGAGAAAATCAGAAAGAACTTGGTGATTGCCGACCTTTAAAGTGTTTGCATATATTGTGGTGTCATCTGCATACATATCTAGGAAATATCTAATAATGTGATTTTGGAGATCGTTGATGAATATCAAGAAAAGAGTTGGGCCCAGGACGGATCTTGAAGGACGCCAGCGTTGAGACTATTAGGTTTTGATTTCCGTCCATTGATTACTACACTTATAAGTATATCAGAGAGAAATGATTTTATATATAAGAGTATAAACCTTGTTATTTTGTAGCTAGCAATCTTGTGAAGTAGACCTAAATGCCATACTCTTTCGAATACCTCTGATAGCCCAAGAGCTATTGCTCTTGAAATGAAGCTCCACCCGGGAGGTTCACTAATCCTGTGTGATTTTACATTTAGTACATCAGAAGTAGATCTATCAGAACGGATACAATATTTAATGCCACTTAATAGGTTATATTTGCTGAGGTGGTTGACCACATATCTATATATCACAGACTCAAGCAAAGTACCTATGACAGACAGGGCACCTATTAGTCTGTACTGAGGGTGAAATGACCGATCCTCGGAATTTTTAAATACGGCGCAGATTAATTAAGTTTTCAGGGCCATTTCAAAGCATTTCTCGTTAAGTCAACATTTAAACAGTTTTTAAGCACTATGATTGAAATATTGTCGAGACTAGTTGTTTACTAGAAAAAAAGGTCTTTGATATTTTGCCAACATCACGAAAAAATATATGCATGTAACATAGCGTGTTTTTAGTTACAAGATGAAAGAGGGGCGTTACGGTTTGCTATAAAATGGATTGTTTTGAATAAAACTTTAATATTTCATATCGAAAAATGTAATCTATATGTTCTTACATGTTTACAGCTTTGCAATCACTATATTCTAGGTAGAGCTGATAACGCCAACTACTAGATTGTAGCGCATTATTACAAATTCTAATTTACTTTAGGAATTTCCTTGGGTTTCCACGAGGTCGCTTTTGAACCTGTAGGGAATTTCTCGTTTCGTGTCTTATTTATCACTAACAAAAGTGGTAATGCATCACATTAATAGGTACATGTAAAATTTCCCGTTTTTTCAGTTTCAATACTTTACAAATATATCTTATGGACAATTCTTTCTTTAACGTTTAGCATCATGTCATTAATAAACACATATAAGAAAATGGTGCTCGTTTCTTCATAGATTGAACTCAGATTTAATTAGTTTAATTAAAGGACCGAGAAATTAAATCATAATAAAAGAACTGCAATATTTGCCAAATTGGTATAGTGACCCAGTTCTTTTCTTTTCTATCTCTGTCTTCCTATCCCCCATCCCGTTTTCTCTACTTCAGTTTATCTGTTTTACTTTAGTTATTAGTAAAATAATAAAAAAAGTGCAGTGCTATTTTTTGCATGGTTTAGGGGAAACTATTTCAATATCACTTTTATACTTAGTTTTATTACCTTAGACGTTTTATAAACAAGAAATTGACGGATAGAGAAGTTGGGGGAGATATATATATAGAGGGAAAGAAGTGCGACACATGGACACTGTCTAAGAAAGCTATGTATTGTCAGAAACCTCGAGAAAGTTAATGTAAAAAACATTGTTTGGTTCGGATTTTGCTATATTTCCTTTGAATTAAAATAACTAAACCACACATTAAACATTACAAAGAATACTAGCAGTTCAGCCCGGTTTTGCTCGGTCTCTATGTACTGCTCATATCGTTATGTGCCTATGTATATATTAAAAAGTGTGAATATGTACGGTAATGCCTTTCTATATAATAGGCTTCCTTAACTACCATAGAGAAAAAGTTGGTAGAAACCATAGAGGTCGAATTATTTTTAATTTGGATTCCAATTTTGTCCCCTTACACTTATTGATTTGCGATCAAATTAAATTAAAATGTTTGACCCATGGCCAAGTAATCTAATCAAATCTAACCACATTCATAGCCAAAAACCGATTAAAACGATTTTCACAAAGCTGAATACTCCTTATGCCAACTCTCGAGTCTGTAGACTGAAAATTGACAGTTATTTCGCAGGGATGTGTACAGACATAGACAATCAGACGCACACAGATATTTTCACTATATATATATATATATATATATATATATATATATATATATATATATATATATATATATAAGTGAAATTTTCTTGTGTGTGTCTGTCTGTGTGTGTACATATCCCTACCAAAATACTCTGTCTATTTTTAGCCTACAGACTCGAGATTTAACGTAAGAAGTATTGAGATTTGAGAAAATCCTTTTAATCCGTTTCCTGCAAGAAACATGTCTGTTAACGACTCAAAGTTCAGCGATTTGACTTTTAAAAATTCTACTAAACTCCTCTGACAATTTTGTGTCTAAAAACTTAAAATTTTACATGTTGATTACTTGGACATAGATCAAACATTTTAATGTGATTTTATATAAAAAAATACATGTAAAGGGGTCAAAACTGGGGACAAGTTAAACAAATTGACCTCTGCAGTCTCTACTAAATTACTCAGCTAAATTTTATTCTAAACATATGAAATATTACATAAAATGTATTCAGACAAAGGGCAAGTTTTTTAATCGGTTTTGGCCGAAAATTCGACTGCCAAGGCTTCAAAACATAAAAGATTTTACATTTGCGGTCTCTAGCAAATTATCAACATATTTCGGGTCTCGACTTTTTTAAATTTTACATAAAGGTTATTCAGACAGGCAGCAAGCTTTTAAATCAGTTTTTGGAGCGAAATTTGGCGGCAAGAGTTCAAAGTTTTTAGAGTTGGCCTTTGCAGACTCTACAAAACTTCTACGCCAATGTTGAGTACAGTGTTACCTCCCAAAAAAAGAGGACATTCAATTGTTTTTCTGAGCATTTTATAGTCGACGCAGAAAAAAAGGCCAAAAGCCCTAGTGTTTTGATGTGATGTTTTGAATATAATAAACTAGTTATGACCAAAGTTTCAGTTTTATGCGACCTGTAGTTTTAGAGTTTATCAGTTGAATATTTAAACATAGACAAACAGACACACATACATTTATTTATATATATATATATATATATATATATATATATATATATATATATATATATATATATATTACATATCTGTCCAAAGCGCAGAATACCTCCCGGTGATGACTGGAAGCGGTAGAAAATCTTTTAGAGGAAAAAATAGGAATTACTACATCTATTGTTCAGTGCGATTGTAATGATATTATTTTAAATGGCGTTCTAAAGTTACATACTTAAATAAGATAGTGGCTCATTGTCTAAGCATAATTAATTTGTAGCATCTGATGTTGCAAAGCGACGTTATTTCATTTCCGAGGGAAATTTCTGCAATTAAAAGTAGTACTAGTAGTAGTATGTGTTATAATCTTACAATGATCATTTAGATAGTGTTTTTCGGTATTTATTCCTTTTCTCTTTGCAGATCGCTTTACTGTATTTACCTGAATAAGTTTAAATATAATGTGCACAAATATCTAGTTGTTAAACTCACCCAGATAACTGTTAGGCACAATGCGAAACACTCGACTCTTACGCGCAATTTGCAATATGCTTTGTTTAGGATTAAAATTACTAAAAACAAATGATGAAACATAGAGATTATAAAGTTATTCTGAATAGAAATGTTTGTTCGAATTTAGTTACATCTAAAACGCCAATGACTTTAACATAGGAGGTCACTTAAAACGAAGTTTTGTTACTTTCCTAAGGATTATGATTTCAACACGTTTCGGTAAAGACGTTAGACCGTGGACGTAATCCGGTATAGAATCGATAGAAAAAAGAGGTTTTATTAAAAATCGATTATATATAAGGTCAATCTTTTCTGTTTCGTTTGCTTTTTACTGGTCTGCATTATCGATCAGAACACAGCAGACCTTCGTATACAATCGGGTACGAGCAGTGTGTTAACACGCGATAAGTTAACGAGGCGGAGGCGAACAAAAGAGCAAACAGAACAGATTTATATACTTAGCCCCGGGCTCTCAGTTTTTACGACATCGCTGGTTGATTTGCTAGACGCCATCAGCCCAGCCAGACGTTGGCAATCTATGTTGCTATACGAATATAAAAGCTGATTAATGGCTTGGATGCAGGAAAAATAAGGCAGTCGGAAGAAAGATCGCAAATTAAATTAACATAAATAGGAGTAAAACGATACCGCAAAGAAAAATCACAGAGACATGCAAAACTCTATCGTTTTCATATAAACTACTACATAATATAGCACAATTAGCTTAATGACTGAGAACTTTGGAAATTTTATGTTTAATAAAAAAGTGCATATATATATATATATATATATATATATATATATATATATATATACACTTGTGCCCGATATTATTCATACCCCTCGGATCTTTGAGATTTCTATAAGAATATTGCTCAAACCAGAAGGTAGACAATATTAAAGGGATTTCAAACAATAAATCAAGCATAAGCATTTAATTTAAACTCAACAAATAAATAAATTATGCAAGTTTGAAACAGTATACAAAGAAAAACAATAATGGCACTAGTTCAAAATTATTCATACCTCTCTTACTAATAGTCAATAGCATGCCCTTTATTCTTAATAACTGCCTGTAACCGTTTGGGATATTTATCAACAAGGTTTTTACAAGCATCAACACTGATTTTTTACCATTCTTCAATGCAGTAGTTCTCCAAATCCCTCAAATTTCTAGGTTTCCGCTTTTTAACCTCAGTTTTCAATATGTGCCAGAGGTTTTCGATAGGGTTCAGGTCGGGACTCTGACTAGGCCATTCCAAAATATTAATTTTATTATCCTCAAACCATTTCTTGACTATTTTGGCAGTATGTTTTGGATCATTATCCTGTTGAAGGACCCAGTTTGGTCCTAAATGGAGCTTCTCCGCATCCTGTCTAATGTTTTTCTGGAGTATCTCCAAATATTGCTCCTTCTTCATGGTTCCATCTATCTTGACTAAACTACCTGGACCACTAGCCGAAAAGGAGCCCCAAAACATTAGGCTACCACCACCATGTTTCACCGTGGGTATGGTGTTCTTTGGGTTGGAAGCTTCTCCTTTCTTCCTCCAAACGTAAGAAGCATCCATATGGCCAAACAATTCAATTTTTGTTTCGTCAATCCACAAAATACTTGAGAAAACGGACTCTGAAGAATTCACATGGGTCCTAGCAAACTTTAGACGTGCTGCAAGGTGTTTTCCGGTGTGCAATGGAGTCCTTCTTGGTCTTCTTCCTTTCAGACCATTTTCATGCAGAGTCCTTTGCAATGTTTGCCTTGATATTTTTATGCCAGAAGACTCCAGATTTTCTAAAATGTCCTTATTAGTGGTGGTTGGATTTGCATTAACACTGCCTACAATATTCCTGGTGGCTCTAGCAAACAGTTTCCTTTTCCTTCCTCTACCAATCAAGTTGTTTGTTGTGTGGTGGCTCTGGAATTTTTTGATGATGCTCTGTACTGTTGCTGTAGGGACCTCAAATTTCTTGGAAATTGACTTGTAACCTAAACCATCCTGATGTGAATTCACAATTTTAGTCCTAAGATCATTACTAAGCTCTTTTTTCTTCCCCATTCTAATAATTTTTATTCTTTTATTGGTTTTCAGTTGATATCATTTTAATTTCTGAAAAATGCAAAAAACGAAATGAAATTAATCAAAGGTTGTATAAAAGCATTCAAAATAAGAATCAAACAGGAAACAAACAGTCAGAAACTCGATTAATACTGAAAAAATAAGGGGGTATGATTATTTTTGAACATTGCAGATTTTATAAATAGCTGTATATTTCTTTTATTACAAGTATCCAGAGATTTTAAAATGACGAAAATGATCAGAAGAGGTTTATTAAGAATATGTATCAATATGGACGTAAACAATAAATTCTTACAAAGTTACACCTAATAAACTCAATTTTCAAGGAGGGGTATGAATAATATCGGGCACAAGTGTATATATATGTGTGTGTGTGTGTGTGTGTGTGTGTGTGTATCAGTGCGGCTGGACTAGACTCTTCTATTAGCGAAAGATTGAACCCTACAACCATCGATTTGATAGTTGGCAGAACTAACCCAAGAACAGGGCTTTGATGCTCTCAAATGACCTCCTCAAATGTTCATTTAAATAGAAACGCGCCCGCCGCTTTTAAAGTGCTCGAGCGTATTGTCTATTTACAAACAAACAAACAAATTAACAAACAGCAACTTTCGCATTAAAGCCAATTAAAGCAGCACTGAGATACATTACAATAGTGCCTTAGCCTAGCAGGGAGGGGAAGTAAAATATATTAATCTACATATAGCAAGGTTTTGCTGGGTCACAGTATATTTGTGCGGCTGTTAACACCTTTCGTTAGCCAGGCATTCAACCTTCAACCATCGAGTTGATAGCAGGCAGTTATATATATATATATATATATATATATATATATATATATATATATATATATATTCCAGTCGTCAGCCTATATAAATATATATATATATATGTGTGTGTGTATATATATACATATATGTGTGTGTATGTGTGTGTATGTGTGTATGTGTGTGTGTTCCAAGTTAAAGATATTCAAAGATTAAATCAATGAATTTAATGAGGAATATAAATAGATTTCAATAAAAGAGCGAGACATGCATTTATTTGAATGCTAATTAACAGTTTTATAATCATGACAAACATTCGGCTACTCAAGTATAGGTGCGTAATAAATTCGTCAGATGACGCGGGCTCCTGCTTTTTGAAAGATTTTTTTCTTCAATCTGCAGGAACCATGTAAAATGTCTATCTTAATATAAATTTAAGTGCATATTTATTAATATATATATATATAATTATAAAACTCAAATGACCTTGGAACAAGTGATGAACCCCACTTTCCTGTTTACGCATCCGGTTAATCATGCGCGCATAAACATTAATCCATAACCATGTAAACAAATAAACACAAATCGCTTCTTTTGCAGATGACCTGCTAACTAAAATATTAACATTATTTTTCCGAGATTATTATTTAACATGGGAAGAGTGGGGGTGTTTTGCAACTATTCTTTATTACAACTATACTGTCGCTATTTTCTTACAACTAAACAACTTTAACCCGTTGACAAGCATAAGAACAATTGTTGTAAAGCCAAGACTCTACTACTACTACTACTACTACTACTACTACTACTACTACTCTCTATCCGCCCCTTTTCCTTCCTTCTTTTTTATTTTTTGTTTACATTTCCAGATACAAAATAGTTGTGTGAAAACGGTGAATTTTTTGGCACATTTACTAATCTGTTTCAATATTAGTTTTATTTTATTTTATTTATTCAGGTTTTATGTTTTGCTTCAGGTTTTATTAATTATTATTATTTTTTTTTTAGATATTAAGTTTCTATAACTTGGTTGAAAAGATTCCAATATGGGGTTTTCATTCTTATATTTCTCATCGGAAGATTCATTTGCGTTTTTGCTGCTAAATGACTTTCATCGGCGTTCGATTCGTAGGAAAATCATGTTTACTTTTCGATTTTTGAGCGATTATTCGGAAAAATAGGTAACTTTACACGAATTGGGAGGATTGTTTTTGAGTGATTCTTCCGTGATTTTTAATTTTAATATACTTTCATAGAAATGATTCTGTTATGTAAAAAACCCCAACTATTTTCTTTACGTCACAAGTGTCACGCTCATACAGTAATTCCATAGCTAATATAACATACTAACCTAACGAGTAAGGGGTAGTCTAGTATATATATATATATATATATATATATATATATATATATATATATATATATATATGTGTGTGTGTGTGTGTGTGTGTATATATTAGACACTGTTAAATGTATACAGACATATATATGTATATATGCATATATAAATATGTACACTATTGATTTAATTAATTATGCAAAATTATATATATATATACATGTGTGTGGGTGTGTGGGGGTATGTGTGTGCGGGTATTAGAAATTACCGTCCATACGTTTGAAGAATTCGATTGCAACACGCGATAAAAGTTATTTTAAAAGGTATGAATTTATAATTACAAAAATAATGAACTTAACACCCGCCGACAACTAAATAACTGTTTTACAGTATGTGATACCAGACATAATTTTATTTTTATTCGAATTAAAATATATTTAATGGAAGCCGAGATTTTACATGCTCACATTTTTTATTGAAACTCGTCCACTGATATGTCTACGTATTTATGCTTCTTTCGGATTCATTATAAAGGATAGATTAATTTAACTGGCTTTCAACAGTATGTATGTATATATATATATATATATATATATATATATATATATATATATATATATATATATATATATATTTGTTTAGTGTTGTGGGGGGAAAGAATTCCAACAAAATGCTCGATTACAAAGAAAAACTTTTTCGATATATGAGCTTAATATGTATTTATTTAATTGTACAGAAGTCCAGAAAACATTAGTGCCGTCGGATTCAAGCCAAACATAAGGGGGCCAGTTGATGGTAAATCGTTAATAATGTTAGGGTCTCGTCAATCATGTTGTTTCTGTCTGAGAAAAAAGCAGGGTCGCATTTATTGTTTATAATGATGTTCATTTTTATTTAACTATAGCTTATTCCTATCTCTGTATATTTTATTATATTCTAATCTGCATTTTCTAATTTTTAAATTTATTTAATGCATTTTCAGTAAATATGTGGTGTCCTGTTTTGGTTTCCGATCCGCATGGTTTCCGGTCTGCCTTTTGTTAATTTTATTTTTTTGTTAATGTTAGGTGGTTCAAGAGAGGTAATTTATTTATCTTATTAATTAAGAAAATAAGAAAGAAGAAAAATTATGGCTGACGAGAGCTTAACATTATTTACGATGTACAATTACCTTGTCCCACTTATGTTGGGCTTGGTACCAATGTTTTTCTGAACTTCTGTGCAATTATATATATATATATATATACATATATATACATACATACATTTATATATATATACTTCGGAATAGTTTTTATTTAACAATCAGTGGTTATGTAAACGTGAGATTGTAGGTTTACAAAATATTACTGGCAGTAATATTCTATAAGTTATCCCATCTAAACAAGAATTGCTCAATATGCAAGATAGAGCAAATAAATTAAATTGTAATTCAATGAATTTCAAAAAAACTCTCATTGAAATGAAATGAAGTGATTGAGTTTCATATCAAAGAATTTTTATTATTCTAAGCAAGACAAAGAATGTTTTAGAAAATTAATCTCCTTAACCTATAGGGTTTCGATGTCTACCATCTCATCAGAGGAGAGAAAATATTAGCAAATAGTTATAAAGGTATGCACCCTATTTGCTAAAGTCAGTGAGACATGGAAAGTCAAAGTGAAAATAATACATTTATCAGAAGTCCTGTAGCAGGAGGATTTGTAGAAAAAGGATATGAATGTTTTTGTTGATCCAACTTGCTTGGTAAAATCCATATTATACGTTCTTTACATCCGTTTGGTAATAATTTCCAAGCTATATACTGGGTAATCCGCATAGCTGTGTATATATCCGAATCGGGCACGTGCTTGTTTAAATTTGTTTTGGGTCCAGCGATAATAAATTCAAAGTCTGGTGGAAACCTTTTCATTAGAGGTTTATATTATTTTTAGTGGGGCGAAGTGTTAGGGAGAGCAGGTAATGGTAAGTGGTAGAAGGTGGGGTGTGACATATGTCCATATTCATCCTAATATACACATGAACACACATATACGAACACACACATACACACAATATCCATATATACATATACATACAAATACACATACACACACATATATATATATACATATACACACACATATATATATAAACATATATATATATATACATATATACATACATATACACACATAAACATACATACATCTATATAAATAGATATCTCTTCAAGTAGAATCCAAGAATCATAAAGTTTGACCGGTCGCTTAATTGAGGTCAGGTCGTGTACAAGATATAGGGACTTGGTTCGGAGAGGGGGAAGATAGGAGGAGTAACAAGAAGAATATAGAGATAAGAAAAAAACAAAATGAACTAAAAATAAAAGATGGGCCAAATACGTAAAAGGAATAATTCTTTCTTTCCGGATTTTCCTAGTTTCATCTTAAACCTCCTTGTCAATTTAAATCGTATTTGTTCTATCAACTCAAGTTATATATACTGCCCATGAGGTGCTAATTAATATTAATTTTTTATGTATCTATATTTCCCTTAGAAAGAGGATTGACATAAAGTTTAGAATATACTAATGTTTATGAGCTAATTGTGAAATTAAATCTAATATTATTGATGGAACGTTTTATCTTTATTTTATGGCCCTTACGGTAATAGTTCAATGTTAAATACATTAAAACAAAGGTAATAAAGTAATGATAATACCTCACTGAAAAACATTTAAAATCAGCAATATCCATAACCTTATGCTATTTAATAATATTTAACTGGGGAAATTTTCTACAACTGCATTCCAATATACACAAAGTTACCTATAAATATATGAATAATATACATACACACATACATATACACACACACACACACATATATATATATATACCTACACATAACATATACATACACACCCACGTACACATGCATGAACGCGTACAATATATATTTTTACATACTCGCACCCATACAGTTAATACACACATACGCTCACTTATTCTATATATACTTACATCTAAGCCCATATATACCCACATATGACACGTGTTCCATATATACCCAGATATACCCTCATATATACAAAAAAATATATTTAGACATAAAAAAATGTATACCATTATTTAACACCATTAATTATAGCAATAATTAGTGTATGTAACTTACCTAAGTTTATCATAGGTATTTTTTATTCTTTAACCGCCACTCTGCTAATTTAATATTAATAAGATGAAAAAAGTGGGGTTGTGTAACTATGGTTATAGAATTTAATTAACCTAGTACCGACAGGGATGACGCATCAATGAGTATAGTTCTTTCTTGTTTATACGTACGGATCTGGAGATTACCTTGCAATGGGGAATTTTTACTCCTTTTCTGGTTAGTAGATGGGGACGGAGTTTTAAATTCTTTAATTGGGAAGCTACATGTTTTTGGAAATACTATTATAATTAGATCTTAGAGTGCAAATTACGTGTAGGAGACTTAAAGTATGTTAATGTGCTTATAGTAAGGCTCTACTTAACATGTGCATATATACAAAAAGAGAAGGTTATTTTATGTGTTAAAAGAGGTGATTAAGAACCTATCTTTAGAAAATGAACATTATTATATTAGCAAAGTAATTGTTTAGATTTTAGTCAAGACTGACGTGTATTTAGTACTTTGTCTTTACCTATTTCTCATTTATACCGAGAGTGTATGTTATTTTATTTTAAGAAGGCTGTATTTAAATTTTTTCTTGTGTTTACATCTGGACACTAGCTCGTTCTTGGTATTTATTATGGGGTTATTGAAGGTTATGATGTTAACTGATCTAATTATAATAGTATTTCCAAAAACATGTAGCTCCCCATCTACTAACCAGAAAAGGAGTAAAAAATACAATGAAAATGTTCATGCGTGCAACGAATGTATTGAAATATTACATTTATAATTTACGCTAAAAATGTTACCTTGACATGAATAATGTTTACAATTTTTTTTGCTTGTAAAAATATTAAATAAACAATGCTTAATTCGATGATAATGTCGTTAGTTTAAGGAAAATATTTTTCTTCGATACAGATAACACAGACTTTAGGGGCTTTTTTAGTAATGTTGCTGTAAAATTAAACATTTTTTAATTGTTCCAATCTACGATGCTTTATATTCATAAAAAAGCTAAATTAAATTCATTCATGTGTCATAGAGGATCAAATGAAGACTTACAATAAAAAGACTGGTTTTTAGGTTTATTCGAGTTCAGTAGGAGGGAATGCCACGGTTAAATTTGCCATCGCAAAGTGATTTTTACGATATTACGACCTTCATATTTCCATAAGTTTATTGATACTTTTAAATGGCCGCGTTTTTCTTGTTACATGAGACACTTGACGCAGGCTCAAAGGAACAGAAATCACTGTTAACCTCTCCAACGTTTAGAATGGTGACCAGTGAGATCAATAAGGAAAACATTGGATAATGTTGGTCTTAATACCATTAGAATTGCTTTTCGGCGACAAATTAAATTGTGATATTCCTTCATGCCAGACACTAATACCCTTTGAAAATCAACTTTTTAATGGTAAATGCTTATTTAGTTCTGTCTGTCACTTTGACATTAAACAGTGCGTTTTTTTTTAGTTATTAAAATTATATCGTTAGTAAAGAAGTGTTTGTTTACACAGAATAATATATTTCTAGCAAGATTTGAACAATAATAATGGGTGCATTATATTTTATGATCACTAATTAATGAATACTAAAAATTGCATCAAAATTGGTTTATTTCTTGCAAAATACGGACCGCTTATTACAATCTACAAAACCCCTCATGACTAAAAAAAGCGATATACAGATAGTCATGTATTTAATCCTGTTTTTCTTGTCGTTTTCGCTGTTGGTTTGTTCTCATTTTGTGGGCACTTGAATAAGCATATCTTTTGTCCTTAAAAAAATCTACCTGAAAAGATATATCTTTCTGCCCCAATGACTCCATTCTTAACTTAAAACAGAACAGTAATTTGGCGGGGGAAATCATGATCTCAACTTTATTCTAACAATACACAATCCATCACACATGTGGTTGTCAAATTCTTTTCGTTTCATCTAATCCATAACAATTATTTTATATATCAGCAAAAATGAAAACGTACAATTAATTCCAAACAAAAACGTATTTGTTTCATAAAGAAAAATATAGGACACACACATTTTCTTCCATTTTTTCCATTTTCAATAGACATCTTTATTGTCTTGTCATTGGTTAAATATCAACGCCATTTGAGGAATAAATCCTCTTTTGATTTTTATTCTTATTTTTTAAATTTCCCCAACTTTATTTTCGACATTGTGTATGTGGATTTGTGTGTATGTGTATGTGTGTTGTAAATTTCTAGTGTTTATATTTTAGTCTGTATACACTATGTGTATGTCTGCATTAACATGTTCTTCTTTGTGCAACTTGAACGCCATTTTCGCTATATCAACACAGTTTTTGTGTTACCAGTTCTGATGTTGTTTCGTAGAAACTGCAACGAAACGATGACATATTAGATAGCATATTATCACTCTTTATGGCTTTACAAAACAATATGTTACATACCAATAAATGAGTATGCTTACATGAGTGTGTAAAATAGGTTTCATTCCCACTGGAAGAGTTGCGTTTCAATCTGTGCCTTATGTGTGTATAAATTTTCTGTACTTATTAATATTTTGTTTATATACACTGAATAAATGCATGCGCTTGTATGGTTATGTGTTTACACACTATAATAAACAGTTTAATAAACATCTGCTAAATTCTTTAATCCGGGCTACTAACTTTCGCAAAATCCCTTCTGAATATATAGCGGTAGATAGACAAACATACCTTCAATCGTACATCTTTGTCGTCGCTTCTGGCTGTTAGTTCGTTTTCGTATTGTTGACACTGGCATACCTATTTTCGAGCTCGAATAGCATGCGACTGCAATACACGAATGGAATACACGAATGAAATACACGAATAATACGCATCATTTTGTTATAAATGTTAGTGTACTTTTAATTTCCGACGCAAATCGGATCGAGTCGTATTGCTAGGACATCTCTTCTCTGTATTATATTTGATAACTTTGTGCTCACTTTCAGAACAGTACTCAACTCTCTTTCATATATATATGGGTGCATTAGGCCCATAAAGTAGGAGAGTTCAATGCGTATTAGATCAAGAAAGAAAACCAACCAATAGATTTTCTTTGTTATCTTGCTTTTTACTGTGATATATATATAATATATATATATATATATATATATATATATATATATATATATATATATATATGCATGTATATATATATGTGTGTATGTATGTATGTGTTTGGGGATGGGTGGTTGTGGTTAAAGGCTATGAAGTTAATTATGAATCACAAAGGAAAAAACCCTCCAAAATCTGAAATTTCTTCATCATTATTATTTGGTCACATCTGAAAGAGGTAGCTCCTGTATTTCTTTTCACGTGATTTTCTTTTCTCTTTCTTCTGGCGTCTGAGTCTATTTTCTCGGTGTAGTTATTGTTGTTGACCCGTGCTAGGGGTTACAAATGAAAGAAACCACAAGTGTATAAAATATAATATGTATTAATCATAAAGAATACAGGAGCCACTAATGTGGTATGAGAGGAACGTGTTCGTAGCATGCGGTTAAAAATGACATAAATGGCTCCATTTTGTCTCTGAAACCAGTGGTATTCATAGGACTAGTTGATTCCAGTTTGTTCTGAAATAGCGGTGATTTTTGCCCCACAAGAGTTATCAAATTTTTATATATATATATATATATATATATATATATATATATATATATATATATATATATATATATATATATTTTGAAATTTCACCTTCTCATGTTTTTAGTTCTTCTGTACTGTACGACGAAGCTATTTCCTCAAGGTTTTTGCCTGATCCATTTGTTACTATTTTCGATCAGGTATACTGATGCCTAGACTAATGTATTAAATTTTGTGTAGCGCTCTTCTTAGCTTTTCTATTGCTGCATTATTGTCTATCTTTCAATATACTATGTTATAATCAGCTTTGGAGATTTCCTGGTTTTTTTTTCATAATCGCCTGTCTATCACTTCTTGATGTACACTTCGGAAAATTAGTCTATCTTTACATAATTTGCCTTTGATTTTACTCACCATTTTCCCTAAGTAAATTAAATTATACACGTTCTTTAACGTTTTAACCGGTCACTACGATGTGGTCTTTTGCGCCAATATTATATAACGTAAAGATGTATTCTAGTAATTTGCTTGAAGACTAATTAAATGCATAACGTTAGGAATGTCGTACCCCCCTTTTTAAACTCGCGCGGTTTATGTCATTCACGATATGCTGCGTCTAGCAGCTTTTTTCAGAGGAGGAAATTTCCTGGGAATATTAACTTCACAATCGGCCCCCAGTTTTAATTATATCCCGATTAAGAGTGATGACGACGTTAAGTTTTTATAGTTCTTGCAAGGATGTATCAGTGTGATTTTACATAGAGTGACTGGTATTCCTTAATGGTTACTCATCTTGGACTGACCGGTTTACAATTCAGAAATCTAATGAGATATGATGTTGCAACGTAATTATATCGTTTGATATAATTATAAATGGATTTCAAAATCTGGAAACATGAAACGTTGAGCACTATTGTTTGAAAAATAAATTTAGAAGGAGAGATCTACGTCAGATGTTTGTATTCTTGTAGTCTTGTATCCTTTATTTCTTTTCCTGAGTCTCAATGATCGTATTGGAAGTTTCCAGGAAGAGTTCATTCATTAAAAGCAGAACAGAGAGAGAGAGAGAGAGAGAGAGAGAGAGAGAGAGAGAGAGAGAGGGAGTAAGAGAAAAGTATTTTCTAAAACTATAGAATACTGCAACGATTCCCAGTAATATACCATCGAAAGACTCCACTGGAAATTAATTCATGGCCCAGACTCTTTTCCTCAAATAGCAACACAGCAGCATCGATATTTTGCCTCTGATTATAAGAAAATCTCATTTGGAGTAAATCCAAGGTTCGGTATAGTTGACTAGCAGTCCAATAAGGCAATCTCAGGAAAAACGTTGCCCCCCCCCGCGAACCGTATTAATTCCAAAGATTGACAGGCATAAACTACTCAATTGATCTCCAAATTCTGTTCTCATTAAACAACTTTGACCAATTGACAAAGTAAGCAAATAATAATTAAAAGGTTGTCGTTTGTCGTTAAAACACATCCACGATGCAATTTTTCGTTCTAAACTTTACCTAAAAAATAAGGATCGTCCAACACCTTATTTTTTCCAAATCGCATTCTGAAATATTTTCCAATCGAATCTTTATCCATGCCATTAACTCTACTTGAAAATCTGAAATTTGTATTATATCGCGTGCGTATTTCAAGTTTGATCGAGGATTTTACAAGAAAAAAGACACCCAATCACGAAAATAACAAATAACACTTTCAAGGAAAATCAGACATACGTGTATTCTTTATATGCTAGTTACTCTGGAGTATTTAAAGCAGTTTTAAACATTCAAAGATTAATGTCGCAATAGTGTTATCTAAACTTTCAAATATTTTTAATAAACATTGTGATGGATTCATAGTAATTATACACAAATAAAACAAGGTTTCCTAGATTTAAATTTCTTCGTGAAACTACTTAATCTAAATTTTTTTTTATTTTAGACTGGTATAGAAGTTCAATTCATGTAATGATATTTTGTTAACATTGGATATACTCTCTGTAACATTGACTTATATCTCCATTTAAACCTTTATTACAGATCATTGATGTAATTGAAAAACTGTTCTGTTCAGGGAATGCATTTTACCTTTCCTAAGACAGGTATTCTTCTAGTTTCATATATAACTTAGTGCGAATTTCGAAGTGATAACTTCTCTAACGTTATTAGTGGGAAACTTACTACTATAGACCGAACAAAATATAACTGCAATAAACCATTTAGAAGAAGAAAACTGTCTTCTCCGATGCCACTATCATTACCTTCTACAATCATGGTAGCATATGTATGGAAATTACCGTGGACTTTTTTCCATCCTTTACTGGGAAAATTATTGCAAAGAACGTTGCATAATCGATTCTCTAACCCCATTTATGATGATGCATTTCTACCAGCGACACAATACGGCTTTCGACCCAACAATAAGATAATTGACATGATCTTTGCGCCAGTCAGATCCAGGGGAAATGTCACGAACAGCAAATGCTCCTATCAATAATGGTTTATGACTTGAAAAATGCTTTTGATAGCGTTCCAAGATCAACTATGTCGGAACTATTGATTCGTTATGCTGATTCAATGAAATCTACATTCCTTATACTTGCTTGCTTATCATAGCGAATTACCTCATACTGTTATATATATATATATATATATATATATATATATATATATATATATATATATATATATATATATATGAACGGTTTTACCAATAACAGTTGACATAAATCAAAGGTCTTTTACGTTTCCCAAACGGATATGTCATATTCTTAGTCAAATAGTTATGCATTACGTAATTGGTTATGAGTCTTTGGAAATTGATATTTCAACAACGTATAGTAGGGAGGTAATCATGCCAAAATTCATTAACTCAGATATGTAGATGAAAATACCATCAGTAGGATATAAGAACATTAACACGAAGTGTAAGCATTATGTGATAAACGCTTCGATTTCAGAACATTATCTTGATTTTAATATATTAAATGTTAGTTTAGTACAATTTACTTATTGGAAATGACGGTTATTAGGGTTTGTTCGAGGGTCAGGGTAATATGCTCTGATGTCACCTCGACCTCTTATATGTTTAAAACAGATGCGATGTTACATAGCCCAGAGAAAGAGCGAGAGAGAGAAAGAAAAGGAGAAAGAGAGAGAGAGAGAAGAGAGAGAAAAGGATTTATCAGATCACTTGGGAACACACGTCTTAATATGAAATGCAAGAGATGTCAGGTAAGTTATGCTTAAGAAGTAATTATCACGAACCCTTTCGCCACCCGTCAATTAAGCAACAACAAAGCAATTAAGCCTTATACTGATTGCAACCGTTGTCATAGATTTGACCCTTAATTTTGGGGTATGACTGTCGTGGTTTGCAAGTGCCGTACCCGAATAAGATAGATCAGAATAAAATACGAATAGCTAGCAAGGTATTTTATAAAAAATAAACTCGTATATATCAATTGTGACTTGTGAAAAAGTATTATATATATGAGACCTGGAGTATTGTTGGGTTGATGAAACGTATCAGTTTGTTTGTTCGCTCTCCTCTTTCTTTTCGTTGTTGTTAGTTCATGATGCGTGTGTAGCAATATGGAGGTCGTTCTCCTGATCGCTGCTTATTATTTAAAAAACAAACAAAAAAAAAAAAACAAGCAGCCCGCCCGATATTGTCTGGTCGTAAAATACGCTTTAACATAATATTTTGATGAATGCAGATTTCGTATATTATTATATTATATTGAACGCAATGATAATTATTCGAAAAATTACAAAAAGATAATTCGTGGGCCACTACCGAGAATCGGAAACAAAACGTTTAGTTTACAATTTGATATTTATACATAAGCAATGAAGACATGTTTTCAGCAAGGCTAAAAATAAAAACATGAACTATTGCCTTACACATGCATATTCGTAATGACGTCGTTCGACTTTAACCTTACAAATTCAATTTTTAAAAATTTTCCTCATTTTGCACCAATTTTTCTCGGCTAAGCATAAATATAAAGTTTCACAAGGGTTCGAATACCCTGTATCAGTAGAAAAAAACTTACAGAGCAGTTAGGAAGGCACAATTTTTTAAACAAATCTATATAAACATAAATATATATGACAAGAGGTTTGCGTTTACTATAACCTTTATGCACAAATATTACCAAAGTATAAAAATCAAATGGCCTTGTTACGGGTGTTGTAACCCCACATCAGGTTAACGACTTCCGGTTGCGCATGCGTACATAATTGTTAATACTTTCTGCCATTTTTTACATCGTTCATTTCCGTATCACATTAAAATTATTTTAACACAATTTTCTTACGATTAAAATATGCTTTAACCCGTTTACAACCATAAGAACATTTTACAACGGTGATTCACCCACCGCCTTTATTTTTGTTTAATTTATTCTCCATTTTTAAATACACCTTTCTTAAAAACATTTATGCATTTTCTTCTACACTACCAACATAAATAAATAACCCCGAAAATATGTTTTTTTTAATTTGCGTTACAAATAAATAATCACCGCGACAATAAAACGTATTGTTTTACTGTGTACGTTTTCAGCATCCCAATTGTTTTTTTCGCGTTTAAATTCTCCAAATAAACAAGTGTTAATACTTTCTGCGTTTTTGTTTACATCGTTCATTTCCGCATTATCTTGTTATTAACATATAAATTAAATATTTGACCCAATAGGTCATGTAAGTTTGTTTAAGATAAATGAAATAAAGTCACATTTTATTTTCATTTTCTATTAATAAAGTCATTCGTTAAGCATTATAATATCTGTTCAGTGTAAATTTACCTATAAGTATGGCACATTACTTATAATTCAATGGCTGTAAGTTTTTTTTAAATGAACAATTATAAACAGAACGACTTATAGAAATCTATCTATATTCTTTTTCAATTTTAATATACTTTCATAGAAATGTTTCTGTTATGTGACAAGACCTATTTTCTTTACATCACAAGTGTCACGCACATGCATTTATTCCATAGATAATATAACATACTGACCTAACGGATCATGGATAGCCTACTATTTAATAAAAATGATCATCCTATAAAGAAACTGAAAAAAACTAATGGAGATTTAATTAAAATTAATGTTTAAAAGAATATGAAAATAGCTATATCTTTTGCAGAGGAATGTAATTCCACGACCCATGTATAACAAAGTTATAATTTCGATGTAAATAAATATAAAAAAGAGGTTTTAATATACACGAAAATCAAATTAATCGAAGTATAGATCACTATATATTGGGTCCAATACTATTTAATAAGAAAAAGTTATTTTAATAAATCTAAATATAATATTTAAACGTATATTACGGCCTGTCAATGCCGTGCGGCCTGCTTGTATATGTATATATATATATATATATATATATATATATATATATAGATCGTTAGATAGATATGTGTGTGTGTGTGTGCCTTAGCGATGAACAAATTTGACTATGGCTATGAGGTTTGTTTTGACGGAGTATGTTTTAAAACCTTCCAAAAATACGATAATTATCTAATCACATCTAATTTTCAACAATTATTTTGTGATAAACAAACTTTTTACATGTGTATTTTTTACAAATTATATATATGTATATATATGCATATATATATATATTTATATATGTATATATATTTATGCACACACACACATACACACACACACACACACACACACATATATATATATATATATATATATATATATATATATCCTGCAAGCATGGCCGCCTTCCTTCATTTTTGATCACTTTTAATACTAAAATAAACAGCTGGCCCCGATATAAACTTCCTGTACGATAGGGTGAAGAAAAATGTGGAAAATAAAACGAAAATATCAAAAACAAACACAAAAAAACAAGAGCAACTCATCAAATACTTATTATCAAAACTCGATATTTTACTGTGTTTTTGTTTAGCTTTTCTGTTTTTAATTTTAAAATATGATTACATTTTTAACTTCAGCATTAAATAAATGAAGAAAAACACAAATTTAAAATGTTTCAATATATATTTTATAACTTTTTTGAAAGAATAATTTAACCAATATACCATTAACTATATAATGCTTTGACGAATCGATAACAAAATAATGTATATACAACTGTGATAGTTTCAACATTGCTTTAGGAATTTGTACTTTAGGTGAGATGCTTGAAGTATAATGACAAATAACCTCTGTTATCTTCCATTTCCGTATTTACTTTGAACGTTTATTCCAATTATATTTGTCTCGTATTTTCTCATCACTCAAATTCCTATAAAGAAAACTGCTATAATTTATATAATTATCGTCAGCGTGTTATTTGGCATCAGTTGACTTAAATCAACCAATAAAATGAGGACACGAAGCAAGCATTCGAAGTTGATCAAAAGCAGTTTAGAAACGAAATTTTATAAATTTTGGTAATTGTTAAAATAAAAAAAAAATCCCAAAATAATGGAAAAATAAAGTATACTATGGTTTAAGAAAATATATTGTGGTTCACTTGTTAATTAAAAAAATTATAAATGGAAAATTATTTTAAAAATAAATCCAGTGTATAATAATAAAATAATTCATTCGAAAACAAATAAAAATAAGAATATTCTTTACACAGTATTTACAAATTATTAAATTGTGAGAACACACTAACAATTATATTAAATTAAGTATAAAATACCACCAATTTATCGTTTATGTAAAAAAAAGTCAGAAAACAAAGCAATGTTAGTTCAGTATTTTTGTAACGGGCAAACGTTTCCATACTTTTTAAAAATTATTTTAAATTTAGTTACTTTAATATTTTTGCATATCTTTGTTTAAATCAACCTAAATCTTATTTAGCGAAAAATAATTAGGTTAACTGATTCAAAAATATTTGTTAAACAATTTAAAATTTCGTTTATTTTTACTTTTTCCGATTAAATACTGTACTTGACTATTTTGTGTAGAAATTTTAAATGTAAACTTCTATGTAAAACGAATGAAAACGATTATATTATTCTGGTACCAATACGATAAAATTATCTTTCTGGAAAACTGAACATATTTTAAAAAATATTTTGTTTTAATAGACATTTTTTTAGTTTACGAAACATCGACTTTATTATATTCGCTGTTTTGGCCGTGCATATATATATATATATATATATATATGTGTGTGTATGTGTGTATATATATATATATGTGTGTGTGTATGTATGTATGTATGTATGTATGTGTGTATGTCTATGCGTGTGTGTCTTGTGTGTGTTTACTTCGGCGTATACAAAGACCCCTAAAGTTAAAAAAAATATCTTTAAAAACAAATATTTCATAAGAAACCGGATGTTGTAATCTCTAGTCTCGGTTAAACAAACATGGTTTCGTAGTTTAGTAGTCATCTTATGCAACCGATATATAATAAATTTATTAAATTTTGCCTAAATTTTGTACCGCATCTTATTTTACGGTCGCATTTTACACCGAAATATACGGTTTATAATCCCACCGTCCTCAAAACTTCTACTCTAGATAATTTAAAAGCATTTCGTTCAAAACCTACCCTTCTCATTCCTATATTACAGACTACATTTTATTAGTGTATGCATTTTTTACAACGGCATCACCACTTATCAAGGCCAAAAGGCCACTCAAGGATAACGGTTAAAGAGTTTACAACATACAATTCGGCAATAACGTCATTGTTAGTAATGGAAATTCGATGAATTTGTTAACTTATCGAGGGGCGTGAAATAAGTAATGCCCCTGACCCACTTACAATACGGGTAGAGCAACGAAACTTGGCACACTTATAAGTTGTTCTCTACATAGGAACCACCCAGAATAATGCATTTCTCCCATCGTTTGATGCAGCTCTGGAGACCGTTTTTGTAGAACACCCCAGGTTGGTCCTCCAACCACGACGTGACTTCAGAAATCAAGGATGCATCATCTGGGAAACGCTTTCCTTTCAAAAACAACTTCATGGCTGGGAAGAGGTGAAAGTCAGATGGTGCGAGGTTAGGAGAGTAGGGAAGATGGGAGTGGATTTCATAACCACACACCCCTGCTTCTGATCTGGCGACATGCGAGTTGTGGACCGGAGCGTTGTCCTGCAGAAGGAGGATACCTTTGCTGATCTTGCCAGCCTCTTTGTTTTGATAGCTTCCCTTCATTTCCTTCAAAGTGGAGAATAATAGGCTCCTGATATTGTGTAACCGTTTACCTGGAAATCTGTCATCACTACTCCATCATGGTCCCAGAAGACTGTGAGAATGTCCTTGCCTGCGCAGGGCTGCACCATTGCCTTCGTTGGGGTGGACAGTCCAAGTGCTTCTACTGCATTGACTGGGATTTGGTCTCTGGATCAGAGTGATGGACCCATGTTTCATCCTGTGTAATCAGTCTTTTGAAAAACTTTGACTCATCTTCTTGACACATCTCCAAATTCATCCTCGAGCTCTCGACGCGTTCTCGCTTCTGGAATGGTATGAGCAACCTGGGAATCCATCTGGTAGACACCTTATGCATATGCAGATGGTCATGAATGACAGTTTCCACAGACCCTGTACTAATCTTGACATCTTGGGCTATTTGGCGAATAGTAGTGCGCCGCTTTTCCAAAATGGTAGCCTAAACTTGACGGGCAGATGCCTTATCAATGGCAGAAGGGGGCGACCAGGTCTGAGAGCTGTTTCCACAGACTTCCGGACATGTTTGATTCCACGATACCAGCGTTTTACAAGGTCATATAATGTGGCATTATCACCATACGTTTCTTTCATCTCATCTAAAATCTCCTGTAGTGTGCGTCCTTTCAAATACAAAAAACGCATCACTGCTCGACATTCAACAGGCTCCATTTCACACCTGACTCAGTTCAAACACCTGTAAAACATAAACACACTTAGTTCAGAGCTGTAATTTGTCACATTACCCGTAGATATTTAAATCATTGCACATGCAAAAGTTCAGCAAGATCAGACAACTAAAAGTGGGTCAGGGGCATTACTTATTGCACGCTCCTCGTATGGAACGGCTCTATAAAAAAAACTCTTTACGTTAGACTTGAAGACCACCATATTGTAGTCAGCTGGAAAGCAGGAAAACGGAAGACAATTCCATAGGGGTGCAGTTCTAAGAAAGCAGCTTTGTTCATGGAATCTATGTTTAGATTTAAGAACAGGTAAAGAGTGGCGGAAATTATTGATAGTGTTTTCTGGTAGACGGATGTTTCTTGTGAAAGATTAGCGAGGGGGGACCATTGATTAGAGCTCAGTCAAACGTTTGCCATGAAAAAAAACGATAAAGCAGAGATAAACTCGCAACATCTCTTCTCTGAGAAAGAGGTTGCAGGGAAGAGAAAAGGCCATTCCCTACGATGCTACGATGGCTATTGTGAACTCTATCAAGAAAACATAAGTCCTTTTCATAAGCTTCTTCCCAGATGTGGCAAGAATACTCTATCATTGGACGTACCTGGCTCTTATATAGATAGAAAATAACAACAGCAGTGAGGTCGATAGATCTACTGGATCGGTAGAAGAACCCCACAATTTTACCAGCGGCCTTGGCAACGGATTTAATGTATGTGTTCTATTTCAGATCAGGCGTAAAGGTCAAGCCAAGAAGCTTGTCAAAATATGAGGCCGTCCATAGACGAGAGCCATTCATTTTAATTGATTCCAGATAGAGATAAGAGCGTTGATGATGTAAAGATAAAAGCTTTGTTTTAGATGTATTAAAAGTAACAAGACACCTCTTTCCTCATTGTACCACTTGCTCAAAATCAGAGGAGAGAGAATCGGAGGGAACTTGGTCGTTTACGGTCTTAGATGTGCCAATATAGATAGTAGTGTCATCAGCATAAATGTCTACGAATGATCTTAGAATGTGATTGGGAAGATCATGATTGTAGATCAGGCAGAGAGTTGGGCCCAGGATGAAGCCCTGAGGGACTCCAGCATTAATACTGTGAGCTTCTGATTTCTACCCATCAACCACTACTCTTATGAATCTATCAAAGAGAAATTATTTAATAATTGAGAAGACATTTCCAGCTATACCCTAGCTGGGGATTCTGTGAAGTAACCATTATGCCATACTCTACCAAAGTCAAGAGCAATTGCTCTAGAAAGGTAGCTTCCGTCGAGAGATTCGCTTATCCTATGATATATAACTGTAAGCGCATATGCTGTAGATCTAGAAGAACGGAAACCATATTGCGTGTCACTAAGAAGGCTATTTTTGCTAAGATGGTTGATTACTTCTTTATTTAACACAGCTTCCAGCAACTTACTCATGATGCACAGGAAACTTATTGGCCGGTCCTGAGAGGAAGATGAGCGATCACCTGAATTCTTAAATACAGGGCATACTGATGAAATTTTCCAGGTTGATGGGAAGGAATTCTCCTTAAGACAGCGTTTTAACAGTTTTGTAAGTATGGGTGCTAGTTCTGGTTTAACTTTTTGGAGTACTATTATTGGAATACCGTCAGGTGCGGTGGCTTTACGAGAATCAAAGCTTTTGATTAGCTTGGCTACATCACGTACATTTTTTTTTTTTTTTTTTTTTTTTTACAAAGGCATCACCACATTATCAAGGCCCAGAGGCCACTCAAGGATAAGGGTTAAAGAGTGTACAGTAGAAGTTGGTCAATATAGTAATCATTAGTAATGAAAATTTGGTAAATTTAATAACTTATATGGAACGGCTCATCAAGAACTTATTTACTTTAGACTTGAACAAAACCATATTGTAGTCAGCCGGAAAGCAGGAAAACGGAAGACAATTCCACAGGCGTGCAGTTCTAAGAAAGAAGCTTTGTTCATGGAATCTACGTTTAGGTTTAGCCACAGATAAAGAGTGGGGGAAATTATTGATAGTGTTTACAGCTAGACGAGTGTTTCTTGTGAAAGTTTGGCGAGGGGGGACCATAGATTGAAGCTCAGTTGAACACTTTCCATGAAAATAACGATACATCAGAGACAAACTCGCAACATCTCTTCTGTGAGATAGAGGTTGCAAGGAGGAGAAAAGGACATCTCCTACGAGGCTACGAAGTCTATTTTGAACTCTATCAAGGCAGGACAAGTTCTTTCTAGCAGCTCCTGCCCAGATGTGGCAACAGTATTCCATCCTTGGACGTACCTGGCTCTTATATAGATAGAGAATAGCATCAGCAGTGAGATATCTACTGGATCGATAGAAAGATCCCACCATTTTTCCAGCGGCCTTGGCAACAGATTTGATATACGTGTTCCATTTAAGATCAGGAGTAATGGTCAAGCCCAGAAGCTTGTCAAAACTTGAGGCCTCCTGAAGACGAGAGCCATTCATTTCAATTGATGACAAATGTGGATTAGAATGTTGATGATGTAAAGAGAGAAGCTTGGTTTTAGATGCATTAAAAGTAACCAGCCACTCCTTTCCCCATTGTACTACGTGCTCAAGATCAGAGGAGAGAGAATTGGAGAGAACTTGCTCGTTTACTGTCTTAGATGTCGTACCATAAATGGTAGTGTCGTCAGCATAAATGTCTACAAATGATGTAAGGATATGATTTGGAAGATCATTAATGTAGATCAGGAAAAGAGTTGGGCCCAGGATGGATCCCTGAGGGACACCGGCATTAATATTGTGAGCTTCTGATTTTTGCCCCTCAACTACTACTCTTATGAATCTATCAGAAAGAAATGATTTAATAATTGAGAAGACTTTTCCAGCTATACCATAGCTAGCGATCTTATGAAGTAAACCTTTATGCCATACCCTATCAAAGGCTTTAGATATGTCAAGAGCAATTGCCCTAGAAAGATTGCCACCGTCGAGAGATTTGCTAATCCTATGCGATATAACTGTAAGGACATCTGCTGTAGATCTAGCAGAACGGAAACCATATTGAGTGTCACTAAGAAGGTTATTTTTGTTGAGATGTTTGATTACTTCTGTATTTAATACAGATTCTAGCAACTTACTCATGACGCACAGGAGACTTATTGGCCTGTACTGAGAGGGGGATGAGCGATCACCTGAATTCTTAAATACAGGGCATACTGATGAGATTTTCCAGGGAGATGGGAAACTATTCTCCTTAAGACAACGTTTAAACAGTTTTGTAAGTATGGGCGCTAGTTCAGGTTGAAGTTTTTTTAGTACTATGATTGGAATACCATCAGGGCCAGTTGCTTTACTGGAATCAAGGTTTTTGATTAGTTTGGCAACATCACGTACAGATATACGTATATCACATAGCGTGTTTTCTGATACAAGAGGAAATATTGGGGGTTGGCGGTCTTGGTCGCAAAGGGTAGAATTAGCTGCAAAGTTCTTGACAAAGAGTTTGGCTTTGTCTGATGCTGACGAGATTACCTCAGATCCATTGATAATAGTTGGGATGGAGCACACGCTTCTGTTCAGGATTCTGTTTGCTATTTGCCAAAACTGGTGGGAACCAAGCCGCTGCTCAGCTACTTTGGACTTAACAGATTGAGCATACAACTTTCTTGCGTTCCTTATTACTTTCTTACAATGGTTGCTGGCAGTCCTGAAAACGGCTTTAGTTTCCATACATCTATTACGTTTGAAGCAGTGGAAAAAGTGATTTCTGTGCGCAATGGCAGCAGCACATTCTGGAGAGAACCATGGCTGGCTGTTAGGTTTTTGCTGAAACTTTTTAGAGGGTATGAAATGGTCAATACCTACAATTAACCATTCAGTTAGGTCTAATACTATAGAGGACACATCCTTTTTAAACATGGAATGCATGTGTATATCACATAGTGTGTTTTCTGATACAGGAGAAAATATTGGGGGTTTGCGATCTTGGTCGCAATGGGTAGAATGAGCTGCAAATTTATTGGTAAAGAGTTTGGTTTTGTCTGATGCTGACGAGATTACCCCAGGCCCATTGATCATAGTAGTGATAGAGTACACGTTTCTGTTCAGGATTCTTCAGGATTCTGTTTACTATTTACGAAAACTGGTGGGAACCAAGCCGCTGCCAAGGTACTTTAGACTTGACAGACTGAGCATACAGCTCTCTTGCGTTCTTTATTAGTTTTTTACAGTAGTTGCTGGCAGTCCTGAAAGCGGCTTTAATCTCGGTACATCTTTTATGTTGGAAGCAATGAAAAAGTGCTTTCTGTGCGCAATGGGAGCAGTACACTCTGGAGAGAACCACTGCTGACTATTAGGTTTTTGCTGGAATTTTTCGAGTGTATGCACCGGTCTACACCTACAATTAACCATTCCATCAGGCCAGATACTATAGAGGACATATCCTTTGTAAACATGGACCGCAGAGGTAGAGCTGATATAAATGTACGGAAGCTATCCCAGTCAGCCATGGAGTATCGATATACTGTACGATGGAGAGGTACATCTGTGGTCTTATTACATTTCATTCTCACCATAACCGATACGACAGTGTGGTCAGAAGATCCAAGTGGATACAGAACGGAAGCTGTACACAGTTTGGAGCAAGTCGTAAGAAAAAGGTCTAGGAAACTTGCATACTGGCCGTCAGTATTGGGCACACGGGTGGGTTCGTGAACAATCTGAGTGAGGTCATAAACAATGGAGAAATCATGACAGAACCTCCCCTCATCATCGGTCTTGTTTGAGTGAGCTAACCATTCCACATTTCTAACATTGAATTCTCATCAGCCATGAATATTAGCTGAAGGATTACCAGATCGAACGTGGTCAATTTTCTCAGATATGCTTTTAAAGATAGTAACTCCGCTGTTGTGGGGGCAATAAAGAGCAAATATAAACGCAGCAGTTTGAGCAAATTCAATCCGAAAGCACATATAGTTAAGTTAGGATCTTCTCCGGAGATGTTCCTACCACAGAAAACCATCTTTAATATAGGCACATGTTCCATGCCCATGGCGATCCTGGGGGTTAGATTTGGAAGATAAAGTAGAGCATCGTTTAAAACTCATTTAGGGAAATCTTCCGTCCAATGCTAGTTTCGCGTAGAAATAATATGTCTGGTTTAGTCTCCTGTAATTGGGTTACAACCTATGGAAGGTTAGAACGTAGACATCACAATGGGGTGCTACATTAGAAGACGGAGATCTGCGTTTAATCGTGTATTTTTCTTGAAACTTTTTATGATGGAGTTTAGTGGTTTGTGGACTAGGTCAACAGACTTGGTTTGAATAGGGAAGAGAGGGAAAGTAAGTGAGAAATAGAATATATATATTTTTAGTGAAAGTAAGTGAGAAACAGAATATATATATTTTTTGTAGCATATGGAAAGGTAAAGCCGTAAAAATTACCCACTAATATAGAATCGAGAGGCTCCATCAGAGACTACTGCAAGGTCCAGAATGCATTCACCAAATGGCAATACAGCAGCCCCAGTACTTTTCACGTGGTGATAGGACAGCCTCCTTAATGTTTAATCCAAGGTTCGGGTCCCTCATTATCAGGCGGATAACGTCATCCCAGATAAAACGTTTACCTCCCGCTCCCTTACTAGTGACGTGACTACAAAGATAGACATAGAAACAGAAAATTTCCGACATCTCTAGCGGCTTTTCAGGCAAAAAACTGGCAACCAGGGATATACATTTTTCTTCTACCTTTGTCAGAAAAATCACTAATAAAAATGAGGACTGACAAAAAAGAGAAGCGAGAATAACGGGAGCTCCGATAACACACCCACAATGTATTGTCTACTGTCCATTAAAAAGTAAATAAAAATATAAATCTTTTATAAAAAACGAAAAAAAAACAATAATATATATTTAAAATGACCTTGCCAGATATAATCGGCATATTTTTGCACGGGAAAACTTATTACACAATTAGTAAAACAATGTAATAAAGATAAAGATTAAAAACTGAAATAATTATAATATTAGCGCTTGCATCTAGAAAGGAAAAAGGAAATTACAAATTCACAACTTATCTGCAAAAATTCGTCCCTCGTGACGGCAAATAGGAATTGAGTTTGCTTGAAATAAACTTTAGCGTTTCCTTTTTCATAAGAACACGGGCATCATGTGATATAGCTCGCCACATTAGACAAGCATGTTTTGATAAGTAGTAAGGGGATAAGAGAACAGCATTTTCAGAATCTATGTATGTTCTATTAAAAATGATCTTGCCAGATAGAATCGACGCATTTTTGCACGAAAAAATCAATTACACAATTAATAAAACAATGAAATAAAAATAAAGATTAAAAACTGCAATCAATATAGTATTAGCACTTGCATCTAGAAAAGAAAAAAAATTACAAATTCACAAATTATCAGCAAAACTACGTCCTTTGAGACTGCAAATAACTTAATTTTTCTGGTGACTTCCTGCGCTTACACGTAAACTTTGTTGCTTTTGTCGGCTTCGGATGAAATATTATATTATTTTATTTCTTTTATCTATTAAGATATTTTTTCTGTTTGTAATTTCTTACACTTCCGTACGCATAGCATTTGATTCATCCTTCCAATGTTTAAACTAACATAACTAAGGAAGTTTTCAAGATCGTTGGATTATATTTTACATTCCCAAATAGGTGCGCATAACACAATCCTAAATAAAGATTTTCTTTAGATATCCTGCACTACTATTCTTAATTTACATCAAATAATAAGAAAATACTAACGCCCAAAACATCTCCCATCCATCCTTCGTCTAAACCAATTGCAACTTTCAAATCACACGTAATAGTCTACTCACAATTACCGCATTATAAAGGGGTTATATATTCCTGTACACCATTAAATACTCTGTTACACAAAACGTCCCATCCACATAGGATAATTCACAATTATTATAATACGAACAATTTAAATTCATTAAATCCATCCGATTCTTCAACTAGCAATAACAGTACCCAACTCAGTAATCTTAATAATACCACTCTTTCTGTCATCCGTTGACTAGTTATCATTTACGTCAAGAATCTAGTAAATTAGAAAATACCAATAAAAATCAATCTAACTTAAACATCTACCCAACTTCAAGCATCAATAGAATCTTCTACAATAGCAAGAAGATTTCGGCGCACTTCAAATTTTTGCACCCATATTACGGCCACTTTTACATCGATCAAGGTATAAATTCCCAACCACATGCATTCTTTTAAAAATGAAAACACAGATAATTTACAAGATATCTTATAACCTTAACCGAAAAGCTCATATCTTGGAACGTTACTTCTCAATAAAATGGGTTATACGAAAAAAAAATCCAAAATCGTAAACAACCGGCACAAGATTCTGTACCATCTGTATTTCGGATTATGTTTATATAATTACATTACTTTGAAATGAAAATATAATTAATAATAAACTTAAAAATGATTACAATGCTAACATGAATAAAAATTATATAGAGCTAGTTTGAAATAACCTAGTTAAATATTATTGTCCAAAAATGATTTTAGATAAAAACGTATAATAAATTTGGCTATATAAATTGTCTAGATTTTATCTAAAATTATACATGATTACAGCTTCTTCCGAATTTAATAATGTTTAAAAGTGTGCATTTAAAAAAAATGTGCGTAGTTTATCTATATTTGATATGCTTATTTTAATTGCTACTACGGTTAACATTTGTGTTTGAGATTTGTTTCTACTAACTTCTTACTCATATTAATTGTTGAATATTTATGGTCCCATTATTGGAATATCACGTATATCTCTTACATTACATATCTTATAAACTTTCGTATAATATGCTGGTTAGTGTAGTTTTCAGAACTTATGGATTACTATTTTAGTGTTGGTTATATATGTTTAACCTTCTCATTTAACCACATCTAAATTCCACAAAAGTATCCATTCTTGTCGTAGATATTAGTCTGTACTTACCTTTCTCATTTTGGGGGTTACAAGAAACTTTTTTTAATTGATTTAATTTATTTCAAATTAACATTTTAATTAATTAAATATTATTTAGATAAACCACTTTGTTTATTTGAATACTTTCTATTCTACTTTAATATTGAATTACTATAATATTGTATACTTTTGGATATACTTTTTTATTACGAGAAAAATCATTTTTATAGTTATACACTTAGATATACAGAAATATTTTGGATTGTTGTCGTTATCATGTTCTTTAGCATCTCATATATAATGGTGAACATGTTAAGTAAAATTTACATTATTTATATTTTTCAAAATTATCAATCCCAGTTTTATTTACTGTAACTAAAAATAACAATACTTCTATATCTACATGCGTTACTTATATTCTTTTTACTGTTTTTAAGCAGCAAATGAAAATAACTCATAGCCAGGTTTGTTTTTTTCCGAAGAAGTAGCTGAATGATATGAACTTGGGTAATTTAAAACAATTACAACGCGTGCATATCTAAATAACAAGTCACATATATGTTTATTAGATTTTGTGCCAGTGTGTGTGTATGTGGTCGTGCGGTTTAGGTGGAAGGGAATTTGCGATTTTTACCCCCAATTTCAGTTTACATCAAACAATATTTCTAAGTTATAAATTTGTAGTAGTGGCTTTCTCTTATTTGCTCCTTTTCTCTAGCTATTTATAGTTCATCTCTTTCTATTTCATTTTTTCGGGAGAATATATATTATATATATATATATATATATATATGTGTGTGTGTTAATTACTAATAAGTCACAATATAAGTTTTTATATTTCATTTAGATTTTAATATTTGATGGCAACATACTGATTTTTTTAGCTGCTCCTATGCTAATATAATTGTAATATTTTCATACGTGCTAATACACTAATTTTAAAATATAATTATCGTTTAAGGAATTTCTCAGTAAACTTTATATAACACACTTTTTAGGAAAAGCTTTTGTATCGTACGCTTGTAGAGATATTACAGTCTGCAATGGAGTTTCCTTATCGAGTTTTATTGATTGAACGACATGCATACTTTTAAACATTTAAAAAGAGTCTATTTGAATTATATAATTCTTCATTGTGTCAGATCGTACGATTGTACATCTATATTCCTTCAAAGAACTAAATTACAAGATGAAAAATACTTTTTTTCAATCTTGGCTTCTATTAGGCTGTTCATCCAAATAAAGCAAACTTATTGATTGTCTACAAATATTATTTTGTTAAAAAACATTTTCTCTGATGAGATGATCCATTTATTGAAAATCAAAGAGTTAAGAAAAACTTTTAATTTTTTTTATTCCTTGTCAAATAATAAGATTGCCGTATTTTTTCAATTTATTGCATTTAATCCTAATCCAATTCATTCGTTTATATATATATATATATATATATATATATATATATATATATATATATATGTATGTGTGTGTGTGTGTGTGTGTGTGTATGTATGTATGTATGTATGTGTCTGTGTGTATCTCTGTGTGTTTGCGCGTATAATAGTTTGCTATCCTACACTATAGCTTTCAAACACAAAAGCGAAACAATTTCTCAACAATAAACCACAATAATATAAACAAAAATAGGGATATAGAAATTCGAACAATGTTTGATATTTTTTTTTTGTTTTTTTTACACAGTGATCACCACTTATCAAGGCCCGGAAGCAACTCAGGGATAAGAGTTATTGCAAGTACATTACGTTAGTGTGGAGATTTGATGAAGTGTTTACTTAAGGGGGCGGTTCATTAGGAATTTGTTTACGTTGGACTTGAAGACATCCAAGTTGTAGTCCGGTGGGAAGCAGGCAGACGGAACAGAGTTCCACAGGCGTGCAGTTCTAAGAAAGAAACTTTGTTCATGGAATCCGCGTTTTGATTTAGGCACAGATATAGAGTAGGGGAAATTTTTCACAGTGGATTCAGCTAGACGGGTGTTTTTCGTGAAAGATTGGCGAGGGGGGACCAGAGATTAGAGTTCAGACGAGCACCTGCCATGGAAATAACGATAAAACAAGGATAGGCTCGCAACGTCTCTTCTGTGGGAGAGAGGTTGCAGGGTAGAGAAAAGGGCATCCCCCACTAAACCACGAAGTCTATTTTGTACTCTGTCAGGATAGGCTGTTTTAGCAGCTCCTGCCCAGATATGACAACAGTATTCCATCCTTGGACGTACTTGGTTTTTATATAGATAGAGAATTGCATCAGTAGTGAGATATCTTCTAGAGCGGTTGAAGGATCCCACCATCTTTCCAGCGACCTTGGCAACAGACTTGATGTACGTGTTCCATTTCAGATCAGGAGTAAAGGTCAAACCCAGAAGCTTGTCAAAACACGGGGCCTCACCCAGACGACAGCCATCCATCACAATTGATGCCAGCTGGGGATCAGAGCGTTGATGATGTAAGTTTAGGAGTTTGGTTTTGGATGCATTAAAGGTAACCAGCCACATCTTCCCCCACTTAACCACGCGCTCGAGATCAGAGGAGAGAGAATCACAGAGAATTTTGTCATTTACAACCTTTGAAGTGTTGAACAAATGATTTAAGTATGTGTTTAGGGAGGTCATTGATGTAGATCAGGAAGAGAGTTGGGCCCAGGATTGACCCCCGAGGGACTCCAGCATTTATATTGCAGACCTCCGATTTTTGTCCATCTACCACTACTCTTATGAGCCTATCGGAAAGAAATTAGTTGATAATTGAGAGACCATTTACATTTATACCGTAGCTGGAAATCTTGTGAAGTGGACCCTTATGCCATACCTTGTCGAAGGCCTTTGATATGCCAAGAGCAATTGCCCTAGAAAAGAAGCCTTTGTCAAGAGATTCACTAATCCTGTGGGATATAACCGTCAGCACATCTGCGGTAGATCTTGCAGAACGGACACCATATTGTGTGTCACTAAGATGTTTATTCCTGCTGAAGTGGTTGACTATTTCTCTATTTAATATAGATTCCAGCAACTTACTCATAACACACAGGAGACTTATTGGTCTGTACTGAGAGGGAGATGACTTATCACCTGAATTCTAAAGTACAGGGTAAACTGATGAGGTCTTCCAGGGAGTCGGAAAGCACTTCTCCTTAAGGCAGTGCTTAAATAGTTTCGTAAGTATGGGAGCAAGTTCTGGTTGAAGCTTTTTTAACACTATAATTGGGATGCCATCAGGGCCAGTTGCTTTACTGGAATCTAGGTTCTTGATTACCTTGGCGACGTCATGCACGGATATTTGTATGTTACCTAGCTTGTTCTGTGTTATAGGAGGAAATATGGGGAGGTTAATTAATAATTAAAATTACTCTTTTCTTAACAATAATTATGCAATAATAAGACCAACTTTTGCATTTATACATACAAAAAAATCCAAATAAAGATCAAAATGCCCCTTTTATTAAGAGTTGAAATAAAGTGAGATTTCTACATTGAAAATCAGATGTTAAACTTTCAGCTAGCTGAGATGTCTGTATCAACAGCTGGATATTATGCATCAAACAAGGTAGTATCTCTAATGTCTCTAAACGGATAACCAACCGATATAACACTTACAACGAAAAAGTATACGCACTTTTGCCTACGAAACAATACTTCTTTTAGTGGAATCGATTTTGCCACTCCACCTATTGAATTATATATATATATATATATATATATATATATATATATATATATATATATATATATATATATTATACGCATGTCATTTATTATGCGTTAACATTCAAAAATAAAGACAAAATATGAAGTGGAAACAATAATAATAAGACATGCAGACAGTGTCCAACGGGTCCAAAAAGGGGACCAACAATAAAGAAAATGGTTCAGATAAACATAGCTCTTTTCTTTCCTTCCCTTTTCTTTTTAGCCTTTCTTTTTTTTCATGTGGAAAAATGGTTGGGTCATATGAGGCAGTATAAATTGTTTAAAGCAAAAAAAAAACAAAAAACAAAAAAAACAGTTCAGTCCAACGAGTAAAGGCTTGTGAACTATGGGGGAAGTGTATTGAACAATACTATATTGTGACGACGTGCATTCAACCGAATGTTTGTTATCCGACAAAATTCAATGTTCCAATGTTATAATGTAAGGCAGTCCCGTTTCGCCGACGCGCGAGTGGATATCCTTCGAAGGCCGTTTGTCTACTGGTCTCCCCCCCCCATTTTCTTTCTCGCTTATTTTCTCAACCACTGACGTTCGGATATCTTATCCCCATATAGCGAGCCAAAGTATTTTCGTAGTTTTGGTGAGTTCACTTTCCGACTACAGGAAGAAAACTCAATCGAGAGAGTCGCTATTTCACCGCATAAATCGCGTTACTTTTCATCGTTTCCTCTCCACTTGGGAATTTACTGCATTCCGATATCTTTAAGCCAATGTGTTTTCATAGTTTTTCTGTGCTCCCTTTTCGGCTCCAGGAATGACGATTAAGTCGAGTGAACTTCGAATTTATCAAACGAATCATATTGGCTGATATCTGTCGTATTTTTATTATCGACATTCGTTCGGCGATGTGATTAGCTCCATTTTTTTCAACTGCGCCTCTGCTTCTTCTTCCTCGCATGCCACTCCCGCCAAAAAGAGTTTTTCTTCCTCCTCTTTTTTCCGCACGCTATTCGTTTGGGCGCGGAGGTGGGGTTTCTGGATGATTTTTTTCGTCCTGAACTTGGCACGTGTTTTTGACGAATGACTTGGTGAGGGAATGAAGGTGGAGTGTCTAACTCGCTTTCTTCTATGGATAACGCATCGATATTTCTTTGCTGAATGTCTTGATAGCAATGGGGTGGGGTTCGGATATCTGGCCGATAGATATTCAAAATAAAAATTAAAAAGAGATAGGAGGAATGGTCACTTCTGCATTATATCCTGTTTTCCTGCGACACCGTCATGTTGCTTTTCCAATTGCTGTTTGCTCACGAGTTTTATATTACATTAACAAAATTCTGTATTATTGCCGCTGGACGAAACCTTTTGGTAAATGTCTTTTCTTTTCACAAGAAAGGCATCACTTATCAGAGCTCGAACGGTTAATGAATTTTAAGGTATTGTAAAAGTAATTTATTAATTGTTAATGGAGGAAAGTAAGTAAAATTTGATTATTTTATGGTGCGGATACGCAGCAACTTATTCACATTAGACTTGAAGGTTACTATATTTTAATCAACCAGAAAGCATACCTATGGAACAGTATTTCACAGGCGGGAAGCTCACGGAAGAAAGCTCTGTCTATGGATTCAGGCAAAGATAAAGAGTGGAGGATATTTTCGATAGTGGTTGTAACTAGTCGATTGTTTTTGTGAAAGTTTGGCAAGGAAGAAACAGGGATTTGAGCTTAGACGAGCGTTTACCATAAAAAGTAACAACAGAACATAAGGCTCACATAGTCTCTTTTTTGTGAAAAAGACGTTGCAAGCATGAGAAAAGAGCATCCCTAGTCATTTTCGAAGCCGATTTCGAACTCTATTCTGACAAAATAGAGCGAACCGAGCTGCTCTTGCCAAGATATTGCAACAGTACCCTATTTATGGACTTACTTGGTTTTCGTACAGATAGAGAATTGCATCGGCTATGAGCGGTAAAATGATTCAGACATTTTCCAACGATCTTAGCAACGGATTTTATGTATATATTTAATTTTAGATCAATCGGCATTTCATTTCCCTCTATATCAGAGAAAATTTCATCTTGAGTTCACGTGTGTTGGGGTTTGAAAAGATTTATGTCTATAAATTGAATATATTTTATCTTGAAATATATATAAAAAAAGTTTATCATTTTCATCGGCCAAAGATATTAGATTATAGTCGGTTTTATTAGTAACCTTTCATGACATGGTAGATGTTGAAGCCACCAAGAAAATGCTTCCAACCTCGGATGCGACCTCGCGCTACAAATGTCGTTCCATTTTATTGGCTATCATTCGATTATAATGCAGAAATCGCTTTTAACCTTTGAAAGTTTCTTAAGAAAGCCGGCTTCAACCGGTCGATTTCGTCGCTCGATGTATTTAAAATCAGTTTATTAATCTCAAAAACGGTGTTTTTTTTTTCTGAAAACAGCAACTGTGAATATTTAGTTGATTTTTAAAATATTATTGGAACAATATTAATATGCCTCAATTTTGAAATGTTTTTACATGAATTATCCCCGTCAATTAACTCACCTTAATTAATAATTGTACAGCACCATACTTACTATTACTTTTTTCGATAGATGGAATAATCGATTGAAATACATAGATACCGAATATCGTAAGATAATTAATATCTAATTTGATATCCTTTCCTTAAAATATAGATATTAAATTACAGTTTACACATGTATTTCTCAAATGCCTAAACAAGATTGCAAGATTACATTTTTTTTCACAAAACAACAATAACAATAATATGAAACTGTGTTTAAAGATGGTTCGTGTGCAGAAGTAACTTATGAAATTCCGATTGTTTCACCGATAGAAAGACATATTCACAACAGAGACCACGTGAGTGCGTGTAACATTGCTAGTGAAACACGTCATCGAATACGTTGCAGCTGTCATCTTCTTATTCGCATTTAGACAACTTCATTTAATAAAAATCGATCACCACATTATATGATTTGTCGGTTGATTAAACGATTTAGGCAATCAGCCATCAAATACTGGTATCTGTTCAGAATTTATAGGATCTCAGCCAAAATTACTGGCTACTTTTAATGAAGAATGTTACAGAAATATCACGTATCATTGAACGGGAAATGAGGAATACCTGAGTCGCAGACATTTGAATAGTTAATGGAATTCTTATTCATTAGTTATGTTCTTTAAAAAGCGATATATAAGTAAATTAATAAACAGATAATATTTATTACTTTCTAATATGGGAATTATATAAAAAGATAGCCTTCTCTCTTCCGTCTTCTCTGTCTCTTTGTCTATCCGTCTGTATCTCACTATATATATATATATATATATATATATATATATATATATATGTGTGTGTGTGTGTGTGTGTGTGTGTGTGTGTGTGTGTGTGTGTGTGTGCGCCAGTGTGTGTGTGTGACAGTGTGTATGTATAATCTTGAAAACTTTGCCATATTTAAAACTATTAATCCCAAGTCATTCGTTGGAAAATTCATTTGCTTTAAGTAAATTAATGAACATAAATTATCCATTATTAAAATGCTATTCATACAGCTTCGCGGCAAGAAAACGGAGCTGTTAAACCTGACAGTGATATGGAGTAAGTGGAAAAATTTTACATAGGCGTCACCACTTATCAAGGCCGATAGGTCACTCAAGGATAAGGGTTGAAGAGTGTAGAGTAGTCAAAAGGACAATATAGTAATCGATAGTAATGCAAGTTCGGTAAATTTGTTAACTTAAGTGGAACGGCTCATCAGAAACTTGTTCACGTTGGACTTGAAGACAACCATATTATAGACAGCTGGAAAGCAGGAAGACGGAAGACAATTCCAGATGCGTGCAGTTCTAAGAAAGAAGCTTTGATCATGGAATCTATGTTTAGGTTTAGGCACAGAGTGGGGAAAATTATTGATAATGTTTTCAGCTAGTCTAGTGTTTCTTGTGAAAGTTTGGCGAGGGGGGACCATAGATTGAAGCTCAGTTGAACACTTTCCATGAAAATAAAGAAAAAGCAAAGACAAACTCGCAACGTCTCTTCTGTGAGATAGAGGTTGCAGCAAAGAGAAAAGGGCATCTCCCACCAGGCCACGAAGTCTATTTTGAACCCTATCAAGGCAGGACAAGTCTTTTCTAGCAGCTCCTGGACGTATCTGGCTCTTATATCGATAGAGAATTGCATCAGCAGTGAGATATCTACTGGATCGATAGAAGGATCCGACCATTTTTCCAACGGCCTTGGCAACAGGTTTGATGTACGTATTCCATTTAAGATCGGGAGTAAAGGTCAAGCCCAGAAGCCTGTCAAAACTTCAGGCCTCCCCAAGACGAGAGCCATTCATTTTAATTGATGCCAGATGGGGATCAGAACGTTGATGATGTAAAGATAGAAGCTTGGTTTTAGATGCATTAAAAGGAACCAGCCACTCCTTTCCCCATTGTACAACGTGATTAAGATCAGAGGAGAGAGAATCGGAGAGAACTTGGCCATTTACTGTCTTAGATGTCCTACCATTGATGGTAGTGTCGTCAGCAAAAATGTCTACGAATGATGTAAGGATGTGATTTAGAAGATCATTAATGTAGATCAGGAAAAGAGTTGGGCCCAGGATTGACCCCTGAGGGACTCCGGCATTTATACTGTGAGCTTCTGATTTTTGCCCATCAACTACTACTCTTATGAACCTATCAGTGAGAAATGATTTAATAGTTGAGAAGACATTTTCAGCTATACCATCGCTGGAGATCAAATGAAGTAAACCTTTATGTCATACCCTATCAAAGGCCTTTGATATGTCAAGAGCAATTTCCCTAGAAAGGTTGCCTCTGTCGAGAGATTCGCTAATCCTATGAGATATAACTGTAAGCACATCTGCTGTAGATCTAGCAGAACGGAAACCATATTGTGTGTCACTAAGAAGGTTATTTTTGCTGAGATGGTTGATTACTTCTCTATTTAACACAGATTCCAGCAACTTACTCATGACACACAGGAGACTTATTGGCCTGTACGGAGAGAGGGATGAACGATCACCTGAATTCTTAAATACAGGGCATACTGATGAGATTTTCCAGGATGATGGGAAGCAATTCTCCTTAAGACAACGTTTAAACAGTTTTGTAAGTATGGGTGCTAGTTCTGGTTGAAGTTTTTTTAGTACTATAATTGGAATACCGTCAGGGCCGGTTGCTTTACTGGAATCAAGGTTTTTGATTAGCTTGGCAACATCACATACAGATATTTGTATATCACATAGTGTGTTTTCTGATACAGGAGGAAATATTTGGGGTTGGCGGCCTGGGTCGCAAAGGGTAGAATTGGCTGCAAAGTTCTTGGCAAAGAGTTTGGCTTTGTCTGATGCTGACGAGATTAACTCAGGTTCATTGATGATAGTTGGGATAGAGCACACGCTTCTGTTCAGGATTCTGTTTGCAATTTACCAAAACTGGTGGGAACCAAGCCGCTGCTCAGCTACTTTGGACTTGACGGACTGAGCATACAACTCTCTTGCGTTCTTTTTACTTTCTTACAATGGTTGCTGGCAGTCCTGAAAGCGGCTTTAGTTTCCATACATCTATTACGTTGGAAGCAGTGGAAAAAGTGATTCCTCTGCGCAATAGCAGCAGCACATTCTGGAGAAAACCATGGCTGGCTGTTAGGTTTTTCGCTGGAACTTTTTCGAGGGTATGAAATTGTCTATACCTACAATTAACCATTCTGTCAGGTCTGATACTATAGAGGACACATCCTTTTTAAACATGGAATGCAGAGGAAGATCCGATATAAATGTACGGAAACTATCCCAATCAGCCATAGTGTATCGATATACTGTACGATGGAGAGGTACGTCTGAGGACTTATTACATTTCATTTTTATCTTAATTGATACAATTGAGTGGTCGGAAGATCCAAGAGGAGACAGAACGGAAACTGAACATTGTTCAGGGCAAGTTGTGAGAAAAAGGTCTAGGAGACTTGCATACTGGCCGTCATAGTCGGGCACACGGGTTGGTTCGTGAACAATCTGAGTGAGGTCATAAGCAATGGAGAAATCATGACAGAATCTCCCCTCATCATCGGTCTTGTTTGAGTGGGTCAATCATTCCACATTGTGAACATTGAAATCTCCACATACGTGAATATTAGCTTAAGTATATGCTGATAGAACTTGGTCAATTTTTTCAGGGCGATATTGGCGGTCAAATTTTGAAGTTAGGTTAGAGTATCCTTTAATTACGAACTGATTTAGGGAAATAGTCTGCCCAATTCCAGTTTCGCTTAAAAATAAAAGGTCTGGTTTAGTCTCCTGTAATTGGGCTTCAACCTCTGGAAGGTTAGAATGTAGACCCCTGATGTTGGAGAAGGAGACATGGTAGTGGGGGTCTACGTTGGAAGTTTCAGATCCGGGTTTAATCGTGTATTTTTTATTAAAACTTGTCATGATGGAATTTTGGAGCTTGTAGACTAGGTCGTCAGACTTGCTTAGAGCAGGGCAGAGAGGGGAAACAAAGAGAGAAAAGTAACGAAGAATTTTTATTGTAGCACATGATAAGATAAAGCCGTAACAATTACCTATTAGTATGGCATCGGGATGCCCCACCAGAGACTACTGCATGGTCCAGAATCCATTCACCAAATGGCAATACAGCAGCACGAGTACTTTGCGCCTGCTGATAGGACATCCTCCTTAGTGGTTAATCGAAGGTTCGTGTCTCTGACTATCAGGCGGATAACGTCAGCCCAGATAAAACGTTTACCTCCAGCACCCTTACTAGTGACATGGCTACAGGAGAGGGAGGGGAGCACAAAATACCAAGGCCTTATACACTACATTAAAATACACTGGATCTAAGGACATCTCTATGATTTCGGTAATTACAGGAGAAACTTGACTTATGAACAAGAATTTCAAAAAGTACCTAACAAATATACACAGTGAACCAAATGTAAGATGAATATAAACAATTGCATATGCAGACACGGTTAAAAGTTTTGAGAATATATCTTGTTTGGCATGTTTAAAATAGTAGTTATGTCTGGCTTCCGATAAGATGTCCTATCAAAAAGAAAAGTAAATTCATAAAATTAAGAATAAAACGAAAGCAAAACATGATAATATGTATAAAGCCGTGGTCAATGAAGCACCTATAAAGCACTTATATAATAGTTTAAACCAACGCATTAAATGTTAAGAATTGCACAGTCGCCAGTTGAGAGCAGATGTAAAATATTTAACTGTAGATTGTAGTATTTATTATTTTTAAAACCTCTTTTTAGAGTTTTAGTAATTTTATACTAAATCCATTTTTATATCCAAAATGATTCGTTGGCATACTAAAAGTTTTTTTTTCAGGTAATATTTGATTCCTGCCAGTGCTGTAATAGCATATTCGATTAAAAGAAGCAGCGTTCAGAGATTAAAATGCACTAATCTGGTGAAGGTTATTCTCAGGTAAAATTGTCAGGAAGATGAAATGTTCACAAATGGGAGTTCAAACAAGGATTAAAATGTACAAGGAAACAAAGTCTTTCAAAAACAGAAAAGGACAAAGCTGTAAAATGTCTACCGCCGCCAGGGAAGACGTATCTTTGAAAAAGTTATCTCTTGAAGAGAGTAAGAAAAGTTTTTGAGAGCTTGCTGCGGAACTTAGGAGGGATGCAACCTAAAAAAAAAACATTTCAGCTCGAACAGTGAGAAGTTATTAAGTGTGGGATAAAAAGGATGGAAAGCAATGTAGAAGCTATACTTGCCTCATGTCAAAAAGAAAAAAAAAAACGGCTGAAATTTAATGTAAATTGAACAGCTGATGATTGTGCTTAAATTTTATGGTCTGGCGAATAAACTTTGAAGAAAGTTAACAGTTTTTCTTCCCTAAACTTTGAAAAAAAAAACAATTGAAATTTTTATGTGAATACATAACGTCTATTAAAACATTGTAGCTAATTCTTATATTTTCATCCAATTTTTAGCACCGCTGGAGCAGTAGATCTTCGCCGTAAGGAAGGGCAGGTAATTCGGGGGAAAATGTTGCTTCTGCAGGCACCAGAATGTTGTTACGCATGTAAGAGCAGAATGAACTAAAAAATGTATACTAACATGCTGGACCAAGTTCCTCAAACCCATTTGACTAAAATATTTAATATTAACATTCAAAGTGATGACATGTTTCAAGAAGACAATGCCCCATACATACGTCATAAGTTTCAATGGGTGTGTTTGAGAAAAAAGGGGATTACACTCCCCAGACTATAATTCCACGTAAACTTTGTGGTCCAATCTAGGGGAAAAAGTTGAGGATGCACAAATGTTTATCAAAAAAGATTTAGATGTGAAACTTCATGAAGAATGGCAGAAAATAGATCCTACCACCTGCAACAATTCAGTAATTAATATGGTAAAACGAATAAAAGCTGTTATAAAGGTAAACGAAATACATGTCAAATATTGATTGTTCTTAAAATATTTATTTATGTTTATTCCACTATATTAAAGCTGGATATTTATAAGTTTGATTCACTATTTCGATTTAATTCGGTATTCCATAATTTTAACCATATTTGCATGTTTTTTAAATTAAGGTGTGTTTATAATTTTAGCCATATTTGTATGTTTTTTTTTAAGTAAGGTATGTTTATATGCTAAAATATTTGAATGTACCATATTCACTCCAAAATAAATAAATGGTGTTTATAAGTTTTATAGATAGTTGTACGGCGTAAGGGGTTATAAGGTGGTATGTATTTATTATAATTAATTTAAGCAAATTTAGTAAGAAAAGAGAAGATATCTTTGTAAAAAATATAAGATAACTTCTATACTCATAAAATGTGAACAATGGGTTTAAAAATAATAGCAATAAATCTGTCTCAAATTTTATTCACTGTGACTGTACTTAATCTGCTGCTTTTACAATAGTTTCTGTTACTATTATTTCAATTTGTCTCATGGTAACCTTTGTTAAAACATGTGTGTGCAAGCAGAAACAAAACCTGTGTTCATACGCATTGAAAAGACATGTGTTTTGTAATTAGATTAAGACAAGACGCATTCAATCTAAAGCTTCAATTTCTACTAAAAAAAATTATCTAAAGCTTCAATTTCAACTAAAAAAATTATAAACTAGTGGGTCTACTCGCGCAATATTTAAATATTTAAAAGATGTATCGCGTATTATAAGTTTATGTAGAAAAACTAATGACATAATTTTTATTGCCACGTATACGAGATGGTTTTGTGTTTGTTTTTATATACTTTGATCGGTATCAGGGGCAATAAAATAACATTTATGTGAAAATGTAGTACCCGTAAAGAAAATGATATTCAATTGAATTCAGGACATATCACGTAAGTCCCGATTATCGATTAATAATTCTCAGCAAAATAAAAACTTTGTCGAAGATGTCCACAATTTTGAAGATGCAAAACGTGTATTTAAAAACAGAAGCAAACGGCAAAAAAGATGCGTAGTTTTACGCCCGGTTACATCCTATGTTTAATATTTCACGATCAAATAAAATATAAATAGAAATGCCATCAAATACATATCCTTAGTTGAGACCATCGCAATCAAATCATGCCCTGGGAACCGCCCCTTTTTAAATTGAGGCAATGCACAATCGTCTTCGTGGGTGTATTTTAGATGGAATTAGACCTTTACAAAAATAAACAGTAAACACGAATATATTCTTAATTTAAATGAACACCGATTTATATACCGTAGATACCACCTTTTTTCTGCTAGCTTTGATGTGGGGGTCATTTTGGAACTATTGTCATATGGGCTGATTGCCATTTTTGTTCATAAGAGATTCTTAAGGTATTTTTATACGCGTTAAAATTTTCCCAACGAATTTCGGCCATTGTTACCTCTCTCTCATTTTTTAATGTGCCACGTGTGTTCACGTCCGTTATTAATTAAAAGCAGGTTGATAAAACCTCTTAGTTAATACATTCAGTCCCTGATCTCGATTTTCTTTTCATGTTAAAGTAACTTTGCAAATTTAAATCATCGGATATGTACTAACCTTTACCAGTTATTACTCACCCCCCCCACATATATATATATATATATATATATATATATATATACAAGCACACACACACATAAATATATGTAATATATGTATATACACATATACATACATATATATAGGTGTGTTTCAAATATAGATCTTCAGAAGTGCATTGTTTTTTATGTTTCATTAATAAATTCTCATAAAAATCAACTGTCGCTTTGTTATAAAAAATTGCCAAGATTACTGTATATATACTACTATTGAGCTGTGTTTTCAAGAAGTGAGCGCCTTTAAATTTTGCACATGCATATTGACTATATTGCGATAATGTGTAGTATGCGTGAATTTATACGTCGATGCATGCATGTAAACATATGGTGTTGATGGTTAATATATGTGTGAGGTTAAATACTGAGTCGAGTTACATTTTCAGGAAAAAGTCGTGAGAGTTACGTGTCCCGGCAGTGAGGTCACATATACAGAAAGTTAATACACGTACGTTGCAAATGAACGAATAAATCAGTCTATATATTTTCAGTCATCATAACGAACAGTCGAGAATTTAAATAGTTATTATCAACCTGAAAGAAAAAATCTACCTGTTAGAACTTGCATTACAGATCATAGTTAAAATCATAGTATTAATAATATTAAACAAAATTCTGTAAAACAGATATAGCAATTAAATGCATAAGTAAACATTTCAGCAAATCTCCTCACTAACGTAATGTACTTGCAATAACCCTTATCCCTGAGTGGCTTCCGGGCCTTGATAAGTGGTGATCACTGTGTAAAAAAAAAGGCGATCGTATTAACACAAATGTATTACAGTTTTATATGTTTAAACGAGCGCATGGAACAGCAAAAGTCATTTCAAGTCAACATTTATCAGCGATGGTTATTTATTTGTTTATAACATTTATATAAGCCGTTATTGTTATTGGACTTGTATCCAACGGCGAAGAGAATTAAAGAAATTTGACCACCACATCATAACTGCGGCTAAAAGAATTTGACCAGCTAATTTTGACAATTAATTAAAAAAAATCTTTTACGCCTGATCTGAAATAGAACATCAAATATGTTGCCAAGGTTAATGAAAAAGATGGTGAGATCATTCTATCTCTCCAGTATATATCTCATTGCTGATGCAATTGTCTCACTGTATAAAAGCCAAATGCGACAAAGGATGGAGTACTGAATAGGGGCTGCTAGAAGCGCTTTATCCTGACTTGACAGAATTTAAAATAGATTTCGACACCTAGTAAGATATGCCAGTTTCTTTTTCCTGCAACCTCTTTTCCATAGAATACCCGTTGCGTGTCTGTCTCTGCGTTATCTTTATTTTAATGGAAGGTGCTCGTCTGGGCTCTAATCTATGGTTCACTCTTAGTAAACTTTTAGGAAAAACATTCGTCAACTGAAACCACTATCAACAATTACCCCCACTCTATATGTGCCTAAACCTAAATTTAGATTCCATGAACAAAGCTTTCTTCTTAGAACTGCACGCCTGTGTAATTTCCTTCCGTTTCACTTATTTCAAGCTGACTACCATATAATCGTCTTCAAGTCCAACATAAACAAGTTCTTGATGGGCTGTCCCCTTAATTAATTTTACCAAAACTCCAGTGCTAACGATTTCTATGATGTTGCTCCATTGACTACTGTACACTAATTAACTCTTATCTTTCGGTGGCATCTGGCCCGTGATAAGGGGTAACTCCTTTGTAGAAAAATGTGCTATTCTACCATAACACGCACAAGTATTATAAAGAAAAGTAACGATTAGTGGAGGAAACATGCAATTCCTTCGTGATAACAACGTTACACAAGTAAAAAATATATACAAGTATACGTATATGAATACATAAATATCTACTTGGATAGAACAGGCTTTGTATGGAGATTGTTTATCGAATGATTATATTTGTTAGTCCTAATATAGACGTAATTCAATACAAAATTGCAATACATACTTTGAATAATTCATTGTGGCAACCGTCAACAATATCGGGCGCGCATGTTTCTTTATCCACGAGGGCCGACCCCTCAAAGACAAATAAAAAGAAAAAGGCATTAATTGAGTCTCTATGAATATATTGTTTTAACTACGAAATTTCACAAAGAAGATTTAATCATTTAATAAAAAAATATATTAACATTATTCGGTTTTCAAAATGAACAAATACGATCATGTTTGTCAGTGTATTAAGCGTGTTAAACATGTGCAGAGTCCAGCCGAGGGTTCACTCTCGGCACAAAAGCCAACAGAGTCGCGTTTAATGATGAGATAATCTATTTCTTATTGACTGAGAGGTGACTTTGGTTTCATGCAGTTCTAGAATTTCAGCTCTCCAAGGTTTTATTTTGACCGTTTGAGAAGGGGTTAATATATTACATATAACCTCAGGCACCACTACCGGGGAATGCTAACGTGGATGCCCAGCATGGGCATCAGAGTAAACTTCCTCGTAGTGGCTGTTTTTTTAAATCCCACTTGTTACCACTTATGTCACATCATCCTGCCTTGTGAGGGAGATGTATCGGGTTGAACTTCTGCATAGAAATGACAAAGTATAGTCTTCCTTGCATGATGCCCCACTTGTAAATCGCAGCTATTTGTTAATTTGAATGACTACATGTTCAGCTTGCAACCGGGAACAGCAAAGCCGAGACGTTGCCTGCGAAATCGGAGCTGTTTTCCAGAACACGATAAATGTTGGCGCAGAAGACTCATCCTCACTTTACTGTTGAATTGCAGTGTCACGTATCATAGGTGTTTGCTTGTCATATGCAGAGATGACGAGATGGCGACGGATCTTGGTGCTGGCGATTCCAAGTTTTAAGCAAGGCCTTGGTAGACGTGTATATATGAGAGTATTACGTTGCAACAACCTTTATCACGGTTTAAGATGAGTGGTACTTTAAAGGGGCGTTTAAACGTGTATAAGAACATGCTGATAATTTATTTACACTTTTGGTGAAACTTTGAATGGATATCCCCCCAATATTATTGGTGCATAACTGAATGAAATATATAATATAAAATTTGAAATTCGGCATAGCTAATTCTAAAGTCAACGACAATATCGATTAAAACAAAGAAGTCCTCTCCCTCTTTTACTGGATAACATGTTTATGCATGCGATATATGCGGACGTCTTACACTCTAATCGTTATTGATAATTCTGTCTAATCACCAAACTTTGTGACAAAACTTTCTTATTTCAATCGCTAAAGTAATTGATTACTTATCTAAAGTTTGGAAGTTGGCAATCCATTAAAATCGAACTTTAGATTGATTTATTATAGTCTATTTTCAGACACGTTCCAGAAAAATGACATGGGTGTGTTGGACAAAGGAAAATACCGGAAGAATTAATAACTTCATGTGTATATACAATTTAGGAGAGTATTTGTAAACTGACGAGTAAATTGAATAATTAAAACAAATAAGTTCCGCATCAATTTATGTTAGGCTCCCTTATAATGATAAAAATAAATATATTATGATACTAAATCGTATCTTTGCAATCCTTTTTCTCATTTTGATTATTAGTTCATTACGTTTTAAATCTTAAAATGTTGAAATATATAATGTTCATGATGAAATTGAAATTCCAGAAGTGTTGCAGATAATTATCTATTAACTACAGCTAAAATTTAATAACGATTGGAAAAAAAATTAAAACCATATAGGAGACACAACGATTCCCGGATTTAATGATGATCAACGAATGTTTCACACTCCTACATTTTTATTGTAAGCGAAATTTTTTAAATCGCCCGTTTTTCAATCAAATCAATTGGTCGCTTGCTCTAATTGGGAATTCATCGCGGTGTACCGGAAGGAAGTGTCACAGTAAGTAGTCTACAATACATTGTAGTCTACATTCCACTGTGTAGGAACTACTGTTACTTTTATAAAATGATTTTGATATAATGGCTTGAATTAAAGTGTAACATGACCAAATCAATTATCATTCTTTAATTATGCTCCGTACAGAAACGTGTATTTCATACGCACTAGGCATATCTATGAACCTACTGTTGATTCCATATGCCGACTATACGACTTATGTAATTAAGAAACTTTTCAAATGCACTTGTGATATTAAGCTGTTTAAGGTGTTAAGTTTTGTCCCAATTGCCTGTTTCCTTTTTCATCGGATTATGTGATTATCGATTATTGATACGCATTGAAGGCATTCCGATAAAAATACTTTCTAAGATCATTGCTAGGCACATAAAGTACCTTCCTGACAAATGTCATTAAAATTGACCAAGCTGTTTTCGAGTCCATAGGAAACGAACTCGCACAATAAAACACAGACAAAGCCTTCTTTTAATACAATATGAGAGATTAAAAATTGAATCGATAAATATATATATTAGACATCATAAAACTTTAAAAAATATTCCAGTCAACGGAATGTTTTTGATTATTATTTAATACATATATTTAAAATTTATCATACGTCTGATATATTTAATTTTTCTTGAAAAAGCTTTAATTCACTTAAAATTAAACCAAATATAGCCTCCATACGCTAGCTTCTGTCTAGTTTCTGTGTCTCGAAATTCATGAAGCTCTTATAAATACTTTAGGAGTGAATCTTATACATGAACGTCTATAAACGCATATACACACCTTAGTTTATATAAATAGAGATGTAAAAATAAGTATTTATTAACTGAAATGAAAGTCTATGATTCACGGAATAGCATGATCATTATTAGAAGACATATTCATATTTAACGACCATTGATCGAATACGGAATTCACACGGGAAATATGTGTGAAGCCAAACGGTAAAATATTTTCTCGCATTCTTTAAATTCAAATTAGTCATGAACAGATCTGTATTAAAAACTATTAAATCTCAACAATTTCCAATATTAATGAAGGAAATCGATATTTTAGATGCAATGTATATAAAAGGAAGCTTTATATATATATATATATATATATATATATATGTATATATATATATATATATATATAAGCTTCCTTTTATATATTTATACACACCTACCCATATATATGCACACATTTATATAAACATTAGCAGAGCCAAGACAAAACAACATGTGCTTCTGAGTTAAGGAGTAAACATGATGTTATTTACAGACAGAATTGTATACTGTCTGAAATAACTCAATCAGAATTACCTGTCTACTGTATACATATATATATATATATATATATATATATATATATATGTGGTTTATTGATTAGTTTATGCTCAACACAATTATTAAACTTGCTAATTTTATACTTTAATAAAAACGAAAATGGGTGCTAAGGCTCATATTAGAAATAGCTGAAAAATGGCACATCTAAAACACAACAAAGATCTTTAAAACATATAACAATTTCATGTATAGAAATGCATATCAAGACAAACATAATAAAATTGTGTATTTCCTCCAGTAGAGTGCTCTACTTATACGACGAGGGTTGCTTCTATTGTTTCTACGTTAAAACCCAATACACTTCCGTAAAGGGAAATGAGTAATTTCTATGTCATAGTATCGTAAAATAATGTAAACAAAATATATGTCTGCTTATATATAAAAGATAATTCGTCTATGTATGAGCGTGTGTCAGTATGAAATCGTTACGTAGTGATTTACAAGCAGCTCAGCCGGTGTTAAGAAATTTCACACAAATCTACTTTTTGTGTTTGGGAGTGTTCATATAGATAGTTGGTGTATCGGAAAGTCTCCGATAAGTATCGAATTTCGATAATCGAAAAAATCCGATTAAAGGCTGAATAGTCCGATTTTGAACAACTTTAACTTATACAGCTACAATAACAAAGCCATCTGAGAATTCTTATCACCGCACAAGCAGAAGTGTATTTTTTCATAGCTCATAAGCACTTTTATTTATATATCTTCTATGTCTCAAACGTATAAAAAATGTTCAGTGAAGTTTTGTTCTTTATTTTTTTAGTGCTATTTAACACCAAACAAGGTACAGAACCACTTAGGACAAAATTTGCAGGGATACTATTTAGGGAGTTGGGCAACGAGATGTCTATATTAAATTTGAATTTCTACATGCCAGTACAGTCAGGGAAGCGTGAATTCGGGGGAAGATCAACTGCAGCTTTTCGAGTAAAATGCTTCAGTTATAAGTTTTATCAGAATTCAAACACTCTCCACCTCTATCGTAATCGTTACACCTTAATTTAACTTATCTCAACAAAAGTTTATCACTATTATTAGTAGTAGTAGTTGGGGGCGTGAATTTAAAAAAAAACGTTTGTCTAAAATATTATATTCGGTTTATTGGAGAGAACATAACATTTCACATTGACCCTGAAAATATCGTAAAAATAGAATCAATAGAATAATTTTGATAGATTTTTAAAGTTTAAAAATTGAAAAATATTGAGTTCGGAAAATTCATTACTGTTTTTAAAAAAAAAATATTTCTATTACTTTTAAAACAACTGTAATAGTTTATTTTGGAAGTATAATCCATAAAGAAAATAAATAACCCACTTTTAACAGAGAAATTACGAGATTTTTATATTGTATTCGCAGTTTCGTGTTAGGGGTGTCAAAAATTCCTACAAAAATGCTGATACTGCTAGTGTTGCACTTTCTTTGCGGCCAGTTATCTTTTGTAGCTCATATAAATTATTTTTCTCATTCAATGATTTTCAGGCGTCTCTAAACTTTCATTTTGACTCTAATTAATCCCATAGTTAAGTTTGGTTGTTGTTGTTGTTGTTGTTGTTGTTGTTATTATTATTATTTTTATTATTATTATTATTATTATTATTTTTATTATTATTATTATTATTATTATTACTATAATAATAATAATAAAATTAATAATAATAATAATAATAATAATAATAATAATAATAATAATAATAATAATAATAATAATAATAAAAATATTATGCTTATCGCTCCGTCCGTTATCAACCTAAAACCCTTAAAAGGAAAATGGAATATTCCTAACACCTAATAAAAATTTGAAAGAAAATTGAATAAAAAATAACTTGTGTCGCTGCGATGCACAATGAATGTTTCGTTCTGATTGGATAAATGAGACTTCTTCTTAACCAATTGAAAACTAAAACAAAGATGGCTGCCTTATCTTGTTATTTCAAAATCTTCTTTCGGAAACATAACCAGACTTTCTACTGTACGTGTCAATGTTTATTTTAATATTTACTGTTTTGGGCTCAAATCAAGTTATTAAGTTTAATCCATGTATCCAATATCTAAAATGTCAAGTGTTTAGACCCAAAATGGTTCGGGGAGTTTGGTAGAGTTCTCAAAAGTCAAATCGTTGAAACTTGACCCCTTAACAGTGAAATTTCTGGCCAAAACCCGATCACATCGATTTTCCCAAATCTCAGTACACTGTATATGAAATTTTTAATTTGTAGACTAAAAATTGACAGAGTTATTGCGTAGGGAAATGTACACAGACACACAGAACAGACACGTTAACTTTTATAGATAGACTAGCATTTCCGCCCGGCGTTTCCCGGGTGTTTGGATGTGTATGTTGAGCAAAAACAAAATAAGTGGTAGTAGGAAGGCAGGCTCGAACCCGTACCGCAAAGAAGGAAAAGAATGGGGTAAAATCTTACGTTTATGCTGTTACAGCCACCGCCAAACCGGCAGCGGCATTCTTGTTTTAAATTAAGGCAAGGCAATATAAAGGAAAGGATAACTTTTTTAAAATATCAGCGAAAAAAGTGATCCCCCCGTAGAAAAGTGCCTAGTTGAAGGGAAAGATATTAATGTTTTTAGCCAATCTTTCGATATTTGTCGTATGAAAGGTTGAACTTTAAAACGATACTGATCTTGGTAAAATTCGTCGCCTCTATCGAAAGTTTAAGGCAGACATGCAAACATACATACATACATACATTTATATATTGGTAACTAGAAATTTTCGACCCAAACTGATTAAAAAGCTTTCCCTATCTCTGAATACCCTTTATGTAAAATTTCAAATATTTACACCCAGAAATTGTCTGAGTAATTTGGAAGAGACCGCAGCGGTAAATTTTTATAACTATTATGGCCCCTTCAAATTTATTGTTTTGGGTTCTAATCAAGTTATTAAGTTAGATCCATGTCCAAGAGACCTATATCTAAAATTACAAGTGCGTAGACACAAAATTGTTGGAGGAGTTTGGTAGAGTTTTCAAAGGTCAACTCGTTGAACTTTGACCCCTTAATCGGCAAATTCCTGGCCAAAAACCGATCACATCGATTTTCGCAAATCTCAGTACCCTGTATATCAAATTTCGAGTCTTTAGACTAAAAATTGACAAAGTTATTGCGTAGAAAAATGTACACAGACACACACACACAGACACACAGATACACACACAGACACGGTTACTTTTATAGATATATAGATAGATTTGAAAACATGATGCATTTATTGCAGTGAATTGCTGCATTTTAGTTCATATGTAAGTATTAAATAAAATTTTAACAATACATATTGCAGAAAATAGTATATGGTATTTATTTTGAGGAATTCACTCGCCTTATTCTCTAAAAGAACATATCTTTTCCATAAACTTCATTATGGATCTAAGAATGGAAAATATCCGTGCAAATATGCGGACTTATCGGCAAAGGATCAGGGAAGAACGAAGACAACAGGTCAGACAGCGGGAGAGACAGTCGAATTAGAAGAATACCATGGACGCACAGCAACGTAATACATATTTAGAACAAGAACGAAGGAGATTTCAAAACAGAATCGAAAGCATGAGTGAATTGGAGAGAGATAATAGGAGACGTCGACAAATGCAACGATTACGCCAAATACAACTTAGGCCAAAGCAGAATAGTAATTCTGACACTGTGGTAGAACCACTTGATATTGGTCAAATGAATGTAATATGTGTATATTGTGGAGCATTAAGATTTAGAAATGAGAATCTAAATCCTTGCCATAATGGTAAGGTACAATTACCAGCATTGCTACCATATCCAAAGTAATTAAAACGTTTATTTGGAGGGACTGACCATGAATCTGTTTCATTTTTTAAAAAATATTGGAAATTACAATTGTGCGTTTTCTTTTACATCATTCGGTTTGAACTTATCTATTCCTTCAGGGAGAGGTCCATACTGCTTTCGCATCCAAGGACAAACATATCATAAAACTACAACGTTGCATCCTGATCATGGGCACCCTAAGTATGGTCAACTGTACATCATATACGTAAATAAAGCTCTGCAATACAGATTAAATACTTTACAAAACGCAAAATGTTGTACACAGACAATGTCTACCATAACAAAGTTATGCAGGAAATACATCCTTATGTAAATTTGTATAAGAACATGGATTTAATTTAAGCTGAAGGAGCATGATGCTAATGCACATAATTATGTGTATCCTGACATTCCTCTTCATTATGTCTTTAGCAAGAATACTAAAACATGGACACCAAGAAGAAGGAATATCAATATCATTAGCAAAATGTATACTGTGAACCCTAAAGATATATAAAAAATTCAGTTGCGGATGTTTCTATTGTTACTATTACATGTTCCTGGAGCAAAAGAAATTGAAGTGTTGCGAATTGTAGAAGGTGAACTTATGCCTACATTTAAAGAAGCATGCCTTAAACTTGGCCTTTTTCAAAATTATGAATGATTTGAAAATGCTTTATTGACGTCACTGCATTACAAATGCCTTCGCAACTTCGAGTCATGTTTGCTACAATATGTGCGTATTGAAACTCTACAAATCCTCTTGCTTTATGGAATAGCCACAAGAACTCTATGATTGAAGATTTTTTGCACCAGGGATTTACAATGGACCGGGCTGAAAATATAGCTTTGAAATCCATCAATACAGTCCTGGTTAAAAATGGTACTAATTGTTTAACAATCAGCTTACCTGGACCTGTTGGTATACAGCAAATGGAACCGGAAGCTGTCTCAAATTACCCAGACATAAACACACTGACTGATGAACAATGACTGGTCAGTGACATTGTGATTGAATCTGTTACAATGAAGAGAAAGGGAAAAGTGCCTAAATATTCCTGTTTTTAGGTGGATGCATCAGGAGGATGTTGCAAAACTTATATGTTTAATGTCATAATCTCAAATAAAAAAAAACAAACTATCAAGTATGTTGTTGTGCCTGGACAGGTATTGCTTCTACTTTACTTTTAGGAGGAAGAACAATCCACAATTTGTTTAAATTACATATCGCACTAACACTAACTTCTATTTGCAATGTGTCTCCCACGTCTGATCATGCAAATTATTAAAAAATATTGATTTGATTATATTAGATGAAGCTTCTATGATCCCTTCAATTACTTCGGAAGCAATTGACAAAACTTTGAAAGACATAAGCAATAACAATAATGTTGTTGGAGGAAAAATTATGCTTTTGGGGGGAGATTTCAGATAAATTCTACCCATATTATCAAGGGGAAGTCGTGAGGAAATAATTGAAATTTGCATTAAAAATTATCCCCTGTGGCTTCAGTTTAAACAATATAGTTTGTCTCAAAATATTAGAGCAACATCTCATAAAAGTGATTTTGCCTCATGGTTACTGAATCTTGGAAATGGAACAACAAATCTTGTGGAATATCCAGGCCAGTCTGATAATGATGATATAGAAGTGCCACAAATAGTATGCCTTGATGGGTCTCTGGTTGATGATATCTTAAAAAATATATCACAGCATGATAGAAGAAATAGGATAATTCTTTCACCAAAAAATTCTGACTGTTGATCAATGAAGAGGTTTTACATCAACTTCCTGGTGATAGCCGCATATATTTAAGCACAGATAAAATACAGACTGATGATCCTGTGGAAGCTTTTGTTTTTTCTTTTTTTTTTACACAGTGATCACCACTTATCAAGGCCCGGAAGCCACTCAGGGATAAGGGTTATTGCAAGTACATTACGTTAGTGAGGAGATTTGCTGAAGTGTTTACTTAAGGAGTCGGTTCATTAGGAATTTGTTAACGTTGGACTTGAAGACATCCAAGTTGTAGTCCGGAGGGAAGCAGGCAGACGGGACAGAGTTCCACAGGCGTGCAGTTCTAAGAAAGAAGCGTTGTTCATGGAATCCGCGTTTTGATTTAGGCACAGATATAGAGTGGGGAAAATTTGTCACAGTGGATTAAGCTAGACGGGTGTTTTTCGTGAAAGATTGGTTAGAGGGGGCCAGAGATTGGAGTTCAGACGAGCATCTGCCATGGAAATAACGATAAAACAAGGACAGGCTCGCAACGTCTCTTCTGTGGGAGAGAGGTTGCAGGGTAGAGAAAAGAGCATCTCCCACTAAGCCACGAAGTCTATTTTGTACTCTGTCAAGGCAGGATAGGCTGTTTTTAGCAGCTCCTGCCCAGATATGGCAACAATATTCCATCCTTGGACGTACTTGGCTTTTATATAGATAGAGAATTGCATCAGTAGTGAGATATCTTCTGGAGCGGTAGAAGGATCCCACCATCTTTCCAGCGACCTTGGCAACAGACTTGATGTACATGTTCCATTTCAGATCAGGAGTAAAGGTCAAACTCAGAAGCTTGTTAAAACACGGGGCCTCAGCCAGACGAGAGCCATCCATCACAGTTGATGCCAGATGGGGGTCAGAGCGTTGATGATGTAAGGATAGGAGTTTGGTTTTGGATGCATTAAAGATAACCAGCCACATCTTCCCCCACTTAACCACGGGCTCGAGATCAGAGGAGAGAGAATCAGAGAGAACTTTGTCATTTACAGCCTTTGATGTGTTGCCGTAGATGGTCGTGTCATCAGCATAGATGTCAACGAATGATTTAAGTATGTGTTTAGGGAGGTCATTGATGTAGATCAGGAAGAGAGTTGGGCCCAGGATTGACCCCTGAGGGACTCCAGTATTTATAACGCAGGCCTCTGATTTTTGTCCATCTACCACTACTCTTATGAGCCTATCAGAGAGAAATGATTTAATGATTGAGAAAACATTTCCAGTTATACCGTAGCTGGAAATCTTGTGAAGTAAACCCTTATGCCATACCTTGTCGAAGGCCTTTGATATGTCAAGAGCAATTGCCCTAGAAAGGAAGCCTTTGTCAAGTGATTCACTAATCCTGTGGGATATAACCGTCAGCACATCTGCGGTAGAATCTTGCAGAGTGGAAACCATATTGTGTGTCACTAAGAATGTTATTCCTGCTGAGGTGGTTGACTATTTCTCTATTTAATATGGATTCCAGCAACTTACTCATAACACACAGGAGACTTATAGGTCTGTATTGAGAGGGATATGACTTATAACCTGAATTCTTAAATACAGGGCAAACTGATGAGGTCTTCAAGGGAGTCGGAAAGCACTTCTCCTTAAGGCAGCGCTTAAATAGTTTCGCAAGTATGGGAGCAAGTTCTGGTTGAAGCTTTTTTAACACTATAATTGGGATGCCATCAGGGCCAGTTGCTTTACGTTATCAACCAGAATTTCTTAATTCATTGACGCCATCTGTAATGCCTTCTCATAAATTGATTTTAATACCCGTATGCATAGTCATGCTTCTCAGAAATATATCCATAAAACATAGACTGTGCAATGGAACAAGATTAGAAGTAAAAAATATGCATGCACATTCAATTGAAGCGGCGTTAATACGTGGTGCATTATTAGGTAAGCATGTTCTCATTCCTTGTATAAAACTTGACCCAAGTGACCCCAACTTGCCTTTCATTTTAGAAATAAATCAGTTTCCGATTCGGTTATCATATGCAATGACTATAAATAAATCTCAAGGTCAGACATTTGAAAAGGTTGGTTTGTTTCTACCACAACCTGTGTTTAGCCATGGCCAACTATATGTTGCATTTGCAAGAGGCCGTAGGCTCACTGATATACGAGTTAAAGTCATGAAAACTAACAGCCAAGGAAAAAAAGGAAAGACTTAAAAAATACATTTCAGTTTAACTGTACAATTGATATAAATTTAAGGAATTATCGTTTTTTTTTCATTTGAAAATCTTTATTGGATTCAGGTACAAATGATTAAAAAAATATTACATGTACTCATTTGTTCATTGATATTTCTAAAAAAAACACTTCTACATTTTGCAATAACCATCAAGAAATAGTTACAATTCTCGGTACTTGGAAAGAAAAATATGTATTTTATATTTCATAATTTTGCATTTTAGAAAGGAAACACTTTTCTTTTATTTGTATTTAATGAATATAATTGTGAAGAGAAATTCAAAACTTGCAATGGAAATATAAGTTTAAAATAATATTCACTTGAATTTAGGAATGTTCGTTAATCTGAAGGAAACACATTTCGCCAGCATTTAAAAATATTATTGATGTAAAGTAAAATACATTATTTCACCTATTTTGAAATATGTCTTTAAATGTAAAAACTTTAGATTTCTAAGACATTTTAAAGTCTGAATTTAGTGAGGTTTGGGGGAAAATCGCCCACATTATCAAATATTTATCAATTGAAATTCAAAGAACCACCATTTTCTGCATTGGAAAATGTTTACTTAATAATATTTGAAAAAAGACATGTACTTTTATTCATGAGGTAACTGGAATTTAAAAAAAAATATAATTACATACATTTTAAAAAATATTTATGAAACGTTATTCAATCATTTTTTCACTTTATATACCAATATACTAGACTAAGATTAACATGCATATTAATAAAGATATAGACAAATATATTTAGTTAAACTTTTATAATTATTCATTGATTAGAAGTGAAATAATATTTTTATATTTCAATGAAATATCAGATTCTTCGATTGATAATATTTCCAATACTCAGTTGATACGTTAAGTATATACTTTTGGTGGCTTTTTAAAAGAATCATTTGATATATTCAGCTTACATTTGAATAAAAAACAAATAAATTACTCTACACAGGAGTTGGATGGACAAATATATTTGAATAAAATCATAACATTTTTATTTACTTATATTTGAAAATTAGAATATTACAAACCAGAACAGCTCCAATTTGATGACATTGCATACACCTTATTAAAGGAATCTGGATTTGAATGTGTTTCATGAGACTTACACAACCACTTATGGATTAAATATACACGGTCCTGAAACACACAATACATAGCATTTTTGAGGAAAATGCTTCCAATTGAAACTTCAGGTAAGTTTTGTGTATATTATCAAGAGATAGTGAGGCATCTTTATGAATATTTCAACTTTTCAACTTTATTTCAAGAAAATATTATCTGATTTTCCAAATCTTTATTAAAACGATCAAAATGAAAGAGACAGTTTTGTTACATAAAAACCTTTTCATTTATTCGAACATCCTCATTTTATGCGATACTTATAATTAAAGAATTTAAATTGAAAGCAAATATAAATTGTTGATATTTCTAAAACTCAATTTATGCGTTTGATTGAACTTTGAAAAATAACATATTTTACCTGATTTTCAATGATCCATTGGATATTTTCAGACTTGTATTTGAATAAAAACTTTTCTTCATTTGGATCTTTCTATGAACATGGATTCGTAGTAGCTTTATTCAAATATTATTTTCAATGAATAAAAAAAACATTGAAGGTATTTTAATGCTTAACAAAGGTTTTGCAAATCTTTTTAAATGTTAATTGAATGGATTTATAACTCATAATGCAATTCACTTTTTTTCAATTTGAACATATTTATTAATTCAATATTCAGAAAACATTTATTTTCCATTTGAACATCTTTATTAATTCAATATTCAGAAAAGGTTTATTTTACATTTGAACATCTTCACTGAATCCTGTTTCTGTCTGTGTTTCAAGATATAAAGAAATAATATTTTTTTAGATATCAAGATCTTTGTCATTTCATAAAATTATAAAATATTTTATCTATGGTATGATTATAATTTATGAAAAAATAAAATAATTAAAGAATATTTTCTCCTACAATTGATAAGTGAATTAATTTTTATTCAAAATGAAAGGAAATGTTTTCATTTCCTAATCATTGTTTGTGTGGAGGTAATTTATTGTAAAAGTGAAATTACCAGATCTTTGCAAACAGATTCTTTATAGTATTAAGAGTTGATTACAGTATTAAGAGTTGATATCACTTTTTAAAAAGTGATGCCCAACTTGATACTACCCCAATATCCTATGGAATACAAATTCTGCAAATCAGACAAGCAATATCCATTTTCAAGATTACAATCAAAATAAGAGTAAAGTCAGAATAATTTAAATAATGATAACAATCAAAACTCATCTAATAAAAATTCCAACTATCAACATCTATTGCAAGATAACAATAAAGATTTGATTAGGGTTTAAATAACTTTAATAATGATAATGGAAATACCTAACAAATTCAGACATTCAATTGCATAATGAAATTTAAAAGAAAATTATTTTATGAACTATATTTTAAGTTTACCCATATAATCTGCAAACATTTTTATGCATCAACCAAATCCCACCAATCCTAGTACTTACTGAATTATTCCATCATTAAATCGTATTGCAAATTGGGTCCGTTCTCTTACCACTATGAAAAATGCAAAAAGTCTAGATGTAACATGTTTCTAGTAACATAAGTATTACTGATTTACAAGTCACTTTAATAAAATTAACATCTAGATGTTTCACTATAATTCTATTTCGTGTAATAATGTCAAGTAGTTCAAGTAGTATTTGTCTAAAAAATAAATCACCTTCTGATCCAAACAAATATTCCACTGATTATTCTATTGAAAGACAGCCTCATATTAATTGTTTGCTTATGTGATGAGGGGTTTGCTCATATGAGCGTAGATGTTTTTAACTACCGTGGAATTTTCACGGGTACTTCTAGTTATTATTATTATTATTATTATTATTATTATTATTATTATTATTATTATTATTATTATTATTGCTCACAAAGAACTTTCACACATGTCATCAAAGATCTCTCTTGAAACAAACCTTGGTTGTTCCATGAAACCTGAGTGACAACAAGTCTCTCAGCCCCTTTTCGATAACATTTGTAAATGCATTTGCGTTCTGACAACAGCTGCTTACCATTGATTTCTCACTGGCAGCGATCATTGGTCTCCACTGGAATTTGAGTGGCACTAAGCCTCCGCAAGTCCCCAGTCCTCTTCCAACTTGTTCAGCGACGGTCTGGTCAGTGCTCTCTCCTTGGTCTTTCTATCCTCTTCGATTCTTTTCAGCTATTTTGTGTCACTCTTTTTGGGATGGATGGATAGTGATTCGGCAATTGGCTAACGAATTTACTCCTGATCTGAATTGGAACACGTATATCAAGTCTGTTGCCCGGGCCGCTGGGAAAATGGTGCGATCCTTCTACCACTCCAGAAGATATCTCACTACTGATGCAATTCCCTATCTCTATAAAAGCCAAGTACGTCCAAAGATGGAGTACTGCTGCCACATCTGGGCTGGAGCTTAAAATAAACAGCCTATCCTGCATTGACAAAGTACAAAATAGACTTCGTGGCTTGGTGGGGGATGCTCTCTTCTCTTCCCTGCAATTTCTCTCCCACAGAAGAGACGTTGCGAGCCTGTCTTATCTTTACTTCCATTGCAAGTGCTCGTTCGAGCTCCAATCTATGGTCACCTCTCGCCAATCCTTCATGATAAATAACCGTCTAGCTAAAACTACCGTCAGTAATTTCCCCCACCTCTTTATCTGTACCTTAATCAAAACGTAGATTCCATGAACATAGCTTTTTTCTGAGAAGGGCACGCCTGTGGAATTCTCTTCCGTTTGGCAGTTTTCCACCTGGCTACAACGTGGATGTCTTGAAGTCCAACATAAACAAATTCCTGATAAATCGCCCCCTTAAGTAAGACACTTTATCAAAATCTCCAATTACTACGATATTATCCTATTGATTATTGTACACAAAATAACGCTTATCTCCGAGTAGCCTCCGGGCCTTAATAATTGGTGATCCCCATGTAAAAAAAAGATATAGAGCATCTATGTTATTCGTTCCATGTAATGCTTCTCCATGTTTTGTCTCTGCTTTAGCTGGTCTGAGCTGCGCATGTAGCTTATGTGTATAAGGTTCCGCATTCAAAGGTTTTCCTTAATATTTCAGCTGTTTTCATTATTGTTATTCGTTGTGTCTTTCCAGCCATTCCTCGGATTCCAATTTCTGCTATTGTTTTTTTAAAAGTTTTTCGGAATTGTAATTATTATTATTATTCATTTTGATATTAAGGGAAACAAGCTCACTAATTTTATGTAAATGTGCCCCGCAGTAAGCTACAACCGGTTAATTTCAGAACATCATGGGATTCATGAAACTTTATCCTCGAAATTACATGTCTTGTTGATCGGGGTCCGACCTGATAAGAACACCGCTGAAAACCACTCATCAGATAACATCTTCCGCCTCTGACACAATCTCGTCTTTATCTTATAAACAAACGAGCAACAGCTAAATCTCGCAATGAAATTTGTCGAAAGACATTAGTAAAAGGAGACATCGCTTGCCGCATTCGAAGATTCGTTATCTGAATTTATATAATGCGCTTCTTGTGATTATTTAAATTTACAAAATACGTTGCATTACTTATGCATTCGTGTGTGTTTCTGTGTGCATGCTGATCAATACTATCTAGCAACGTTATGCAACTTCCAGATGCAAATCCCTCTCTCTATATAGGAAATTTAATAAAAACTCTCAAAATATAGTTTATACTTGTTCAATGTTTCTGATTCATTCGCTTACAATTAATACTTGTTACAGCAGAGTAACGTTGGCATATTAATGTTTTACACATACTTACATAGTTTTGAATTCATACACACCCTCATATATATATATATATATATATATATATATATATATTTATATAAAATTTTGATTTTAGAAATCCCCCTAGCAAAAAGTACACTAAGTTAGCTCCAATAGATGTCACATACAAATTTATTATGTCTAGACTATTAGCCACTATATTAAAAAACTTTTTATCGCAATTTTACACACATTTATTCATAGTAAAATCTTACATTACATTCTAAGAGTAAAATCATCACAGGAAGTAGTTGCTACTTTCCCTTGTAAATTAAAAGTATTTCTACCACCTCCCGTCAACACCGAGATATATTCTGCATTTTTGTCATATACCAGATTGCACTCTTATTATCGGGCTAATGTCATTTCATACATAACATAATCTTTCTTTTCCAGTTCCAAAAATAATGATTTCTCCTTTCTCACATACCGCCAAATCTCATTGGCTTACAACTGCTTATTCGTTCATCCTAGAATGTAAATCTTCCTACAAAAAACGAACGCTCGAGAGATTTACAAACATGGCTTTTCTATATTCCAGAGGCAATCGTTTTAAATGAAATACTTTAAATACAAATATATTTACACATCGAAACATGTTCATAAGCTAAGACTGCTTTTATTTTTACATTACATATACCGTACATTTTAACTTTTCTAATACAGCTAAGTTACCGTGCAACATATTCTATATTTATGTACACCGTAATACGGGTTTCCGATACATCGTTTCATGCTGATAGCCATTATTTCTTCTTCCTTTTGTAAAGTTTGAAGTACCCCTTGGAAAAACTTCAAATTAACTACGAAAACCGCCATTTTTACATCTCCAACACATTTGAAAATAATTTCTGACGAGGACGCATCACAGACCGTCTGAAACGCGCGTAAACGATTTCAATGACTTAAAAACATTATTACAATGATCCAAACATAATTCTCAATGAAAAACCAAGACACGGGATAATAAAATAATGTTAAAAAATACACATTGTTGGTGACTACTCCCTTATTTAAATATACATCTTTCTTTCGTTGGAATTTCTTAACCCATTTTGTATAAATAAATATATATATATATATATATATATATATATATATATATATATATATATATATATATACATAGCATATTGAGAAGTGATACACCAATTACCATTAGCGTATAAAGCGATGTTCTTTGTGTATTTCGGACGATGTCAAAACATCGATAATTTCATGTTAGAGTTGTGTTTTACGTGATAGATCGTTGTTTGAATGTTACAATAAAATGCACGTAAACTACTTTTTTTAGCTGAATTACACGAGATAATATGAAAATAAACGGATATGATGTTAAATTTTAAAATAAACAATTAGTTAAAGGGTCAACGTGTTGGTCGCTTTGCGTTGTTTTTACGAAATGCCAGAATAAAACGATTCTCCCATTTGATATGAAAGTCAGCGTTGTGTTTTCTGTTATTAAAGGATTTTGAATATTGAATTAAAATACGCATGAAACAATTATAAGTTAAATTACACCACAATATTATGAAAATAAACAAGCAATTTTTCTTTAAAATAAACATTCCGGTGATATATGTTATCTTACGAATTTTGTACATTTTTATGATATCACGTACGCCAAGCGTTTTTCCAGCATTTCAAAATAACACCGGAAACAGACACACGCACGGGTTCTCTGCTAAGGGGGTTTCTTTTCAATTTAACATAACAGCGAGGAAAACTAAGCAAAATATATAAAATTCTGAGGATGGTGTATATGATGTAAATATTGATTTTAAATAAATATATATGTGCTTATTTTTTTTTTATTTGTTAAAAGTGTCCGCCTTTGAAGATTGTAATGCTGGGTATAGGGCAGCAAAACCAGCTGCCAACATTTCCCTGCTTTTTATTGAAACTAACCGAGAGTATTTTTTAGTATCCTCGCTGTTCCCTTAAGTGCAATTGTCTGGTTCTCTTTAGACTTGGTTCACCAGGAATATTAGTTAGGTAGGACTTCGGGTTCTTATTCATGAGTCCTGTGGCACCTATGATAACTGGTATGATTGATATCTCTTTAAGATTCCAATTTCTTTTCATATCATACATGAGACCTTAATATTTGGTCTATTTCTCTCTTTCAGCTCTGTTCAGACCACCATTATTAGGGACATTCACTTCAAGCAAGGTTGACACTCTTTTTGACATTCCATATAACTATGCCAGGTTTCACAGCAGCATTTTTAATGTAGGTGTCTGTAGGGATTACATATATAAGCCATTTCCAACTGTTCTTTCAGGTTGATGTTCCCAGGCGTTGCTGCTACACTGGATGTTTATTTTCTTACAGATGGTCCAGTGGAGGTACTTACATACTCCATCAGTTCTCGTTGTATAGTAACCGTCCTCCAAAAGAACGTTGCAACTTGATATCAGGTGACTCACACTTTAAAATTCTGTATGGCAGAACCTGCATTTGTTGTCATTACTATTATATTATTACATGCTATTTTCTTGAATGCATTGGTAATCAGCCCCTTGTCTTGAGCAGCCATTATAACCTTTTCCTGGCCGTGGTGGAGATCTCTCCTTTTGAGCCAGTCCAGGAAACCTTCTTTGTCTATGTTTTTTAAAATTTTTTTTTATTACATTTTCACCCCAAACAAGGCACATTGCCACTTTGGTGTAGGGGGCTACTATCAGGGGAAACATCTACTGGGGTACTATGTAGGGATTAGGGCCGCGAGATGTTGGTTCACGTTGCACTTGAACTTATGCATGTCAGTACAGTTGGGGAAGCAGTGACCTGGAATGGAATTCCAAAGTCTAGCAGTTCTGGGGGAAGAAACTACTTGAGTAGAAAGATCTTTTACATCTAGGGATCTCTACAGTGTGGGGGTGGGATTTTGCAGCTTGTCGGGTCTGTCGAGGGTGTTCACGTCGTGTGGGCACAAGTGCTTGCAGTTCTTCAGAGCATTCACCATTATAATACTTGTAGAACAGGCAGAGGGATGCAGCGTTTCGACGATGGGACAGAGGCTGAAGTTTAGATGCCAGTTTAGGGCCTATCAGATTTGCGACTCTCTTTTGAACCCTGTCAAGGAGCGAGAGACTAGTAGCCGATGCACCGGCCCAAATATGACAGCAATACTCCATACATGGGCGAATAGTGGCCTTATAGAGGTACAGGATACTTTCGGGTGTTAAAAGTTTTCTAGCACGGTAGAGAGAGCCCACCTTCCTTGCAGCGGCCCTGGCAATGCCCTCGATGTAATTGTTCCAACTCATGTTTCCTGTGAACGTTAGGCCAAGGAGCTTGAGTGACGTACTCTCAGATAAAGAGTCGTTGGCCATTGCTATAGGTGGTAGAGAAGGTTTCTTGTAATTATTGAATGAAACCAGTTTTGTCTTGGTGTCATTGAACGTTACCATCCATTTTTGTCCCCATTCCACTACTGATTGGAGGTCATCCTCTAGTGTTTCTGCCATTACTTTAGATATATGTTCGTTTCTTTTCCTGTCGTGCCTGCTATAGAGTGTGGTGTCATCAGCATATATACCCATCTCAAAGGCAATCTTGTCGGGGAGGTCATTTATGAATATCAGGAACAATAGAGGTCCAAGGATAGATCCTTGGGGCACTCCCGCATTTATATCATATTGTTTAGATGTACGACCGTCGAGGATAACCTGGATTTTTCTCTTATCTAAGAAGGATTTAATTACGTTAAGTATTCTACAAGTGATACCGTAAGATCTAATCTTCCTGAGGAGACCCTCATGCCATACCCTGTCAAAAGCCTTAGATATATCTAGAGCTACCGCTCTGCCCTCTCCCGCTTTGTCCAGTGAATGGTATATGCGTTCAGAGATTACAGTGAGGATGTCTGCCGTGGAACGGGCTTGTCTAAATCCATATTGATGGTCGGTCAGAAGTTTAGCATCTGTAAGGTGCTGGACTAGAGCATGGTTAATTAAGGTCTCAAATATTTTGGCGAAAAGTGGGAGGAGGCTAATAGGGCGATAATTTAATGGGTCAGTTCTTTCGCCAGAATTCTTGAATACTGGTACTACAGAAGCAGTTTTCCAAAAGCTCGGAAAGCAAGATTCATTAAGGCATTTGTTGTAGAGTTTGGAGAGAACTGGAGCTACTTCGGCTGAGCACTTTTTTAATAGCACAGATGGGATGAGGTCGGGTTCACATGCTTTGGAAGTGTCAAGGTTTTTTATGATAGCATGCACCTGAGCATGGGTGATTTTCAGATCGTCTAGCGTGGCGTCTGTCCGCATAGGAAATTGAGGTAGGGGGTGGTTTAGAGGGTCCAGTGTGGAGTTTGAGGCAAACCGACTGACAAGCATGTTAAAGTCGCCAAATACATGTACTTGGGCGCTAGTGTCGAAGGAGAGTGCTGTGTCTATGCTGTCAGATACTTTGTTTATTATGGTGCAGTATTGGGTCGAGGGAGAGCGGTAGAGAAAGTAAAAGTAGCTAATGTTGTGTTGCATGATTAGTCTAACGCACATAAAGGCTTGATCATCCGTTTCTAGGTTTGTTTCTCTAGTCAAGGGAAGGGTATTACGAATGTAAACTCCGTGCATATGTCTGTCAGAGTCCTTACGGCAGAGTGGGAGATATCCAGGCATGTTAAAGTAGTTAGAGGGGATGGAGGAGTGTAGGTTAGTCTCACTTAGTGCTAAGATCCGGGGTATTTGTTAGGAGAAATGCTTCAACATCAGCTAAATTAGTTCTAAGCCCACGGATATTTGTGAATGCAAGCCTCAAGGGAGGAGGCAAGTTGGATTTGTTTGACCCTAAGCCTGGTTTAAGCTTATGTATTCCTGAGAGTTCCCCCCCGAAATACTTTGCACGCTGATCTTGGTCCCATACTTCAAGGTTGATCCTTTGGAAGGTCTCGGTATAGCTTTGCCGGCTCTTTCTTGCTATTTCAGTGGCAGGCTGGTTTGTATGCTTCCTCCTTATCTGAGAGACAACCCTGACCAAAAATATTGGCCAGCTGGGTGACTGATGTTGTTCTGCTGGCTATTGTCTCTTTATGTTCGTATACTATTGAGAGGGTGTGATTCTGGGAGTTTCTAAGATACTTACCGGTACTCACAATAGTTGCTCTATGTTGATGATTGATCGCTGAGAGTCCCAGACCTCCTCCCCCCTGGGAAAATACAGTCTTGGTAGACACTGATTTCTATATATATTATTTTATGAAACGTTAGTAGGTTCTGTGTCTTTACATCTAGCCGGTTGATGTATTTCGTGGTCAGTCAATGATGCATTAGCTGTATGTTATTACTGGCATAGTAAGCTGGTTGATGGCAGTAATTTTATTTTTATTTGTGAGCTGTGTTTGGCATAGGTTTCTTACACGATGTACATATTCTTTCTAATCTTCTACCTCATCTTGGCATGTTGTATGTTCTCATTTTCTTCAATGCCAAGGTAGTTATAAGGGTCGTGCTCTTCTAGATCCTTTATGTCGATGTCTTCATTAAGCGGCATATTTTCTGTGCGGATATTCTTCCCAGGTTTGAGTGTACACTTGGCACATTTATCCAAGCCAAACTTCATGCCGATGGAATTGGAGAAGGTGTGTACTACCCGCAGAAGCTTCAAATCATCCATGAAGAACAGATGATTTATTCTCTTGCTTGAATCTCGATGGCGTCCCTAACTCAAATTGTAGGCACTCGGATTGTCATACAGGAGCTTGCTGAGTGGGCCTATTGCCATACAGAAGGGTGAGGGAGATAAACTGTCACCTTGGAATATCCCCCTTTTGATTTTTTACTTCAGGGATGATGGTCTTTCCTCCATTGTGATTTAATGATATTGTGGTTTTCCATATCTGAAGGTGAGTCGTCAGTGTTTGTTTAATTATAGGGTGGATATTGTATAACTCAAGGCACCGAAGAAACCATGAGTGTGGCACGCTGTCAAATGCTTTCTGGTAATCGATCCATGCCCTGCACAGGTTTTTTGCCTCTTCCTACAGTCTTCTAAGATGGTCTTATTGATCAGTAGCTGGTCTGTGGTACCGAGGCATTTTCTTCTGCACTCTGCCTGCTCTTTTTCAAAGTAAGTTCCAGAAGATAAGTGGTCATATATATAATCGGTTATCAGACCAGTGAAAAGATTATAGGTAGTTGTTAGACATCATATTGAGCTGTATTTATTTGGGCGTTGTGTCTCTTTGGTCTAGGGAATGAGGCTGGTGGCCCCCTCTGTTAGCCAGAGTGGTGTTGCTTCTTCGCCTCGTAGCATCCTGCTGACGCAATGACTGTAGTGATGATGGAATGCAGTCAATTGTTTCAGCCGAAAGTTTTCGACATTGTTGATGCTAGGTGTTTGAGATTGGATAATTGTGCCAGTGGTCTTGTTACCGTACCAGGAATTGTGACTGGTTCTGGCATCTGAGCCTTGGTGTCATTGAGCTTAATAATATCTTCAATCCACTGGGCATTTTGGTTGCGTTTGCCTTCTTTTTCAAATAGAGGCCTCTAGTAGTTTTCCAGGTCTTTCTCTGCAGGTGATCTATCTACAGTAATAGTTTCCGTTATAAGCTGCCTGTAAAAGTCCCTTGGTTTGTTTTAAACTACCTGTTTTGAATCTAAGAGTTGATCTTGTTCTCCTGATTTTTAATCCTCTAGGAAAGTGCTGGTATTTTTCTCTCCAGTTCCCTAGCTGTATTATTCAACCCTTCAATGTCTTCATGGTGGTATTTGGTACAAAGTTTTCTGATGGTTGTCCTAAGTCGAACCTGTACCGAGAGATCTGCAAGCAACTGTTTTATTTCACTTAATTTTCTCCTGCAGAGGTTGAGTTGTTTTTGCAGCTTGCCATTCTAATGAGTTGTGGGATTATTCAGTTGTCTATCTGACAAACAACCTCTACCAAACTAGTGTATCAATCCGTAGTGTACAGAATAAAAAAAAATGATATAAAGGAATTCGCAACTTTAGAAAAAGTTTAAATTTGGTTTTAGTCGCAAGAATTCATGATGGAAAAACTGTAGCACCATAAGATTATCTGTGTTTATGAGAATGAACAAAATAAAGCAAATACTGCCTCAGACTAATTCTAATAATGCAAAACTAATTAAGAAATAAATATTTCATACAATTACGATATTTAAAATTTTTGTTAGTATATTTAAATAATGATGATTGCGTGTTTTGTTATTTTTATTTTTAAATCTTACCAGGTAGAAACCTTTTATTTATTTATTTTATCTCATTAGCTGAAACCATATTTCATAGGAATACTATTGCAAACACTTACGAAGCAAAAGTGTTCTGTCAGAAAGTGTACAATCGTAACAGATTATTTCTATAATGTATTAATTGGGAACATAGTTTATTTCATTTATTCAGAGATCTTTAGCGAGTCTTGGATCTTTGTTGAGTTTAATAAAATTAAAAACATAATTAACTAGATTTAATAAAATTTCGGTCATTCAAATAAGAATTTTACCTCGTAAAATTGAGAATATAATGAGAGCATTACTTCTGCTATAATTTTTCCAACATATTTCCTTCAAATATTATTTTCTTACTTTGAATATGTCGATATGTTCCGCTACCCTTGTTGAAGATATAATGTTTTGGACGCGAAGTTCGTATAAAATTGGATATCTTGTGTAGGTCAGGTACCGATTATTTATGAATTCTTAAATTTAATTATTTTCACATGGCTGCTGTTGAGGAAAAACCTTGGATAGACTCAACTATCGTCCATATATATCGGAACTCTTCATAATCCCAGGTATGGCTCTAGTTCAAGAGTTAACCTTGTCTGCAAAACAATGTTTCTATTCTGTAAGCCTTTGTTTTTTTTTTATTACATTTTCACCCAAACAAGGCGCATTGCCACTTTGGTGTAGGGGGCTACTAACAGGGTCAGCAACTACTGGGGCACTATGTTGGGATTTGAGCAGCAAGATCTCGGCTCACGTTGCACTTGAACCTCTGCATGTCAGTACAGTTAGGGAAGCAGGAACCTGGAATGGAATTCCAGAGTCTAGCAGTTCTGGGGAAGAAACTACTAGAGTAAAAAGAGCTCTTACATCTAGGGATCTCTACTGTGTGGGGGTGGGATTTAGTTACCTGTCGGGTTTGTGGAGGGTGTCTACGTCGTGGAGGCACAAGTGTCTGCAGTTCGTCAAGGCATTCACCATTAAAATACTTGTAGAACAGGCAGAGGGATGCAACGTTTCGTCGATGGGACAGAGGCTGCAGCTTAGATGCCAGTTCCGGGCCTATCAGATTGTCGACTCTTTTTTGAACCTTGTCTAGGAGCGAGAGACTAATAGCAGATGCACTAGCCCAATTGTGTAATTCTTTTATTAATACACGTCTTGACTTACACTCATGTTCTGTTTTTATTGTGGCTAATTCAGAGCCAAAACAATAACCTAAATAAGTCATCAACAGACAAATTGTGTTTTTTTCCTTTTCTTTTTTGCAGCGTTACTAGAAAACCAACAACCCCATGCTGGGAACGAAACTACACCCTCTATACGTATTCGAAACATCTGGTAGTGTACTTAGATACGCTTTTTATTCGAATGCTTGCGACAGGAATTGTAAATCGATAATCGAATTCATTCGATGAAAGAACGGAACAGTCAGATTTGTACCCAAGTTACCACCCTTATACAGCATAACACAATTTCATTTGAGAAAGTTTATCACCGCACAAGAAGAAAGGCCAGGCGTATAAAATAAACAGTAGGTTATTTGATAAGACATGTAACGCTTTCAAAGTGAATGTATCTCTTTAAAGCACATTTTAATCACAATATACCACTTCTGAATTTTAAACTTTAATTCAAACTATTATATGAATATGATTTCCTAAAATCAATATTAGACCCTGTGTAGTGCTATCTAGACTAAAATGTAAAAGCTTCCTCCCGGTGCACCGCGGTTTGTTCCGGACTAGGACAGGCAATCAATCAATTTGATTGAAAAATGAGAGAATTCCACGATTTTAATGACAGGAAATGTATTGGAAGTGTGAACCATTTATTGATCTTCATTTAATCACAGGCAATGTCAGGTTTCCCTACTAGTTTACTATTAAATCTCATATATAAAAGGCTATATGTATGTCTGTCTGTTCGTCTTACTATTATAAAACTCTGTTTCTTCCGAAACTAAAATATGGCAAAGCTGAGCGAGGGTCATCAAATGACTGGACAATTCTTGTACGAGTTTTAAGTCGGTTAAAATAATGGGATTAAAAACGGATCCAAATCGAAAAAAATCGGTATGCATTTTGTACATCCATCTTAGTTGTTTTTTTTTTTTCAGTTCACATGCATTTCACGTATATACATTGATAACGTGACCATGTTTGAAGGATACAGTCTTGCTTTCGGTATCGATTCCATCTATATATATATATTACTTTTGAAATAACTACTGAATAATAATACTAGCAGGCCGCTAGTAAAATATACTTAAATATGATATTTTGATTATTGAAGATTTCGCATTTATTATTATATTATATTGGACAAAATATATAGTAATGATTTAAACCGTTTTAAAAAAGACTCGTGCGCCACCACCGTGAATCGAAATCAAACATTTAGCTTACGATTTACTTTTTTCTTTTGAAGTAAATGCCTGAGATACAAAGACATCTTTGCTTCAAGGCTGAAAATCAAAACATGAAACAGTAGTTACGTTACCCAAGCATATTTGTAATGGCATCGTTCGACCTCCACATGGAAATCCACTTTTTTTTAATTTTCACACTTGTGTACCTATTTTCCCTGACTAAAACACAAATGTAAAGTTTCCATTGGTTTAAAATATATTAAGTTTTATGTCTGTAGACAAAAAAAAAACAATCTGACAGAGGAGTTGAATCGGCAAATTTTTTAAACAAACATATATACACATACGTACATATATATATATAAACAGGTTTGCGATTTTACTATAAGCTTTTTACGCAAGTATAAACCATGTAGAATATCTGCATAAATATAATTACACGTAATAGTTAACTAAAGGCGATCATCATATAAGAAAACCGACAAAAGAAACTAAAAGGAAATTAATTTAAATAAATGTTTGAAAGAATATGCAAATTAGCTAGATGTTTTAGGGATTAATGAAGTTCAATGACCCATGCATAAAAAGTTGTATTTTCTTTTCAAATAAATAGAAAAAAATGGGGGTTTAATATGATTATCAATACACAACATATCCAATTTTATAGGAGTATATATATAGGATTTCTGGACAAATTAAAATATTATATTTAATCGTATTTTACGACCGGGTAAAGTCCGGCGCATTTCGCCCTATGCATAGATTATTTTAAACACATTTTTACATGTGTTCGTCATTTCCAAAGGCTAGATTTGATCATGTCGTCATTAAAACACATTATTAAGATTATTTTAAAAGCATGCATTTACTTAATTTCCGCTACAATCCTGGATATATTTGTACTCGTCTGGCAAATGTTTTCAAAACCAAGTGATAAGTTCACTTATTTTATAATGTAAATCATACTCATTCTTACAATAGTTTACACATTTTTAATAATCCAAACTATCCCTTGTGTTTGCATGTCGGTAACATTCATAAGGCCTGGCAAAGGCAACGGCGTTGTTTTCTTTTTATGCAATAGCTGGTATTCACAAATTGTAACACACCTAACTATTGATTATGCTGCTTAACTTCGGTTATTTTACGAAAACTATCATATCAACGTAATTAGTATCCTATTTCACTCATTGCATAATCGTAAACCTGATTAACGAATCCTTCTGTAACTCTAGCATTTTTACATTATATATTACATAGAATTATACTACAACTTCCGGCTATAATCTGCAATCTGTTTTGACGATGATAGTTTGTGCATGTATGACAATATCGTTTCTCGGGGAGAGTTGCTTGGCTGAGGAACGTCCTGGGAACGCAACCAGCTCATCGGGGGAATAAACGATATCCAACGATATCTAACGATATGCACATGGAAACATCAACAAAAAACGGGTCGAGATGTCGTCGGCTATAACCGGCTGGCATGCGTCGCTTCTTGTTTTCATTGCGCCGTACGGACATTTTTTAATTAAATTTAACGGAATTTGGAATTTAATGCTGATACAAAAATAGCGAACAAATGCATTTTTATAAAACATATAATTTATTTAAGATTTAACAATAAGGCGCATACTTTTATAAATACCAGTTGACACCAGATGCATGCTATGTTGCGTCTGCCGACTCCAGAATGCAAAGTCATATGTTTAAAACAATGGAATTATATTTAATTCTCTCTTTCAATGAAGAAATAGAGAGAAGGGGGGGTTGAAAGAGAGAAATAGAGAAATAGAGAAAGAGAGAAAGAGAGAGAGGGAGATTCATACATAACTTTTAAACATTGCTTTGATTTTATACCCATGAATTCTTTCGGGGTAGATCTTTCAAATACTCAATTCAAATAATAATAATCTTATATCGTTTTGCCTTGGTTCAATATCATAAACAAACTGTCATTCTTGTTTTGACTCATAGCAGGGCCTTTTCAAAATCACAAATACCTGCTTATATGCACCTCACAAGTACAGGTCTAGGTTTCTTAATGTAGAGCCTCCAGCTCCCTCAAAATGGGCGATTTCCATTGTGCCACACATGAATGTTTCGTCGTTATCGAACACACAGGGCCCGCTATTACTGACTGGTAATCTATATAGTTGCGATATTCGTATAACTAAACCCATCTAATGAAAACTGCTGCGGAAAAAATTACGGTCGAAAGTTACCGATAAAAGACGTAAGCAAAACCGACTAAATAGTAATAAGTATTTGTAAAATTGCATAATATATAACTAATGTCATCAAATAATAAAGACTAAACACCCGCAGGAAAAGAAAAAAAAAGGAAAAGAGTGTAAATATTTTTAAAAATCATAAAATTCCAGAAGAAAATATTAAAACAATATTTCTATTGTAACTATTTTAACTGTTTATAGACTGGCGTTGGCAGATGTACAACATTGTATTATTACAAGCGTCTAACAAAAAAGTCTAATTTTTGTAAATAAATGATTGCAGAAAATAATTGTAAAATAGTTGAATTTTTTGTCAGTTTTATAATCACTTTTTTTATATCAAGTTGTTCTTTTACTTTGAATAATTTCTGTATTTTAGCGATGAGCGATGGTGTTAAATCAAAAGAGAGACAGCAAGAATTTAATCGCTAAAATTGATTTTCTACAAAGCGAAAATAAATCATGATAATTTACAGATGAAAAGAGTCTTCATGAACACAAGTCACGTCAACTGGCATGGGATGATTTCATTTCTCAATGATAATCTAATTAATTTTATTTTTTTACAGTTTTAAAAACTGATTAATTATCGCTTTTTATAACGTATGACCTTCACAAAAATGTCTCGCGAACTGCACAATTTATTTTATTCGTCTCTTATAATTACATCACAATTATCTCCTTAATGTATGAGTTGGAATAGCCTTTATTGGTTCAACACACACATGCACGTTTGAAATCGTTACTCGTGATTACGATTTGTAGTGACGGTTGCTAAGTTCTTATCAACACGAACTGAAAGACTGTGTGTATCGAATTCGAATCCAATTCGTTCCACAAAAACACATAATCAAACAAACAATTGGCTTATAGTCTTAAACTCTAAAGATAGTCTGTAGAGGGAGAATGAATATTAGTATTTACGATTTGTATTTTTACCATGGTAGTTATGTTCAAGCAAGACTGAGAAGTTGTAATCCAACGTATCCGCCATCACTGAATATTGTATATATGTATAAGCTTATTATTACAACTAGGTAGATTGATATACTAGGTCTTCGACAGAAAATTACAATTAGCAAATGAATGCAAACAAATTGAAAATTATGCAAAAAGAGGTTTAAATCCTATTATATACGCTCAGTTGATCATTGTAGAAGGTAGATATGTAATATGATACGCGTGGATACATCTCATTCCTTGATCTTAGTTTTCGAATTTTCTAATCCACATTAACATGACGTGATGCTATCGAAATAGTGGTTATTAGATCACGTAACTTCACACACACACAAACACACACAAACACAAATACATATATATGTGTGTATGTATGTATGTATGTATGTATATATGTATGTATGTCAGGTCATGTCATATGCTACTGGTACCATGTAACCCAGTACTAACTGCCTCATGGTCCGGACACCGGCGACTAAACTGGTACCCACCACCGGACTTGTTTGGTGAGGAGGGCGGCTAGTCTCCCTGAATGATTAAAAACAAGGCCTTCTAAAGAGCGAATGAACCCTTTTTGGGGTAAACGGCCAACTAGCACCGTGTGTGTTTGTGTGTGTATTGGGGTGGCGAGGACTCTTATAAGCCGTGGCGAAGGCAACCTTTCTAGGAGAAGCAAATCTCTGATTTAAAAAACCATAAAACGGGAGACCAGTACTTGCATTAAGCTGGTCTGCAGCTTAACTGGTTGCTGGCTATCTTGCTCTTGCTTGTTGCTGGATCTCAACAGTTTGAACCGAGAGAGAGACTTAGCTGTCGTACAAAGCTAATACTCTGTAGCATTATCTGTGTATAGATACTCTATAAAAGTGGTCCTGTGGAAGCATGTAATAATTGATCTCAATGACCATCTTCAGTGTCATGCCTGCTTGAGCATGTGAATTCACCGGTAGGACTAAAAAAAAGTCATTTTTGGGTTCATGGACTTTAAATGTCTTAGGGAGGGGCACTCGTCTGACAAGACGTACACATGAATGTATGTATAAACAATACTTTTGTTCTAAAATTGATGTATTTTTAAATGAAAATAAATCAGGAACAATTATAAATTCGATTTGCTCTATCAAACATATTAAGCTATTCTATTTTGGCTGGAATCACCTTATATAATATTTCCTTCGAAAAATATTTTGTAAGACTCGGCACCACACGATTAATTAATCTGTGTTCCTATTACACTCAGGATGTGTAACATTCATGAAATATACACAAGATAATGCTCAAATCTTTTTCTTGTTGTCTTGATTTTGAACACTATCGTCGTCGTCGGCTCCTACTACTATTCGAGCATTGGGTCCTATCGTCAGGTGGGTGGGTGTCTATGTGATATATGGCTGTACAGTCCGATTCTATGGCGGAAGAGCAGCGGAAAGTGCTCACAAGGGAGAGGAGGGAGATGGGTTTGCTCTCGCTCCCTTCTCCCTGCCTCTTTCCTTCTCCCTGCCTCTTTCCTTCTCCTTTCCCCTCAAAGTAAGCACTGCCACAGTGTACAACCCTCCTCCGCGCCTTCCTGCCCCTGGCAGCACCTTCCTACGAGGAGTGGTTGTTGCAATATTTTAGTCTGTAATGGGTTAGTTATTTAAATGCTGTCCACCTCAGCATTATTTGGCACAAGGCCTGGAAAGTGGGAACCCCGCAGGCTCCCCTAAAGGAGGGGCACTCCTGCAATTTTAAAAATTGCCTGAGTAACCCCGTCGGCATTCCCCAGTCGGGGCGCCCCAGGCAGCAAGCAATAAACTTGCCCCACCGGAAAGCCCGGTGGCAAGGCATGGGAGGGTGGACCTCCTAGGTATTACCCAGGCGGTGTACCTCAGTCCAACAGGTGCTGATCCGGTTCCCGGCCCCTCACCTGTTGGGCTGAGTGTCAAGTGACGAATACTTGACTTGTACTACCCTGTCTCCCTGCAGCCGAAGCCGCTAGGAGACACATCCCATCACAAGAGTCTGTAATGGGGTGGTTATTTAAATGCTGCCCACATCAGCATTATGTGGAACAAGGCCGGAAAGTGGGAACCCCGCAGGCTCCCCTAAAGGAGGGGCACTCCTGCAATTTTAAAAATTGCCTGAGTAACCCCGTCGGCATTCCCCGGTCGGGGCGCCTCAGGCAGCAAGCAATAAACTTGCCCCACCGGAAATCCCGGTGGCAAGGCCTGGGAGGGTGGACCTCCTAGGTATTACCCAGGCGGTGTACCTCAGTCCAACAGGTGCTGATCCGGTTCCCGGCCCCTCATCTGTTGGGCTGAGTGTCAAGTGACGAATCCTTGACTTGTACTACCCTGTCTCCATGCAGCCGAGGCCGCTAGGAGACATCCCATCATCTCAAGAGAGTAATGGGGTATATATTTAATTGCCGCCCACATCGGCAATATTTGGCACAAGGCCGGGAAAGTGGGAACCCCGCAGGCTCCCCTAAAGGAGGGGCACTCCTGCAATTTTAAAAATTGCCTGAGTAACCCCGTCGGCATTCCCCGGTCGGGGCGCCTCAGGCAGCAAGCAATAAACTTGCCCCACCGGAAAGCCCGGTGGCAAGGCCTGGGAGGGTGGACCTCCTAGGTATTACCCAGGCGGTGTACCTCAGTCCAACAGGTGCTGGGCCGGTTCCCGGCCCCTCACCTGTTGGGCTGAGTGTCAAGAGACGATTACTTGACTGGTACTACCCTGTCTCCCTGCAGCCGAAGCCGCGAGGAGACACATCCCATCACAGAGGTGTAATGGGGTAGATATTTATTTTCTGCCCACCTCAGCAAAATGTGGCACAAGGCCGGAAAGTGGGAACCCCGCAGGCTCCCCTAAAGGAGGGGCACTCCTGCAATTTTAAAAATTGCCTGAGTAACCCCGTCAGCATTATCCGGTCGGGGCGCCTCAGGCAGCAAGCAATAAACTTGCCCCACCGGAAATCCCGGTGGCAAGGCCTGGGAGGGTGGATCTGCTAGGTATTACCCAGGCGGTGTACCTCAGTCCAACAGGTGCTGGACCGGTTCCCGGCCCCTCACCTGTTGGGCTGAGTGTCAAGTGACGAATACTTGACTTGTACTACCCTGTCTCCCTGCAGCCGAAGCCGCTAGGAGACACATCCCTATCACAAGAGTCTGTAATGGGGTAGTTATTTTAATGTTGCCCACATCAGCATTATTTGGCACAAGGCCGGAAAGTGGGAACCCCGCAGGCTCCCCTAAAGAAGGGGCACGCCTGCAATTTAAAAAATTGCCTGAGTAACAGCGTCGGCATTATCCGGTCGGGGCGCCTCAGGCAGCAAGCAATAAACTTGCCCCACCGGAAAGCCCGGTGGCAAGGCCTGGGAGGGTGGACCTCCTAGGTATTACCCAGTCGGTGTACCTCAGTCCAACAGGTGCTGGGCCGGTTCCCGGCCTCTCACCTGTTGGGCTGAGTGTCAAGTGACGAATCCTTGACGTGTACCACCGTGGCCTTCGTTATAAAGATGGCCGGCCAGCTGAAAAAATGACGTCATCGCCGAGGTCCCAACAAGCAAGATATGTGGAACTCTTAGACTGTCAATAATGAACAGTAATTTTTACAGACAGCGTTACAAAACTTCAAAATTGGATTAAAATAAAGAAATAAAGAAAGAACACGATTTATACTGAAACTCATTTAATATTAATAATAAAAAAATAATTTAAAAAAAACACAAGTTATTTGTTTAAGTATATTATAAGCAATTGAATATTTCGTTGTATTATAGATTTTAAAGATTAGAATGCGTTCTTTAATTACTTATAAATTACATTTTAAAAAAGTGAAGGAACACGATTTGATTTGAAATAAACTTGAAGTTTATTTAATATAATTAAATAAAAATTATGCATGTAAGATTATGAATATTTGAAGCAGAGCACAAGCAAAACATTTGATATGAGTTAAGACAATAAACAAATATTAAAATTAAACTTTTTTTAAAGCAAAATGAATATTTTTTAATCAAAATGAATATTTTTAAATCAAAATGAACCACAATATTTTTTCAAAATCAAAAACAATATTTTTAATAAATTCATGAAATATTGCACAGTAAAAAAATAATTAACCTAAAGAAAAAATCATGTTTCTTATTTAAGATTATTTCACCACATAACAAAAATAACATGCAAAATCATTTTTTTATATCCATATTTTCAGTTTGTTAAAATACGTGGGTTTGTATTACTGTACACATAGATTCGAAAAAGTTGTCAAAAAACAAATATATAACAAATAAATGTTATCAAAGGCAAGATAAGTTACTTTTCTACCAAACTGGATATATTTTTCGTGTTTTTATTCAATGTAACATGTTTATTCAGCTCGAAAAATAGGTATTATTATACAAACACTGTGACAGCGAATTAGTAAAATCTTTTACGTAGTATTCTGTTACGTTTCGGTGTGCTGAACACGAATCTGAAAACTGGGTTAGGGTTAGGGTTAGGGTTAGGGTACATTTTTTTCTACTAATTCGCTGTCACGGTATTTGTATAAATTTACCGAAAAACAGTGTTTACCGATGTATTCGAAAATTCCAGATGGCGTCTGATTCTCTCTTTAACACGGTAAGTTTGGGAAAAGATGTTATAAATACAAAACCGGATAAAATACTGTTAAAAACTCGCTCAATATATGTTACCGTGACATAGGTTGACATATATAGGTTTTTAATAGTATGTTGTATAGTTTTTTATTTATAACACCTTATCCCAAACTTACCGTGTTAAAGAGAGAATCAGACGCCATCTTGAATTTTCGAATACATCGGTAAACACTATGTTTTTCGAGCTGAATAAACATGTTACATTGAATAAAAACACGAAAAATATTTGGTAGAAAAGTAACTTATCTTGCCTTTGATAACATTTATTTGTTATATATTTGTTTTTGACAACTTTTTCGAATCTATGTGTACAGTAATACAAACCCAATTACGTTAATGAAATTAATTGTACTTATTTACTATGCCTCCCCACGGGACAAAGTTAGACGCCAGGGTCGGTTTTTAACGTGGAGAAAAGGTACAAAAATAAAAATTGTCTCAGTCGTGGAGGATTTCTCCTCCACCGAAAGAGAACAAGAAATAGAATGCAGCATCTGGAGAACAGATACTACACTTTAATCTGGTCCCGAAGGCCAAGACTGTTTAAGACCACGAGTGAACGCGCGTTTTTTTGTTTTTTTTAGTTTAGTTTAGTTTCATATATATATATATATATATATATATATATATATATATATATATATAAAATAAGTATTTTTAAATTTTATCTTTCTAGCTTCAAAAAAAAGTTTAAAAATTTTATCAGCCGGCATAATTTATTTTTAAATATTGAAAAATTTCAGGAAAATTAATTTTTGTTAGATTTTTAAACGTGTGTCAACAGCTTAAAAAATCGTGTTTTAAAGAGTCGATGTTGTCTCGCATTTTCATTAGTTTTGTATGCTGTAAAAAATTTTTTTTTAATATTAGCAATTTATTTGAAGCTTCTTCTTTTGAATGGTAGAACATTTAGGATGATAATATTGAATTAAATTATAGTTACATCGTGTTAAATACAGGGGGGAGCACGTTAAAACTTACTTTGCTGAATGGAGATGGTGTAAAATCTTTTTTTTTTTTACTGCATTATAATTCTTTATCTTTCGGAAATGAAAATACTGTCACTTTTTGGTCCTTTACGATAATTTCCTCAGCAAGTTGGAACGATGCACCGTGAAGGCATTTTAATAAAAAAAGAAATATTACACTGACTTCAAGACGTTACGAATGCCTACCGGTGACTACCGGTGTCACCGGTATGGACTATCCGTGATGACGTCAGCAGATTAAATTATTTTTGCTCACCGGCCATCTTGTCTTTTAAGACGGTCTTGGTACCACCCTGTCTCCCTGCAGCCGAAGCCGCGAGGAGACACATCCCATCACAGAGGTGTAATGGGGTAGATATTTATTTGCTGCCCACCTCAGCAAAATGTGGCACAAGGCCGGAAAGTGGGAACCCCGCAGGCTCCCCTAAAGGAGGGGCACTCCTGCAATTTTAAAAATTGCCTGAGTAACCCCGTCGGCATTCCCCGGTCGGGGCGCCTCAGGCAGCAAGCAATAAACTTGCCCCACCGGAAAGCCCGGTGGCAAGGCCTAGGAGGGTGGACCTCCTAGGTATTACCCAGGCGGTGTACCTCAGTCCAACAGGTGCTGGGCCGGTTCCCGGCCCCTCACCTGTTGGGCTGAGTGTCAAGTGACGAATCCTTGACTGGTACTACCCTGTCTCCCTGCAGCCGAAGCCGCGAGGAGACACATCCCATCACAGAGGTGTAATGGGGTATGATCCCACACAGTCGGACGATTCTATTTATAAACGATGCTGCTAAGAACTGACGAATCAAATTAATTCACGTTCTGCTACAAACCAGTCAGGAACCAGAGTTTCTTCATAAATATTAAACCTTTTCTAGAGCAATTTCACATGTTCTTTCCCTAGTTTCCACACGGTAAGAATATTTTGTTCTGTGGAACTGTCTACTACAAATAAGTCATCTACTAGGACTTGTGTGTAACAGCGAACTATCTGAAACTGTTCTGAAACTCAAAATGGCTTACACTTGTACTGGTTATGGGCCCAGAGTATGTCTTTATTTCGATGGATCCGAATCAAAGTGCGAATTGTGGCAAGTTAAATTTCTGGGATATCTACGAATCCAAAAGCTACACAAAGTACTAGAAACACAACCTGAAAACAGAAACGACCCCGACTTCATTGAAAAGAACGCAACTGTCTTTGCGGAATTAATACAATGTTTAGATGACTGAAGTCTATCACTGGTAATGAGAGAAGCCCTGTACGACGGCTGCAAAGAATTAAACATATTGAGAGAGCATTATTTATGAAAGGAAAACCCAAAATTATTTCTTTATACACTGAACTGACCTCTCTAAAACGAATGGAAGCCGAAACTGTTACTGATTATATTATAAGAGCCGAGACAACTGCAAATTCTTTATAAATGTCCGGTGAAGTTATAAGTGACAGTCTGTTAATTTCCATGGTCCTTAAGGGATTACCGAGTGATTTCAAGCCATTTACCACGGTGATAACCCAGAAAGAAATGCCCATGCCAGGAATAAAAAACGCAACTTTTCCAAAAGCAGGTTTTTTCCTAAGAAAAGTACAAAAGTTATGTTATAATTGTTGACGACCTAATCAAAAGAGTTTCCAATGTAGATACAGGACTCAAAATGGCGACTACATTAAAAATGTAGAGAGCTCTGTTAGCGAACATACATTTTTATTTTCGTGTACATTTGATGCGTCAACTAGCAATAATAATTTTCTTGTCGGTTGTGGGGCCACGACACATGTGATTACAAAGGAGTCTGATTTTATCAATTTTGATCCACTCTTTAAGCAACAAAATCATTTTGTAGAACTGGCTGACGGGAGTCGAGTCAATGATATCGTTTTGAAAAGAGGCAATGCGAAAATCTCGCTAAAGAACAATAAGGGTGAACTGTGTTTCGGTATTCAGGAGAACGCTCTTCTGGTCCCAAAATTTAAACAAAATTTAAACAAAATATATTTTCTATGCAGGCTGCCATGGGACAATGTGCAGATATAAATTTTGGCCCCAATAAATCGGGGCTGGTGTGCCCGGATGGAACACTGTATTATTTGAATAGCGTGGTCCCATCAAAAACCGCCTGCCATGATCTACAGACATGGCAAACAATTCTTGGACACTGCAATATTCCTGATATCAAAAAAAGTTGCAGACTGTAGTTGATGGAATGCGAATACAAACATCAAAAGCCTTCAACTGCAACGTCTGTACGCAAGGGAAAATGACAAACTATCAAAACAAGATACCAGACAAAAAGGCCAAAAAAATCCTATCAATGGTGCATTGGGACTTAAACGGTTCCGTAGAATCGATGGCCATAGAACATTATTGATATGTGTTAAATTTCGTAGATGACCATTCAGGTTTATTAATGGTTTACTTTTTAAAGAACAAATCTGATACCCTGCTAGCAACTAAGAAATATCTAGCCGACATGGCCCCCTATGGTGAAATCAAGTGTATTCGCTCTGACAACGGTACGGAATTCACCTATAAAGACTTATAACTTTTATTAATTAATCATCGTATCGGGCATGTAACATCAGCTCCTAGATTGCCACACCAAAACGGGACTGCTGAACGTGCGTGGCGGACACTTTTTGAAATGGCAAGATGCCTACTCATTGAATCAAACCTCCCTAAAAACCTCTGGACGTATGCACTTATGGCGGCAGCCTATATACGCAACAGGTGTTTTAACAAAACACTATCTAAAACTCCATATGAATCTTTCTGCGGTAAAAAAAAAAAAAAAAAATAAGCAGAATGCATATATTTAGTTCAACTTGCTTCGCATATATAGAGAAAAAGAGTAAATTGAATATAAAAGCTGACAGAGGTATATTTCTTGGATACGATAAAAACAGTCCAGCCAATTTAATATTTTTCCCGAAAAAAAATAAAATAAAAAGAATCCGGTGTGTAAAATTCACAGACACGTTTAATTGTAAAGACGAAAACCCGTCATATGAAGAGGATGGAATTATATTACCTCAAATAATTAGAACAAACGAAAAGAATAAAAATGACGGAGACGAGTGTCGATGATGATGATGATGATGATGATGATGATGATGATGATGATGATGAAGTCGAGAGATATCCCAAAAAGAAATAGAAGACGACCCGATTTTTTTTGTGGTCGACAATATGAAAGATTATCAAATCGACTATTGCTATTCAGTGGAAAATGCGCCAAAAAGCTTCAATGTAGCAATTAATTCAGAACATTGTGAAGAATGGAAAATTGCCATGAAAAAAGAAATAGATGCCTTAACCAAAAATGATACCTATACGGTAGTGCCTCTCCCAAGAGATAAACATGTAATTTCATCCAGGTGGGTCTTTACAACAAAGAGTACAGCATCAGGCGTAGAACAGTACAAAGCAAGATTTGTTGCTAAGGGGTGCTCTCAGATTTACGGTAAAGAATACTTTTCTACGTTTTCGCCGACCACAAACCTAACGACAATCAGAGTTTTACTGCAAGTCGCATCACAATATGACCTAAACATCCATCAAATGGACGTAAAAAATGCTTATTTGAATGCCCCAATAGACTGTGAAATTTATATTACCCCTCCAGAGGGATTTATAATGAAAAATAAAAATAACGTGTGGCGACTTAACAAGTCATTATATGGTCTAAAGCAGAGTGCTCAGTGTTGGAACACAGTGTTCCATGATTATATTATTAAACAACAATTTAGACAATGCGCTGTAGACCCCTGGTTATATACCCAACACAAAGACGATAAACTACTGATTTTGGTTTTGTGTGTCGGGGATATTTTAATCGTATCAAATTGTGACATAATGTTGACTGATGTTAAGAACAAATTAAGTAAAAGATTCAAAATGACCGATCTTGGCAAAATATCCTGGTTTCTGGGGATAGAATTTACTCAAAGCAAAGGACTTGTTACGATGACTTAATCGAGGTACATCGACGAAATACTATTAAAATTTGGAATGGGAGAGTGCAAGAAACGCTCTACACCGGTCGAAAATGATATTAATAAAAAGTATACACACAGTCTGAAATAATGAATGACACACAATATCGCGAAATTATGGGTAATATTTGATGACTGCAACCAGGCCCGACATATGCTATACAGTAACGAAATTGTCACAGAGCTTATCACGACCGACAATGAAGGATTTAAACAGAGCTAAACAAGTCCTACGTTATTTAAAAGGAACTAAGGAGCCGAAGTTAGTATTTAGAAAATCAAGAAATCCCCTAAAATTAGAAGGTTTTCGGATTCAGACTGGGCAAACGAAGAGGATCGCAAGAGTGTATCTGGATATTGTTTCAGACTCCCAGATAATGCTAAGTATTTAGATTTCTATATATAAAGAAAAAGAAAAAAAGAAAAGAAAAATAGTCCTGGACAAGACGTTAAACTGTATCCATTTTATTTTGTATTAACACTTTAACCTACTAATACTTTTGCTTTGAAGAAAAAAAGAAAAAAAACACTTTGTAATTTTCCTTTTTTACGTTTGAACACAATTAAAAATAGCATCTTTTTAAATGCTAAAATTCTAAGATCCAAATGATTTCTAATTTTTGGTATGTCTAAGTAAATATAAAAATATATATTTATTTTTGCGCAGAACAAACACAAGGGACTTCCCCATTATAATAAATAGGGAGGATGTTCAAATTTTAGTCTGTAATGGGGTATATATATATAATTGCCGCCTACATCGGCAATATTTGGTACAAGGCCTGGAAAGTGGGATACCCGCAGGCTTCCCTAAAGAAGGGGCACTCCTGCAATTCTAAAAATTGCCCGAGTAACCCCGTCGGCATTCCGCGGTCGGGGCGCCTCGGGCAGCAAGCAATAAACTTGCCCCACCGGAAAGCCCGGTGGCAAGGCCTGGGAGGGTGGACCTCCTAGGTATTACCCAGTCGGTGTACCTCAGTCCAACAGGTGGTGGGCCGGTTCCCGGCCCCTTACCTGTTGGGCTGAGTGTCAAGTGACGAATACTTGACTTGTACTACCCTGTCTCCCTGCAGCCGAAGCCGCTAGGAGACACATCCCATCACAAGAGTCTGTAATGGGGTAGTTATTTAAATGCTGCCCACATCAGCATTATGTGGCACAAGGCCGGAAAGTGGGAACCCCGCAGGCTGCCCTAAAGAAGGGGCACTCCTGCAATTTTAAAAACTGCCTGAGTAACCCCGTCGGCATTATCCGGTCGGGGCGTCTCAGGCAGCAAGCAATAAACTTGCCCCACCGGAAAGCCCGGTGGCAAGGCCTGGGAGGGTGGATCTGCTAGGTATTACCCAGGCGGTGTACCTCAGTCCAACAGGTGCTGAGCCGGTTCCCGGCCCCTCACCTGTTGGGCTGAGTGTCAAGTGACGAATACTTGACTTGTACTACCCTGTCTCCCTGCAGCCGAAGCCGCTAGGAGACACATCCCATCACAAGAGTCTGTAATGGGGTAGTTATTTAAATGCTGCCCACATCAGCATTATGTGGCACAAGGCCGGAAAGTGGGAACCCCGCAGGCTGCCCTAAAGAAGGGGCACTCCTGCAATTTTAAAAATTGCCTGAGTAACCCCGTCAGCATTATCCGGTCGGGGCGCCTCAGGCAGCAAGCAATAAACTTGCCCCACCGGAAAGCCCGGTGGCAAGGCCTGGGAGGGGTGATCTGCTAGGTATTAACCAGGCGGTGTACCTCAGTCCCACAGGTGCTGGACCGGTTCCCGGCCCCTCACCTGTTGGGCTGAGTGTCAAGTGACGAATACTTGAATTGTACTACCCTGTCTCCCTGCAGCCGAAGCCGCTAGGAGACACATCCCATCACAAGAGTCTGTAATGGGGTAGTTATTTTAATGTTGCCCACATCAGCATTATTTGGCACAAGGCCGGAAAGTGGGAACCCCGCAGGCTCCCCTAAAGAAGGGGCACGCCTGCAATTTAAAAAATTGCCTGAGTAACAGCGTCGGCATTATCCGGTCGGGGCGCCTCAGGCAGCAAGCAATAAACTTGCCCCACCGGAAAGCCCGGTGGCAAGGCCTAGGAGGGTGGACCTCCTAGGTATTACCCAGGCGGTGTACCTCAGTCCAACAGGTGGTGGGCCGGTTCCCGGCCCCTCACCTGTTGGGCTGAGTGTCAAGTGACGAATCCTTGACGTGTACCACCCTGTCTCCCTACAGCCGAAACCGCTAGGAGACACATCCCATCACAAGGGTCTGTAATGTGGTATGATCCCACACAGTCGGACGATTCTATTTATAAACGATGCTGCTAAGAACTGACGAATCAAATTAATTCCCGTTCTGCTACAAACCAGTCAGGAACCAGAATTGCTTCATAAATATTAAACCTTTTCTGGAGCAATTTCACATGTTCTTTCCCGGGTTCTAACACGGTAAGAATATTATGTTCTGTGGAACTGTCTACTACAAACAAGTCACCTACCAGGACTTGTGTGTAACAGCGCACCATCTGAAACTCAAAATGGCTGACACTTGTACAGTGGTTGATATCAGTCGGGGCCAGAGTGCGCTTCAGATGGACTTTGTAGCGCATTTTTAGTGCTCCTATGAGTCTTGTTCCTTTTGCCAGTTCTCCGTACATCATTCTCTTGGGAAGCCTTGAATTTTGCATTCTGTGGGCGTGGCCTGTCCAGCGGAGACAGTGGCGGATAATAGTGGCCTCAACACTTGCCATTTTGGCACGTTTCAGCATCTCGGAGTTGGAGTTATGACTCTGCCAGGGTATTTTCATAATTTGCCTTAATTTTATTTGTTGGAAGCGTTCCAGATGTTTTTATTTCACTTCTTTATAGTGCCCACGTTTCACAGGCGTACAGGAGTGTAGAGAGAACAACAACTGCCCGGGACACCATTATCTTCGTGGTCATCGTAAGTGTGTGGTTGTTAAATACGCGGCAGTTGAGTCGTCCAAAGGCGAAATGGGCTGCCCTTATTCTGTTCTCCACATCCTTCTTGCATGTAGGAGTAGATGTTAAAATGCTTCTAAGATAAGAGAATTGATCTTCTAGTGGCTGGTTGTTAATTGTGATATTAATGGCTGTGAACGTCTATCCTGGCGGATATTGGACGAGAGTCTTGGTCTTGTCAGTGTTGACCTGCATACCGAATCTTCCATATGCAGAGTTATATGCGTCTGCTAACGACTGCAGGTCCTCTGCCCTCTGACCTCGAGTCGCGTTGTCGTCAGCATGTGGTAGTTCTCGCACTTCGCATAAGGTGGTTTTGGTTTTGGCACGGAGTCGTGCGAGGTTGAAAATTCTTCCGTCCAAGCGAAATTGCAGGCCAATTAAGGGTATGTATGGTAGAATATCGCTGAGCATTGCTGTGATGTACAGCAGGAAACACGTTGGAGTCAAAATACACCCCTGCTTCAGACCACCGTTGATGGGGAATGGGTCTGAAAGAAAGTTCTGATGACAAACTCTTCCAAACATTCCGTCATGGAGGGCACGCACCAGTTCAACGAAGTCTGTTGCTGTCCAAGGCTTTTCTCCTGCAGTTGCCTTACACAGAAAATCATGTCTAATGTCCCCCGGGAAGGTCGGAAGCCGCACTGGGTTTCCGGCAGGACGTCTTCTGCAAGGATGAGCAGGCGATCAAGGAGAATCCGAGCGAAAATCTTACTCGCCATGCCAAGCAGGGATATTCACCGGTAGTTATTACAGTTCTCCCTGCCCCCCACCCTCATGAAGATGATAATGATATTAGCATCACAAAAGTCGCTGGGGAGGCCCGCTCTCCCATATTTTTAGTATCAGGAGCATCAAACGATTTCTCAGCTCGGGGCCACCGTGAATGAGGAGCTCCAGCCGGATGTTATCTGGCCCTGGGGCCTTACCGGGCTTCATACGTTTCAGGGCCCTGTTGAAGTCCTGGATGGAAAGTGGGAGTGCCATCCAGAGACGGATGGGATGCTGTGGGGTCATTCTCAAGATACTATCTGGGGTGTCAGATTGATCATTAAGGAGGTTCTTAAAGTGACACTTCCATCTTTCCAGGAAGCGCCCACAGTCAGAGACGGTTGTGGTCCCATTTGCGTTCTTTAGACTTCCCATTAATTATCGTGTGGGACCGAAAATCTCCATGTATGGGCCTTATATAATTGTTATAGTAATTAAGAAATGCTCAGTGGAGCAAGCACCGCATCTTTCGAAACTCTACAACAAATGCCTTGCTGAATGTTGCTTTTCTAATAGTTGAATAACTGGTTCTCTGGTACCAGTGTACAATAATCTTGATAAAAGGCTGGCCTACTCAATAAATACCCCATCGTTCCTCCCCTATCTTCGCTAAAATTATTAAGACATTAATAAATTAAGCATTGGAGCACCAAATTACGAAAGCTAATCTACATTCGGACAAACAGTAACGATATAGGCAATTTGTTTTTCTGCAGATGTTTTAAAGGTCATTGCTGAACGCATATACCATGCGCTAGATAAGGCGATCGAAGTTAGAGCTGTAGCCTTTGATGAATCTAAGGATTTTTATAATGTCTTGTATGAAGAGATGCTAACGAAAATTTAATCGCACGGTATAACTGAACAAATAGCGTAAATCTAAAGAGCATGTCTTTAAAGTTAGATTTTCTCAAAGGTCGATCCAAAAACACTATTATTCCTGATATTAATTAACGACCTCCTTAGATTATATTGTATCCTTGTTTTGTATACTTGATGAAAATACAACATTCTAGTCGATGTACGAGAGAAAAATGGATGTACACAAATCTAAGTAAATCGCGGATGTCCTTAGAAAATTACGCCCAGACTGTAGTATAATTTGATCGTAAATGTTTAGTAACATTTAATATTAGTAATACTAAGCTGCTGTCCTTTAGCAATTACATGAAGCCTCCCCAACCACCGATATTCATGACAAATAAGGTTCCACTAATACTTTGAGGACATTACCAAGGCTACTGCAAAGAATTGGGTTCCATCTTTCGTGCTAAAGGTGTACAAAAAAACCGAGAATATCCGCTACTACTACAAATCAACTATTTGCCCAAGCATGGAGTATTGTTGCTACACGTGTTCTGTTCATCAACTGCTAGTCTCTCCAACTTGGATGGATCAAAGGAGGAGTGTGCAATCTAATAGAATTTGCTTTGTCAACAAAGCTCCAACTCTGCGTCCAATCGGCACAATGTTGAATCTAGCTAGACGTTCGAATTTCCTTTCCTGCTACCTGATTGCTTGACTGTACTAGTTTGAAGTAAGTTTGAATGTAACGTAAACCCTTTTTCCTAAATAGTAACCCATTATGTCAAAATGGCGATATGAGTTGATTGGTGTGAACGTGAATAAAACATAATGCCAGGAAATAGGAAAACAAAAATATGGGCTATTTTTCAGTTATTTTTAATGCATATATGTATTAAATGTACATATAGGAGAAATACACACCCATAAATATAAAAACTAAATAAAAAAAACGAAGAACGACAAAATCTATCGTTAATTTTGATTGGCATATTTGTTGAAAGAATAAAAAATAATGTGTTTATAAGAATGGGAGTTCAAAGAATCTGAAAGCGTTCTGTAAAATGAAGTTTTATTTCAGTAAAAAGAAAATAAATAACCATGTTTGTGTTGGCAAGATGCGTGTGTGTTTATGTTTGTCTAAATAGAAAAAGAGTGAAAGAATGTGTGCCTGATTTTGTTAATGAGGGAGCATATATATACGGATAGTATATATGCCTTCAGGTAGCAAGGTAGTCATAGATCATTCATTAAGGTCAAAGGAAAACGTAACTCGCGAGGTAAATGTTCTCGTTTCCATTCTCGGTTGTGGCACACGAGTCATTTTTTTATAGTATAGTTATATTATAGTTTTTTAAGTGAGACAACAGATTAAATTTTTCAGCGAGGAGAAACACCCTAAATTGTGTGCGCTTATAAAGCATTGCTTTATAATCATGATCATCATATTCAGTGAAATGTCTGTTTTAGATGTGGACAAGCATTTGGAGGCTTTGAAAAATGTAATTCCAAACAAATTTATTAAACATTCCGATGGGGAAACATTGTTCAAATACGACAATTGCTTGATGAGTGTTATTTGGACGAAGCTCTTCTAGAAACAACGCATATGAGCCGATGTGTTTAATTTAACCACAATCAAATAGACATAAATGTTGCCGAATTTGCACTCAAGTTTTACAGTTGTCCTTGACAACACTAAAAAATGTCAACAAACTTTCTGTCCGATCATAAATTAAAGATTCATGAGATAGTCCATGAGCTGAGGAAATTAATATTTTGCATGCAAATTTGTACATTAGAAATGTGTGTTAAAAAAAAAAGTGCCACCTTTAGTCACAGTGGATCACAACCAACAACGCCTGGACTATTCAACACATTGTTTGCAACTATCTTAATGCAACTTATTGACATCATCTATATATAAGATTAAATCTTCCGATCAGCAGGTAAAAGCCGATCAAATACACAGGCATTAACCAACACTTTATTGTTCTCCGTGATTTGGGATGTGCAATGTATTTTATCATTAATTGGCTTTAAAATAAAAAACAGTAAATTGTTAATATTTCAGGACATTGTCGTAATGTTTGAAATTAGCGAAATGGACACAAACAAATACAAAGTATTGAACTATGTTATTGCACAATGGGAAAACAACATCCAGTGCAGTTTAAATTGCAATCTACACTCACCCTCACTCTAGGCCGGGCCAAAGTGGCAATCGATTGCGTACAGGCCTAAAAAATTACTGTGGAAAAATAGATTTAGTTCAAATAAATAAACGATATCGGAAACTGAGGCGCATATTGATGCTAAAGATTAGATGATCTGCAGCAAATAAAGTATTGAATCATTAGAGAAGCATTGGCATTAGTGAATCATCTTACAAAAGACACTAAGCTTATAAATAAAGCCAAATTCATACTACGTTTTATTTTGCTCCATGAGTTAAATTTTAAACTGCGTAGTAATTGATTTAAATAAACTGTGGATTTCAGCTTTTGTTCAATTAATACTCACTGCTTCTACTATTTTGAACAGATTAAGCAATGAGAAATACATTACCATAGCATGCTGCTCAGCATTACCCGGTCGTAAAATATACTTAAATATGATATTTTGATTAATGCAGATTTCGTATTATTTAAAAAGTAAAAAAAAAAAAAATGGCGCGTGTGCCACAACCGAGAATCGAAATCAAAACGTTTAGCTTACGATTTCCGCTTTCCTTTGACGTTAATGTATGAGCTATGACGACAGGCTTGTGTGAGTCTAAAAATTAAAACATGAACCAATACCTATAACGTTACGCATGTAGATTCGTTCGCCATTCGCCTGGCAAATTCCATTTTTTATTCGTTCGGCCTTTACTTGGCAAGTTCCACTTAATATTTTATTTTACTTTCGCATCGATTTTCTCGCCTAAAAAACAAATACAATGATCTGCTTGGTTTCGAATACCCTATGTGTAAAGTTTCATGGCTGTAGACCAAAAACTGACAAAAGAGTTCGGTGTGCGACATTTTTAAAACAAATATATATATATATATATATATATATATATATATATATATATATATATATATATATATATACGCATACATGAATATATATAGAGAGAGAGATATTTGTGTTTACTATAATCTTTTTACTCAAATATTACGCAACTAAAATCATGTAGAATATCTGCATGAATATAATAATCCATAATAGTTAACTATGTGCATTATGTGTTTCGCGAAAAATAAGATTGAATTAATTAAAATAAATGTTTAAAAGAATATGTAAATTTGCTTGTAGATGCTTTTAAATTGTTTGTAGATGAAGGCAATTCCACGAACCATATATAACAAATTTCTATTTTATTTTTAAATAAATGCAAAAACATTTTTTTTAGTATTAATATCAATACATAAAAACCCCAATTCCATAGCCGTATAGATATTCTAATATTAGGATACACTCACTCCTAATTTCTACTATCAGGCAGCCTCGACGTTGCCCGTGATCGAATGATAATCAACTAATACTTCACAGTTCTATATTTTTATTGACACTGAAATCCGTGAAATCGCACGGGAGGAAGTTTCACATGCCTCCATGCAATAACTTAGTCCAAAATATATGTTATTCTACATCACAGTCTAGAGAACCTACTTTTATAAAATTATTTTTTTATAAAATTATTTCGGAAAAAAATATTAAGAAAGATACACACGGTGTTTGAACTTATAAACCACGTCACCCCCCCCCCTCAAAAAAAATAAACAAACAAAAAATACGCTATCAACTTACCCACAGTAGAATGTTCACGGGCCGTTCTTCTATCATTGTTACTAAGCGGTCATAAAAATGACTTTGCTGATGATAGATAAATCAAAATAACGGTTTCGAATATTGATTATCAGTAGTTATCGGGGTTACTCTGAAACAAAATTTTACTAAGATAACTCCTAGACTTATACACTACATTTCTGTAAATTTTAACTAATATGTTGAGCTGTTTCGGAGTCTATAAGGAATGAACTAACACACACATACAGGCAGAGCTTCATTAATATTTTTTTCTTTTTTTAATTACATTTTCACCCCAAACAAGGCACATTACCACTTTGGTGTAGGGGGCTACTATCAGGGGCAACAACTACTGGGGTACTATGTAGGGATTTGGACAGCAAGATGTCGGTTCACGTTGCATTTGTAACTTCTGCACGTAGTACAGTTGAGAAAGCAGGGAGCTGGAATGGAAATCCAAAGTCTAGCGGTTCTGGGGAAGAAACTACTGGAGTAGAAAGATCTTTTACATCTAGGGATCTCTACACTGTGGGGTGGGATTACGCAGATTGTCGGGTTTGCTGAGGGTGTTCACGTCGTGGGGCACAAGTGCTTGCAGTTCATCAGAACATTCACCATTAATATTTTGTAGAGATAAAAATAAGTACTGATTGTTATATTCAAATAGTATATTTTAAATTTGAAAAATGAGTATTACGTTTAATTAGTTATTTTAGTAAAACAGTTTCTATGTGGCTATTTTAAAACTATAAACATTATGATAAAATACTATTTTACATTAACATTTAAATCTTTTAGAGATTTGTAAACTGTTTCACAATAATCACGTTTATTTTAAGTAAAATATAAAATTATACGTGTGAGCAAATATCAAGACTATTAATAACGTTAGTGAAGACCTTTAAGTAAATCTCATCATCCCTGCTAATAATAAGATTATTCAGTTTTAGATCATTATGTATACATATTCTTAAAAAAAACTTTGGTGATGAATTACAGCTATATTAGAATAAAAACTAATTTTTGGTGAAGACGGCTTGTTGTCACGAAAACATAGGATGTAGTAGGGGCATTAATTAATTTTTTAACCCTCTTTCATAGAATAACAGTACATTTCTTTAATCTTTTTTTAGTGAGAAAAACTGGTTACAAACGCACACCAGATAACTACTGGACGTACAAGTGTAATAATCTTATGTTAACTTTATATGAAAAACTGATCCTTTACTCTAAAATCTAAAATATTGGATTTTCATTTCCAGCACATGACTGTCCCCTGGAACGACAGAGTATTTAAAGCTATAATTTTGCCCGCATAATTCTCAACCAGAAAATAGGTTCAAATTTGTAGCTATATTTGCTCACAATCGACCGAACACGTTTGGCGGGTGCAAAGTGTCGTTTTCAAATTTTTCAATGTAATGTGATGTTGTTTTGCCATATTTGATGAAACAGACATTCCAACTCAGCAGGTGAAAGACGATCGAATATACAAAAATCAGTCAACAAGCAAAGTTTTGGCTTCTATGCAAGACACGTTGTTTATTGATCAGCTATAGAACAATAAGTAGATAAAAACATATGCTATATACAATAATTTATGATAGAAAGTTGGTATATAAAAATGTAGAAATAAAAAAAAACTTTAATTCAAACGTTTAAGTTTTAAAGATTTTAGAACGTTTTCAGAAGAATAATATTTACATAATATAAAGTATAAAATCTAATGCTTGTCCAAATTGGATAGTTAACTTTTTGGTATAATTGTTAATACTCTCGCCTAAATCATCCACACCACTCCTAAAATGAGGATAGTCTGTTATTGAGATCATTAATTTTGTTTTCAAAGGAATCCCACTTATCAAGGCTCAGAGGTCACTCGATGATAAGGGTTGATTTGTGCACAGTAGTCAATGAGACAATATCATAGCAATCGTTAGTAATGAAAATTTAGTAAAATTGATTGCTTAATAGGACAGCTCATCACGAAGTTGTTTACGTTATACTTGAAGACGACGACATTGCAGTCAGCTGGAAAGCAACAAAACAGAAGAGTTACACAGGCGTGCAGTTCTTAGAATGAAACTTTGTTCATGAAATATACGTTTAGCTTTAGGCATAGATAAACGGGAGGGAAATTATCGATAGTGGTTTCAGCTAGACGGGTGTTTTTCGTGAAATTATTGTGATGGGATGATCATAGATTGGTGCGCAGACGAGCAGTTCCATGAAAATAACGATAAAGCAGGGACATGCTCGCAATCTCTCTTCTGTGGGAAAGAGGTTGCAAAGAAGCGAAAATGGCATCCCACATTAGACTACTTAGTCTATTTTGAACTCTGTCAAGGGAGCATAAAATATTTAAAGCACTTGGACATATATGGTTATAAAAAGGACATTTAGAATTTTAAATTGAATTTGAATAACATATAATCCTTTTAGTTAAATCTTAAATGTGACATATTTTGATTTGGTTGGTTGGTTGGTTGTTTTTGTTTTACGGCATATCAACCCTTTCGGGTTATTTAATGCCGAATCCAAAGATTTTGAAGAAAAACTTTTTTAAGAGAATATATTTGTTGTTTTCACGTAAGTTTCTATTCAACCCATAGTTAAGACCCTAACAGGTACTACCACTCCGGGTCAGAGTGGACCTGGGAGTAATGGTAATTAAAGGGTGGGTCCACACTCCCCAAAGCCCACAAGCTGGGCCTCACCACTGGATATAGTTTAAGGTCATATCCAGGACCCCCATTGAGGGAATTTTACCCTCTGCAGGGGGAAGTCGGCGTATTCTAATGCCCCACCAACAGGGCCGTAACATATTTTGAGGATGGTGGCAACCAAACTAAAAGTTCTTATAATATTATTTTGTCTTTGTGGAGTTAGCTGTTAACAAAGAATTGGTGTTAATCGTATTTATATTTACTTTAACACCGGAAAAACACTCACACAATGTACCTTACTAAGCTAAATAAATCTGTTCTGTGCTCTAAAAACTTTATGCGGATTCTATAATCGAACAAAACTGATCCCAACCTTGTATTCTGCTCTAAGTGTTTTTATTTCCTAACACCTATTCGTACAGAAATGTGCAATTATGCATCCTAATTTGTTTGCAAATCGGTGCAATAAACAGAAGATATTTGAATATGGATTCACTACTCATGCTGTTCAAAATATCAAATGTAATGTGATTACCAATTTTATGATTATAAACTTGTCGGTTTATATTTGAAAAAAACACACACACACACACACTAAGAGAAAACAATCTTTTAATGTTGTTTAATTCTGCACACCGGTTCTCGTCAGATCACCGAAGTTAAGCAACGTTGAGCCTGGTTAGTATCAGATGGGTGACAATTTGGGAATTCTAGACGCTGTTTTTGCTTTCCGTTTATCTCGGCATTTGTGTCCAGTTGTCCTGTTCTTCACTTGCCACTGGTATTTAACAATGTCGTCTCAGGAGATGTGTTGTTGGAGATTGCGCAACTCCTGCCACAAAAATTTCACGCACAGGAAATCCTTCGTGGGTATCCTTAGTCTGTCCGAGACTGAAGGAGCCTATTTTTTTATTCTGCAAAATCACACCTTTCCCCAAATATTCGAGGTTTCACACTAACGTGGGGGTGGTTATGTATGCCACGTATAAAAGCGACGTCTAGACATGTTGTTCATTCTATGGTGAAACATGTAACGAATAATACCATAACCGATTAAGGCACTAGTGTTGTATATTGGTGTATATTGGAGGATATGATATATTAAAACGTGTCATGTCTTATCTAGTGGATGTAAGATATTGTTCTTTTATCAGACACATAATAAACCTATAAATCGTATGTATGTTGTTTAGCTAGGAGGGCATTATATTGACATGTAAACCGAGTCATGTTGTATCAGGCTTATGCTTCATACCTTTTTCTTGAAGAGTTCTTCTGTATCTTCCCGCCGCTCCGTGAAGAACCATGAAGCGATCAGCACCAACCAATTAAGACATCTGTTCTTATTTGTGAAACCATTAAAACAACTCTTTATATTTTTATAATATAAAATTATTACAGTTGTCTCAAATGGTTTTCACAGGATCTGCAGTTTGTCTACATTTCTGTTCTTACAGCCCGCCCCTAGCTGTCTGTCCACCACTGTCTAGACGTCTGTCCGCTCTGGTGGTCAATCCTCAACTCTCTGAATCTCTCCAAAACTAACTACATCACGTGTTCTCTTACGTCACCTAATTACGTGTCTCAGACCAGTCTAATCCACAGCTAATTATTTGTTTATTCAAAACCACAAAATAATGTTTACATATATTTTCTATTTTCACATTCCTTTTGCGATTCACATGCCAATCATTTCTTCCGCAATTTAATTGTTGATTCTTCTAATCATAATAACTGATCCAGCGACCATCCGTCGCTCAAATCAATTAATAAGAATACAATAACAATAATAATAATAATAATGTTTGACCATTGACCCCGCTTGCCACAGTTAACAGGTACTACGCTATTATCACTGCCTTAAGGGTCATAACATTACACTTGTTTTTACTTATTTTCTGAAACCACAGAATAACCCTTTATATTTTGAAAATATAAATTTATTTCAACTATCTCAACGATCTTCACAAGGAGTCTGCATTACGTGTCTACATGCTTGTTCTTCAGCCCAGCTTCCAAGCTTTGAAGCACGTCTGTTAACCTTCGTTACTAAGCTCAAACTCCTCAACTTATCTTCTTAGCTTCTTGCACTTTCAGTTTCTTTACGTCATCATCAAAAGCACACGTGTCAGAACGTGTGGCCTCTGTCACGTACACAATTACTCAAGGTTATATTGTTTATTTACTTTAGCAAATGTATGTAAACATTTTCAGCTAAACAATAAATAATTTCCAATCTAATCTATTTTAACTATATAACTGGATAGATAGATAAATAGATAGGTATGCAGATAGATGGATCGAATATAACTAATTTAACTCTTAAACATGTTATTATCTAACATTGGAAATTTGGCGTTGGTGCAAATTTTGTAAAGACAATAATATTTATTGAGATGCACAGCTTAATATATTCTATTAATATTTTATCCGACAAAAATTTATAAAAGTTTTAGATTAAGATAACATTGTAATGTAAACATTGTGCCAAAACATGTTTTAAGATACTTTTTAATTTTACCCACACACGATTAAAACTTTAATTAAAAGTAGGAAAGACTTTCTTGGGACCAATTGAGCTTTCCATTAAAACATTCATTATAAATTTGTTTTTAAAAATTCGATCTAAGAAAAGTCAAAAGCAAATGGCGTTCTGTCAATATCTGTTTCTGAAATTAAAGAAAATCTGTTTTTCGAATCGCTTACTTTAATTGTCTGCAAAGTTTTGTACTAATTTTGTTGTTTTATTTAGCAAATTCATAAGGAAGTACAGAATATGTAACTAAACTTTCCCAGATACAGATTAAGAATTAAAATTAATATAAACCAGAAGTGTACCTAATTAAAAGTCAACAGCAACTTTTCCTCATTATTTTTATTAGTTTAAACACTGTTTCTTCTTACAAGTATTACCTTTAAAAATGTCATAAGTAAGGAGTTCTAATTTAGCTTAAAGCATTTATAGATGCATCAAAAATTAATTGAATAGGACATGTTTAAATATTCTTTATAGTTATCGAGTACAAAGACTACGTAAACTGTAGACTGCCCCATGTATAATCTCAGTGCACATGCTATTATTTAATTTTTTTAACTTAATGTCATTTTTACAACATAATACTTCAACTATACGATTAAAACTAAATATATGCTGAAACAACTCTCCTAAAATTCCTTTTAATCCTATAACTTACATAGGCTTCATAGCTTAGGTTGCCCTCATAATAACACCAGATTTTAAATAATAGGGAAATTTATACTTGCATTTCATCCTTTATTGTCTCACAATTTTGAAGTTTATTTTTAGGCAAAGCATAATTCGAATAGTTTAAAATCAGGCTTTTGGCCTTTTTTAATTGGCATATTAATATCAGAGTATACGAAAGTGATTACAACATATCTTAGTAAAAATCTGTAATATAGCAAATGCAACCATATTCAAAATTTACATCAGACGATGTCGAGCGAGATTCAGTTCCTGATATTAAACTTCATCCGTAATATAACTTAAAATGATAGAATTGCTAAAAACTGAAGAATAATTTATAGCTACTATTTGAATGTTGGAAAGACAAATTATTTGTAAATAGAAAAAAGAATAATGTGTAAAAAGAAAAAAGCAAACAGATCAGAATATCAACTCTTTTTTGTTGCTGTTGATAATGCCTATCAAACCCGGGTAAGTCATATTATCAAAATGGTATTTATATGGGGTGGTCTGCCGACTCATTAATCAGGGTGAAGTGATGGCCTTAAGTTCTGTTGTCTTTTCTAAATATACACACGCATTATTATAAAATAATAGAGAAACAACATACACTTCCAAACCCAGATTTAATATGCTTTTATCTACACAGTAATTTAAGACCATAAATGGACTCATTTTGATAAACATTTTCTTTCGAAACAATACGTTGTTTTAATATTTGACATAAAAGCATGAAATCAACTGTGAACATTAAAAACCTTTTTGTATACTTGTTGATGAAAATCCACATCAAAGCCATTAAACGTGGATACGTTATAGGATCAAGAGAGTATTAAGGGTGTGTGTTACCACATTGACTTAAGGTTAGTGATAAGCTTGAAATAGTTTACCCTTCTACTCCTAAAAAGAGCCACAATTAAAAACATATTATGTACATAGTGCACACCTTAAAACCTAATTTGTATACTATTTATTACGCACATCAAATCGGATCTTGATTTTAAATAAATAATTTTAAAGAACGACCTCCCCCTCCAAAAACCCATAACTATTTTGCCTTTTCTTTAGTCTATAAAAAGGTGCTTTAAAAGTGAGTGTCGCATTTGATTACATGATATAAATAAAACAACAGCACATGAAAGGTTCATGCCATTGTTTGCAACCCTTTCAATAAACACTCTCTAAGAATTGTGAAATGTGTTCACAGTCAATGAAAACATCTTTATTTGGTATTGATTCGATGCAGACAGAACTGCATTGTTCCATAGACTATGCAAGAAGTGATGAAATGGATCAAAAACTGCACAGTTGAAAGCTGTCCAATGGAAAGCAACCAACATTTGAAGAACAGTTGAAAGCCGTCCAATGGCAAGCAAGCAAAAATTGACGAACTGCTGAAAGCCGTCCAATTACAAGATATCAGCAAGCAAAGTTTTATCTTTCACATTTTGGGATGTGCGATATATTTTGTTAATTGATTTAATAAATAGAGTTATTAATAACTTATAATGTATAGTATGTTTGATAAAAATGCGATAGAAACAAATAAGATTCACTTACAAATTACAATATTATAAACTTTGTAGTGTTATTTTCGCTGAAGACATTCACTTACTCTATATAACCAAGGTAAACTATAAGAAAGAACCGATTTTTGAAAGACTTCCACACAAATGTACTTAATTGTATTTATCTGGCAGTGTATCGAAATGTTTTCGATAATATCAATAATCGATAATGGAAAATATCCGATTAAAGAAGAAACAGTTGATCTTGACTATAGTCTATTTTATAGAGTTTAATATAACAAGTGCAGTTAGGAAGATTTATTGTCGCATAAGTCTGGCCTATAAAATCAACAGAAGGTTATTTGATATGACAGGGGGCCGTTCGAAATGAAGGTTTCTGTTTAAAGCAAAATTAAACAATGATACTTGACTTTTACATTTTTAACTTTAATTCAATCTATTAATTAATTTTGGAAAAGCAACACAAGATCGTAAACAGTACAATGAAAAATACAGTAATTGTGGGGAACCATATGAAGTTGCCTTCTGGTACATCGCAGTATATACCTCACTTGAGAATACAATTAATAGATTTGACTGAAACATCGGCGATTTTACCTATTTTGATTATAATAAAATATTAAGGAATGACACATTCGCTGGTCTTCATTCAATCTCCAACAAAATCACGTCCCCCTGAATATATATATATATATATATATATATTAATCTCAATATATATATATGTATATGCATATATATATATATATATATATATATATATATATATATATATATATATATATATATATTGAGATTAATGGAAATAATATTCCGATAAAATAGAGAAATAAAGACGAACAAACCGAGTTATGTGTTCATCAACGTTTCGTCTTTATTTAGGAAGTTTCGAAATAGAAACAAAACATATAACCCGGTGTGTTCCTTTTTATCTCTCTCTTTCTGTCTGTCTGTCTGCCCCTCTCTCTTTCTAATTCTTTCTCTCTCCCTCTCTCTCTCTCTCTCTCTCTCTCTCTCTATATATATATATATATATATATATATATATATATATATATATTATATGGAAAAAAATGCGCGCATGAAAAGTAATATTCTTAAGATTTTATTAAACCTGGAAAAGTAAAGGACAAGAAATTCAACCTGGAAAAGTAAAGAACAAGATATTCTAGTAAAGTAAAAAATAAGAATTTTTTAGACTTAAAATATTGCAGCTAAAAATAAAATTTGAATATTGATAAATATTTTATTTATTATTTGCATATGTTGTTGTTTATTGTTGGGTTGAAATATCATATTTAACATACTTTAAGACGGAGCTTTGCTAGCATTATCAGAATTTTTGTAGGAATTTTTGACACCCCTAACACGAAACTGCGAAAACAATATAAAAATCTCGTAATTTCTCTGTTAAAAGTGGGTTATTTATTTTCTTTATGGATTATACTTCCAAAATAAACTATTACAGTTGTTTTAAAAGTAATAGAAATATTTTTTTAAACAGTAATGAATTTTCCGAACTCAATATTTTTCAATTTTTAAACTTTAAAAATCTATCAAAATTTTTCTATTGATTCTATTTTTACGATATTTTCAGGGTCAATGTGAAATTTTATGTTCTTTCCAATAAACCGAATATAATATTTTAGACAAACGTTTTTTTTTAATTCACGCCCCCCCAAGTGTCACCCATTTTCAACTTTCTCTTAAAAAGTAAATAATTAATTTATGTCGGGGAGTTTTATATATCACAAATTGAAGAGAAAAGGTCAATAAATAATATATTCAAATTTAAAACAAAAAAAAATCCCTTTTTAAGAAATTTACCTGTAAAGTCCGAAGTTTAAAACCTTATTTTATAAGAACACATTGTTTTTTTTGTCTTTTTTTTTTAAATGAAACCTTGGTCCTTGCTCCTTTAATTGAAAAAAAATTAGGGCTTGAATTACATTTTTCGAGGAGTTATAAGCTTGGAAAGACAGGGGGTCGAATAATTCACGCCTCTCATTTTGAAATGTCTATTAAAAAGTAAATAATTAATTTATGTCGGGGAGTTTTATATATCACAAATTGAAGAGAAAAGGTCAATAAATAATATATTCAAATTTAAAACAAAAAAAAATCGCTTTTTTAGAAATTTACCTGTAAAGTCCGAAGTTTAAAACCTTTTTTTAAAAAAAACACATTGTTTTTTTTTTTAATAAAACCTTGGTCCTTGCTTCTTTAATTGAAAAAAAAAAATCAGGGCTTGAATTACATTTTTCGAGGAGTTATAATCTTGGAAAGATGGGGTGGAATTATTCACTATTTTCACGAAATTTCTGACACTGCTAGAGCTTTGCCGGGCGTTCTTACTAACTTAGATAAATACTTCTGCAGTTTTAACAAAAAACGCTACAATAATATCAGAGCGTCCTCATTTACACTGAACATCTACAGAATGCCATCAATATATTACATATGAATGAGTTCCCTGTGGAATTTCCACAGGCCCTGCTAGTTTGTTATTCATGTGAGAGTTTTTATTGATAATTTTCTATTTTATCAGCAATTTATAAACAAAGAAAATCAGTACTTTTGCATTTTAACTTTCTAGGCAAATTCATAATGCATTCCTACCGATTTGCTAAATTTTACAAATTTTAATACAGTGTTTTTTCTTGCGTAACATATCTGTATGTATTTACTGTAAATCGAATATTTAAATAAGCCTTTAGTTAAATCAACACCTTTAAAAATTAGATTATTCTTTAAGGGAAGATTTTACTGAAAAATGGATTAAAAACAAGTATTTCAAAACTTATAGTTGCTTTAAGATAACATGCAAACTTACTCGTAAAATTATGTAACATGTTTGCGAGTATAAAGCAGTTAACATTATTCACGGTTAACCATATAATTGAGTCAGCTTTTGCTACACCGACGTAGGGATAGTCTTAGATTTAATGTATTTTTATTCAAACTTCTTAATAAAACAGAAAGTAAAAACATGCTCAAAATATAGGTGCGTTAGATTAAAATAATAAACATTCTGAATTAAGTGTTTTTATTTCTGTTGTAGACCCGTGGTGGGGGTCATAAATGAAAAAAAAACACAAGTAGTGTAAAATGTATAAACATAATATGTATTTATCATGTATGTGTATGTACGTCCGTCGAAACAACGAGGACCATCTGATCATCCTGAAGGGTAGGGCGGGGGGGTGAGTCATCATCGGTAAGTACGGATATGGCTGATAAGCCCAATCTTTGCTTGAAAAGTTCTATTGCAGTGGGAACAGGGAATCATAGCAGATGTTGAGAGTTTCAAAACATTCTACTTCCTGTCCTTTCTGCGCGTCCTGTCTTTTTTTTCTCCTGCTGCCCCTCTCTGTCCTGCTCTAACCAAAACTGTCGACCTGTTCCACAAATCACAAATCCTCAACAAGAAATATCTCCAGAAAAAAAAAATTACGAATAAACCTAGAATCCCGTCCTCCAACGTAGACCCCTACTACCAGTCTCCTTCGCCAACATCAGGGGTCTACTAGATTCCAACCTTCCAGAGGTTGAACCCAATTACAGGAGACGAAACCGGACATATTCTTCCTAAGCAAAACTGGCATAGGGCTGACCACTTCCCTAGATGAGTTTATAATTTAGAGATACTCTAACTTAACATCTAAATCTGGCCCCAAAGATCGCCATGGGCATGGAATATGTGCCTACATTAAAGATGGGTTTACGTGTGGTAGGGATATCTCCAGTGAAGACCCTTATTTTCCTCATATGTGCTTCCGAGATGTACTAGCTTACACCACTGCATTTATATTAACCCTCTATCGCCCCCACAATAGTGGAGTTACTGAGAAAATTTACTATATAATGTCTGCTCATCCTTCGGCTAACATCCACATTTGTGGTGACTTCAATGTCCACAATGTGAAATTGCTGACCCACTCGAACAAAACAGATGATGAGGGGAGCTTCTGTCATTGCCTATGACCTCACCCAAATTGTTCACGAAACCGCCTGCCTACCTGTGTGCCCAATACTACCGGCCAGTATGCAAGCCTTCTAGACCTTTTTTCTCACAACTTCCTCTGAGCTATGTTCATGTTCTCTTCTGCCCCCTCTGAGTGGTGTAACTCTCTCCGTTTGCGTTTTCCCCACCTGACTACAGTTTGGATGTCTTCAAGTCCAACATAAACAAAGTCCTGATGAACCTCCCCCTTAAGTAAGACATTTTATCAGATCTCAACACTAACGTAATAACCCTTATCCGCGAGTGGCTTTCAGTCCTTGATAAGTGGTGACCACCTTGTAAAAAAACCTACAGTATCCTTTCGGTAACTTTCATATTTTCAGGCACAGTCATGAACAGTGGCACGCCACTCGGCTCTATCTAAAGCTTGCTGCTCTCCTGATGACGGATCAACGTTGAAGGCCTTCAGAGTGTTTTTAAATCGTTTTCCTTTTCCGCCATGGGAGCGCTTGCCATGTGTGTACTCGGCACACAGAAAAATTTACCATAAAGAATACAGGAGCCACTAAAGTGGTATGAGAACAACGTGTTCGTAGCATGGGGTTAAACATGGTATGATTGTCTCCGTTTAGTCTCTTAAAAGGAGTGGTATTCAGTGGACTTGTTGAATCCACTTCTCATATAGGGGTGATTGGACCCCCACAACAATTACCTAACAAGTATTTACTAAATAATGTTTTTCTTTATTTACTGTAGGTATTGATTTATACGATTGAATTACTACTCCTCATTAAATAAATAAATATAATTAGAAGGCATATAAAAATCCAAAAGAAAAAATAGCATAGAATCCAAACTGCAATTTTCTCCACGGATATAAAAAAGAAACAATTAAACACGTTGTAAATTAACTAAACACAGAATTCAACTTGAAATCCAATCTAAAATAAACAACTGAAGCTTTGTACCTGATTGACAATTCCTCCCTGTGGGGTTTTAATTTTTTGTTTCTCCATTCATATTTGACATTGTTCAGTATTTATATTTGGGTTTCTTTACTCGAATTGTCTTTTTTCTATGAAATACTCAGCGTGTGTTTTAGGCCCGTTTTAAACAATGAAGGCACATCTATTCCAATGAAATTATGCTTCTGGAAACTGTAACGTATACTTTTAAAACAAATACTTCGTTTATGTGTGGATGTGTGTATGAGTCAGATATGTTTTTTTTATGTATTAAGGCATCAGATTTCACAAGGAAATACAAGGATATATTCGTCATCAATGGATTACTGGTTCTCATATGTCATTTTTTTGAGTGGTCGAACGGCTGTAGCCGCTTTGAAATATAAATATTTTGGATTTAAAAAATTAGACCATTAGAAAAGATTTACGAAATTCCAATTCGATATGGGAAATTTAAATAATAAATAAAGGTGCTTGTCATGTTAAAGGTCAAATATCTCAGATATTATGAAATCTTAATAATAGATATTAGTCAGCAATTACGGAAAGTTCCTATATTCTGAGATAAAATTAAACGATGAGAAGCTAACAGATACACACATACACATCGTTGAACATTCAACTATTTCTAATCTTCATTAAATTGGAAATATTGGAGAGTTACACAAAAGTAACCATTAATTCCAAAGATTTAAGTTTTTTGGTTAATTTTTAAAGTTTTCAAGTTCTACATATAACCGTGTTAAATTGTATATTAACAACTTTTATTAATTAGTATTCAAGAAAGGTGTACTTGTATTTTATTTCTATGTGAGTTGTGACTATTTCATTTAATTTGCACGTTCATAAATCGTTGTATTTGAACTTTTATAAACAATTCATAACGTAAATAAATCTAATATTAAATTTTGAATCTTTGGCTTCTCATAATACATCTTCAATTAAAATTTAATCTTTATTGTTATTACAAAATATATTTCCTCTTAAAAAATCTCACATCGATTATTTTTAAACGTTAGTAAGCGAAATAAGTTCGAGGACACGTGTACTCATTACAAGCCAAACATGCCAGAGATAGTTAAAAAAAAAAACGCCTAAACGCATCCTTATTCTTTATCCGGCTTTCGTTTAGTTAATTCATTATTTCATATCACTTAACGCACGTAGCCCCTTTTACACAATCTAAATAACGAATATAACTTCATCATAACTGATTACACTCGTTTTCCTCTGTCTTACAGTTAATACAATAGTCAAGACACACAACATAGAATTTGTTAATTGTAAGAAAACGCCACCACCTTTTCTTTTTGTTGTTTTTTTTTCATAATTTCTATGCAGTTTTCATTTTCATTAAAAGACTAACCTCGTGTTTAGATAATGTGACTGTATGATGAGCTATCGGAATCACTATACTTAGAAACAAACTTAGAATCAGGTGATGGTAGACGCAGATAGTTACGAGGTGCCTTCAGTAAGTTTGTAATTTATTTTGTACAGGCATATGGCATAGGCACGCGAAAATCCGGTATCTTATTGCTGTACAGTTTATAAGCTGATTGATCAACTTTTATGGTTTTAGGTTTAAATAAACAGTTACAGCAGAAATTTAAATACATCTGACTAAAATCTGATTTTCATCGTCGGGGGATTTCGAAAATTCAATCGGGACGGGAGGTCACTTTAGAAGACCGATGTGCAATAAATTTCAGTATTAAACTTTGAAAAAGCCACACGATCGTATTGGATACTTCAACATCTTTGAACACCCTTCAATGAATCGGGCATCAGTTTCTGAGTGGTCTAAAAGATTCAATGAAGACTGGGAGTCTGTGAGGGATAACGAGAGATGTTAGAGAAGAAAGGAAGTCAGAACACCAGGAATAAAGAATTTCATGGATACGGACAATCTGTTGTCTATAGAGAAAATACGTGAGCAGTGTTACGTCAGTGTGAGAACTGTCACAAAGGATTTCTAGAGGAACGGAATATGCGTAAGATTTGCGCGAAGTTATTCATAGGTGTACACAGAGAAGATCATAAAATATACATTGTCATGACAGCAGGGAGATGGTTGAGCTAATACATTCAGATCCTGCAGTTCTTGATGCTCTGGTGATCTGCTATAAAAGCTGAATCTAGTGCTATGCCCCAGAGAGCAAGAGACATGGTTCCCGGTGGAAGCATATTGGCTGTCCCAGAATTAATATAAAGCGAATCAACCCAGAAACATAGACTGATCCCTATCCTGACGGCACAGGCATGCTCATTTTTCACTAGGTTTTTACTGAACAGATAGTAAACAAGAAATACTAGGTTGAGGTTTTAAGGGAGCTCAAGAAGACATTCCATCGGAAGAGGTCACCACTCTTGAAATCGGGCCAATGGCATTTCCTCAGGACAATGCACCAGTCCAAAACTTTATTGAATATTCCAGCATAATGGATATCAAGGCAGTTCTTCACCGTACCTATAGTCCAGACCTTGCTTCCTGTGACTTAGGTTATTCCCAACGCCCAAGGAAAATGAGACAATTGAGGTAATCAAAAAGTCTGTGACGAGGTTCATTAACACGCTTACACAAGCGAACTTGCATGAGGTCTGTTGAAAATGATACAAAAGGTGCATTGTTGATGGAGAAGTGAACTAAATTTCCATGTGTGTACTCTCAGTAAAACTGTTCATACGAATAAATCTGGAAACCTACGTACATTGCACTCATGTTGACGAAGATCATCTTGCACTGATAAGTTTCAATTTCAATCCGATTTGAAAGATCCATCCCTATCTCATGGTGAGAAAAATCCCTGAAATTTTCTCTGGAAAGAAAAGGAAATCAATAAAAAGAATAATGCGATTTTCAGAACCACGCTGTATATAGTTACACATATAGTGTCTTAAAAGAATATAAACAGGTGGACTATATTGTAACACATTTTAACATATGGACTGTATACCCGTACATTGAAACATAGATTCTTCATTTCCGGAAAGCTGTTTGTTAATCTACATCAGGTACATATTGATATAAAGGATGTTAATGGAGATTTACGTACATTTTGATCAATCACAAATAACTTCCCTATACTTACTCTGCTAAATCAAATATATTTTTTAATTTGTGACCTTAGTTTTCTATATTCTGGCATAAAGACGTTTGTGATTATCCTATAGATATTAATATACAGATTTACTAAATATGAGTGGTAGAACCTCAGAACTAAATAATGAAAGTGGATATGAGTTTGTTCTTTAACTGCTTAATATGCATCAAATATAGCATTAACTGATTGAGATTGTATCTATCAGATTGGGCAATACAATGAATAAATATATGAAAATCGATGTTACACGTTCGAACAATTTAAATAAATACGTAAACTAAATCAAAACATAAAACGCGAAGTAAAATATATCGATACGAATAATCCGGTTAAAATTAACGGAAGCGATTTTATAATTCTTGGATTGCTTTTAATGAAATATTTCGGAGGTGAAAATAATTTGATTTAAAAATCGATTTTATTTCCGAGCCAAAATAGATTGCGATCAGAAATTGTAAAGAAAATTCTAATAAAATAGTTCAGGTGAACTGAAATTTAACGATGCCTGCATTTAATATGAATATAATTTAGCATCTATTTTAGTTTTAGCTTTAAACAAAAGATTAATTATATATTTCTAAAGTGAAAATTTCATGGAACACACTTATAGAATTGTACACTTAATACGGACTTTTTTGGATATATTTTGAAATGTTGCTTTCATTCACTTAAACAACTGAAGGTTTTCTCTCCGTAACAACTTATATATGAATTACGGGAAATGCGAACTCTGTATCCATGAAAACGGTCACTAAACGATCACGTCTTTTCACATGGCACGAGAAATGATAAAAATATCAACTGTCTTCGCCTTTCTCTTTGTATGTAATGGATATTGCTTGAGATCGAGAAACATGCCTTTTCCCCAGTTTTCAGAATTAAAGTGTTTTCGTGGTAATATAACAACTGCGGGTTACTTCGTTCGTTTTCGGAAATAATAATAAAAATGTGAATCTTAAAAATGTATTGTCGGCTTTTAGTAAGCTTTCGATGTAGATAGAATAAAAGATGGTTGTTTGAACTCATCAAGAATTCTTACACTGTGAGAGAGCGATGATTATCCTCGTCATAATAAATTAGAATGCATGCATTGAGTCAACTATTGCTTAGGTATTCTCAACTATACAACTGATTTTCCTACTAAAAGTATAGTAGTTTGGAGAACAATTTATCATGTCCGATGCCTCTTAATTGTATACGCGTTCAAGCTTGCTTACGAGTGCACCGCCTAATGGAATTTAAGAGAGATAAATATCAGATATTAATGTAGAAAAAATCACGCTATTCAAGAACTGACACAATGAGTGAGTCCAAAAAATATAATTTACCTAAGTTTTTAAAATTTCTCTGTCTCAAATGGGAAGTAGAGCAGATAATAATAATAATAATAATAATAATAATAATAATGACGACGACGACAACAAAAACAACCACAACAGCAACAACAACAACAACAACAACAACAACAACAACAACAACAACAATAATAATAATAATAATAATAATAATAATAATAATAATAATAATAATAATAATAATTCGGATTTTGTTCATGAACGTCTCTCTGGAAAGGGATGGAATTCATTTCCAGAGGAGTTCCCTTAATCCCGGCTTCAAACCAGGAGCTTCAAAGATTAACGGTTTTCCTAAGGATGTTGGTGGTACCTATAATTGGAGAGGTTTGAAGGCAGCCTAAAACATCGGGGATTTGTAGTTTTTTCAATTGTCCTTCTAGACGACTTGATACTACTTCTAGTATACCAACTACGACCGGGATAATTTGTGTTTTAACCCCGTGTATACACCCTATCTCCAAGGCCAATGGCGCATAATTGCTCCAATTCTTATTCTCCTTCTCTTTCACATTCCTGTCCTAGTGTACTGAGAAGTCTACAATCTGCCAGTTTTCTGAGACCTTGTCAATGACGATCAAATCCGGACAATTATGTCCCAATTGCTTGGTCGTTATGACACTTTTGTCCCACCATACCTCTACCTTGCCATCTTCACTTGTTCTCACTTCATCAGGCACCCCCTCAAACCATTTTCCAGCACACTTCCCCCCAAGCCTCTTACACACTTCCCAATATATCCGTAGTCCCATGTGATCGTGTCTTTTGCGGTACTCTCTCTGTGCCAGTCCACTACAACCTGCTGCAAGGTGCGCAATTGAATCTGAGGTTGTACAACAAATCCGGCATTTTGCAGCAACTTCCTCTCCTAGAACCACTTTTTTGAACAATCGTGTTCCTAATGCCTGCTTTTGTGCTGCACAAACAAAAGCTTCAGTACTCTTAGCCAGATACTCAGCTCTAAGCCATTGCCATGATCTTTCGTCAGCCACTTCTGCTATATCCTTGAAGAACCTTCCATGCATTTTCTTCCTAGCCAGTTCCTCTGCCCTTTCTCTATCCATACGTTTCACATAATCAGCCTTGGTTTCACATAACTCAACTTCATTAGCCACAACCTTAAGCATCCACTCCTTACTTCTAACCACATGCTCCTTCAACGATATCTCCTCGGTTCTAAGACAATCTTTTACACTTTTCAATCCTCTCCCAACATCTTTCCTCTTTTGATACAGCCTTGCTACGCTACTTCGAATGCGAAATATACCAAACATTGCTAAATCTTTTCTTGTTTTGATATCCATGGCATGCAAATCCTTGTCAGACCATTCTAAAATTCCCGCACTGTATCTCAAAACACTAACTGCCCATGCATTTACTGCTTTCATACAGTTTCGACTTTGCAATTAGTTTCACTCTTATTTCCTTCATTTCTCTATTCATGACACCCACACCCTCCAGCACTCCCAAATACTTATATCCTGTATCTTCTATTTCTGTCATGATTTCTCCATTTGGCAGCACTATTCCATTCGAATGAACCTTTACTCCTCTTTTCATCACCAGCACCGCACATTTACTAATCCCAAACTCCATCCCAATGTCTTCTGAGTATGTCCCCACAATTTTTACCAGTGTCTCCATTTCCTTTTCATTTCTACCGAATGTTTTCAAATTATCCATAAACAGTAGATGGTTGAGGCGTCTGTCACCAAGTCCAAAGTTATACCTCAGTTTTTCTCTTTTCAAGAGAATGAACAGTGGCATCATTATCATTACAAAAAGAAGTGGCGATAACGAATCTCCTTGAACTATCCCACGTCAAATGATAATCTGCCCCATATCATCTCTGTTTGCTGTCAGCACCGTTTTCCATTGAGCCATACTTGTCTCGTAAAGCATAGCACATTCTCAGCAACCTTCATCATCAATAGTGTTTCACGTATCCATGAATGAGGAACCATGGCATAAGCCTTTCTGTAATCGATCCATGCTACGCTCAGATTCCTCTTCTTCGATTCCTGCATTATTTCTTCATCAATTAGTAGTTGCTCTTTAGTACCTCTTGAGCCTTTCCGGCACCCCTTCTGTTCGTCAGGAAAAACACAATTACTCTCCAGATGTTCATAAATTGTCTCCGCAAATATTCCATTCAATAATTTCCACATCAATGGTAGACATGTAATTGGCCTATAATTATTGGCATCTGTTCCTTTTGCAGAATCTTTCCTAATCAGTGTCTTTCTTCCCTTCACAAGATGATCAGGAACATCTCCCGACTCTACAACCCTTTGCAGAGCAGCAGCTATAGGTTGATGAAGGCATGGCCACTGTTTAAACCAGAAGCCCATCACTCCATCTGGCTCAGGTACCTTCCAGTTTGTCATCCTTCGTATGCCAGCCTTAACGTCATCGATGGTTATCTCAACGTTCTTCATTTGCTGCATTTCTGATAGTCTTTCTCTGACCTCTACCAACCAGCTAACCTTCTCATTATATCGCCCTTCGATAGAGAAAATCCCACTCCAGAACTTCCTTGCATCTTTTGCATTTGGGTTTCCCTCCTGTTTACTACCATTTAATTCTTTATACAGCTGAGACTGATTGTTCCGGAAAAGGTTGTTCTGCCGAAATGCAACACTTTTTCCAACAAAGTTCCTAATTTTCATACCACCAGTGGGGAACTTCTCTTTCAACATGTTTAGACCGTTCATCGTTCCTTTTTCCAGCAATCTATACCCCCTTTCAAGTTCGTCCGTGGCTTTCTGTCCTAGTTTAAATCTTTTTCTTATTTCTTCGATTCTACCAATGTCTTTCCGCCACCGTTTAATACTTTCTTCAAGCCTCCTCTGCCAGTGTGACATTCTAGCCCTCATTTCTCCCTTTTTGTTCTGTAATAATCCAATACGATTCGCAATAACGTATGACGCTGCATACAGAAGCCTGTTAAGTTCCGTAATCGATATGTTCTTTCTTATGATGTTGTGACTTACTCCTTGAATTATTTTTACCTCGTTTTTCACCTTCCACCTATCACTACTCTTCATACTTGGAATCTCTATGATATCGTCTCTAAGAAGAACCTCTCTTAACTTCTGAAGTACTTCTTTTTCTACAGATGTCAAAGTTCGAACTTCATCACCACTTCTCCATACATCTGCTCCTTTCACTGGCTGCATTGTCTCATTCAATGATCTCATCTGCCTTAGATCCTTCAAACTCTCTCTCATTACTTCCCCTAACCATAAGATTCCATAGCTCCTCAGTTGTCCGCCTCCCATCATCGCTTACATTTCCCTTCTGCACTTCCACTTTCTCAGTTCTTTCATCCAAGCTAGTTTCATCAATATTACTTTCGTTATTCATTTCATTCCTAACCATCTATTTAATCTCTTCTCTTGCAATCACTGAAAGTAGGTTGTTATTTTTAATTTGTTTTAACTGGGATACCAAACTCGCGACACTTCTATGTCCTCCTCCTCTCGATTCCCATTCCTCTTTCACTTTTCGGATATATCCACCAGATTTGCTACTTACACTTCTTACAAAGCATTCCCACAGTAGTTTTCTTTCCTCATCCGTTCACGTTTTTTTTACATTCCTATTTCAACTCCCTTCGTGTCTTGGGACCCTCTCTGGCAATTCTTACTTCCCCATATCCAGCCACATCCTCAGAATTTCGAACAGTTGTATCATAACGAGAGGGCCCACCCTGTTGACCAGTGGGACACCTACCTGACGTGAAATCATCACAAGGTATTCTAGCCTCACTCACGTCGTTATTTTAAATATTTTGATTTGACATTCTCCCATAAATGAGGTTAGTGAATTTTAGGTTACACCACCACCGATAGTTCTATCGAGACATCATCTCTCGGAGGGTTCCCCACCGAGGTCAAAGATCCCCTCCCGGCCTTTTTCCTCCATTACAGCTACAGTAATAATAAAAACATACCAGCACCACCACCACCACCACTACTAGTAGTAAAAGTATTAGTGAGAATAGTAATAACCAATAAATTAAATTTGTTTTTTGTTAATAATAATAATAATGATAATGATAAGGATAATAATGATAACGATAAAAATAAACATAAAAATAATAATAATAATAAGTAGAATAATAATAATAATAAAATAATAATAATAATAATAATAATAATAATAATAATAATAATAATAATAATAATAATAATTTCAGTAAGAACAGCTTACTTTGTTCGTTTTTATTTTTTTTAAACATCTGTGCCGATGTTGCTTTTGGCCAGAAAATGTACACAAAAACAGAAACATAAAACAAGTTTTAAATTCTAATTTCAGTTAGAAATTCTTCTTTCTTTTTTTGTTTTTTTCGTCCCTCTGCTGTTTTTTAAAACCCCGCCACTAATGTAGCTGACGACCGGGAGAATGTACACAAAACAGAAACATAAAACATCAGAACATGTGTAAGACAATTCCTTGTTTAACCATGAATTTCGCGTTCAAATTAAAATTTCGGTTAGAAACTCTTACTTGCTTCGTATGCTATTTTTTAAACTCCGCCGCTGTTGTCGCTTTTCGCCGGAAAAAATGTACACAAAACAGAAACATAAAACCTCCGAACATGTGTAAGGCAATTCCTTGTTTAACCATGAATTTCACGTTCAAATTAAAATTTCAGTTAGTAATTAATAATAATAATAATAATAATAATAATAATAATAATAATAATACTGAAAAAGTACAACGACTAGTGATAATGAAATCGACTGAAATATTAAGGAACACCTTTGAATGCGGAAAATAATACAAAACAATATAACGAATAAGCGTTACAGGGAATGAAGAACACCGAAACTGCATATTTACAAGTTCTACACCCCCCCCATCATGCATCTCCCCATTGTTTCATCACCGATCCCCCCAAAAAACATAAAATGATACCAAAGGGCCGAGAAGGGTCAATAAGGACTGAAAGACCGAGGAGAGAGCGCCAACCAGACCTCGGCTGGACAAGCGCAAAGAGAACTGGGACATTGGGGAGGCTAAGTGCCACTTAAATTCCAGTATAAACCAATGGCCACTACCAGCGAGAAATCAATGGTAAGCGGATGTTGCGATGATGCAAATTCATTTGTGAAGTAGGTAGAGAGGCTGGACGGCTGGGGAGACTTGTTGTCACTCAGCTTCCAGAGAAGACCACAGGTTTCCAATCAGATCGTTTGTTGACTTGTGTGAAAGCTCCATGTGAGCCAATAATAATAATAATAATAATAATAATAATAATAATAATAATAATAATAATAATAATAATAGAAGACACGTGAAGCGGCATCTCGGATACACATAACCGACGAGAGTAATTTTAGAAAGGTTGACTGAGCTTCCAGTGGTAGAAACTGAGACTGCGTAAATATATTTTAGCGGCAAGTCATGAAATTTATTCTTCCTAATTATATAATAAATACGTTAACTGGTTTTATATTGTGTATTATTAAGATGTTCATTTTTCGTCCATACAAATAGTGCCAGCTGACTTCTTAGTGGGGACATTGGTGACAAACAAAGATGGCACAGACTTTAATTGAGCTGATGTATGCAGAAAGAACTTCATAAATTTATAAATTATACTATTACCTAATTGGACACATATACTCTAATAGTATCTTAATTTGGTATAGTTGATTTTATAATGTTAAATATCTGGGTTTTTTTTTCGTTTTTGCAGCCTACGACATCATGTTGGATAAAATGTATACACGTATAACGTATACGTGTATACATTTGGATAAAATGTAAGAATAAGCAAATAGGTTTCAATCTATGGTGTGTGGCGGTGGGGTGATAAATCGTTAATCCGTTTTCTATAGCTGTCAATTAATAATATGCATGGATTATCCCAATAAGATTACTCACGGAAAACCACACCCACCTCTACACACACACACACAAACGCACACGCACACACACACACACACACACACACACATATATATATATATATATATATATATATATATATATATATATATACAAGCAAATAGTTAATAAAACATGTTCAAAGACACTTTGAAATTAGTTAAAAACATATTTAATCTGAAAAGGAAACACTAGATAAGTGGATAATCCTTAATCCCTAGAGTTTCGAAGAAATACTTTCCTTCTGATCAGAGGGTAGGAATTATCAAAATGCGGGATCGGGTTTTGCATGCAAAAGTATTTGATGAAACAACAAGTAAGTCAAAGATCTTACTTGAAAACAGACAAAAAGTGAAATATCTTGAAGTTGAATTTTTTTTTTCAAATTTAAAAAAAACCTCTTAAACCTGTAAGGAAGGAATACAAAATTCTAATTATTCGACAAAGAGTGCTAAAAAAAGAAAGAAAAAAGAAAAACCTAATCCCATGGAGTTTCATAGGGTGCACTGCTTCTCATTTGAGAGAAGAGGTTCGCAAAATATAAAATAGATTTGTAGGTTAATGCATTAGAAGAACCAAATAATATGAAGTCCATCAAATCTGTATAAAAAGTCGTTAAACAGCGTATAGGGATTCAATTTGAGTGATACAGCAAGAAACAGGAAAAAGTAGAAGAAAGGTTATGGCAACAGTTCAAATAGAAATATCCTAAATTCCCGACGAGGAAATATCCGAAGTGCATCTGTTGAAAATGTATCGGTAAAATATGGGAAAACAGAAATATGTATATAAATATGAATGTCAGGGTAAAATTTGGAGCTTAAAGAAAAGTCTGCAAGCGGCGGAAAAGTAAATAAATATATGAGCCATTTTTGAACGAATCAAATAAAAGGAGGGTGTTAAAATCTAAATATTAAGTTAGATTAGAAAAACGGGTAGTTGGAGAGAAGAGAAAATTAAAAAGATAGACAAAAGAGTAAAATGGAGAAAGAAGGGATATTCAAAGACCAGAGGAGAGGGGAGAGAGAGATAGCATAGTTAAGGATGGGGCGGAGAGGAAACGGTTGACGTAGAAAGTCGTATTTCTAAATATATTTTAAGAACAGATAAATATAAGGCAGAAAGGGTCAATTTGACCCAGACAAGAATATAATTAAGGTTGATTAATTTAAATGCAGAATTATAAACATAACTGAATGCATGCATATATGCACATATAAGAATGTAGAAATGCATGCACACATATATAAAAAAAGAATAAAAATAAAATAATCTGTAATAGTATATATATATATATATACCTATATACATATACAGATATATATATATGTATATATATATATGTATATATATATATATATATATATATATATAGAATATATATAGAATATGTATATATATATATATATATATATATATATATATATATATATATATATATATATATGAGGTTGGCAACGCAAAGCAAGTGAGTTGATTCCAGTAATGTAAACATCTTTTATTCTGGTTGCGATGAAGTCGCTGAAGGCGTTTTTGATATCACTTACGTTTTTGAAGAATTTTTCACGCAGAAAGTTTTGGAGATGCTGGAAAAAGTTGTAGTCGGTAGGGAAAAGAGTGGCGATTATGGCAGATGAGTCAGATGTCGTGGCCAAAATTCGTTAAAAATCTGCAGTGTCGGTTTAACAACGTTCCGGCGACCGTTGTCATCCAGGAGAATTGGCCATTTTCAATTGACTAATGCTGTTTTTTTTTTGTCGATATTTCTGATGCATTTCATCCATTTGTTAGCAGTAATTTGTCGCCTACATTCAATAAAATGGGACCGATTGCCGACAATCAAACAATTAGCATGACTTTCATTAGGTGTACATCTGGAGTCGACAAATATTGCAGAACTTCGTCGACGTCTAAACACTGAGCTCACCGTTGCTGGTTCCCGTAAAAACCCCACTTTTCATTGCAAATCACGACCCGCTCGATAAATAGGTTGTACTTGTTGCCTTAAAAATAAATAAATAAACAAATACATAATATGACACTTGTTATCGGCGTTTCCTTTGTTATTCGTTCAATTTGTGATGCACCTTCATATCAAGTTGTTTTATTCTTTCCGGTCCCTCTAAAGTAGTTGGAAATCCGCGGAAAATTTACGTTTAAATAAGAAGCAAGGTCTCGCGCTGTTGTACCTAGATTGGCGTCGACTTGGGCTTTTAATTGATTTTTCTGACATCTGATGGCCGACTTTTACGTTTATCATCTTCAAGATTCTCGTCACTGCCACGGTATTTATTAAACCATAATTTGATGTGCGTTTGGAGCGGTTTCTGGGCCAAACGCCCCGTTAATACTTCGAAATGTGTCAACAGCTTTTAAGCCTAGTTTGAATTGAAATAAGAAAATTGTGCGATTTTGCTTCCTTTCCATGTTGTATTCAACGTTCTGAAAAGAAGACATAATTGTTTTAAAACGTCTGAAATTGAAATAATTAAATAGAGCGGAAAACAAATGATACATGAAGTAAAAGTATTATAACGAACACCTATTTGAAAGGTACAAATTGTAATCAAAATTGAAAATTCCGCTAGAAGTTTCTCTTCGACCCTATGCATTCATCTTGTCCATAGAGACAATGGATAATCTTTGTAAGGGTTGTTAGCTCAAACACACACACACATATATAAATAACATATATATATATTATAGACTCACATATGCATTTATATGCATACATATGCATCTGTAGTACTATATAAACACGTATGTACGCAGATACGAAAACACACACACATATATATGTATATGTCATAGTATCTTCGTATTATTTTGATTCATCGGACTATTGTTTTAATCTTAAGTGTGATTTTCACAACGTTATGTTCTATGTAACCTTTTACATATTTCAAGTGTATCTTGTCGGACTCGAGAATGGTTCTGTCGAACTCGGAATTTCGAGCAGAACCCTTTATTTACTTCCGGAGCGTAGCGTGCTCTTCATCTGTAAGCTATTAGTTAATAGATCTCCTAAGTAATTCGTAATTGTATTTTTCGGTCACCCACACTGAGAATTGAACCTTCAACCATCAGGATAATATTATATTTTACAATTGATTTTTCCAAGTACATTCTCCACTGCGACACAGGTCCTTGCAGACACTGAAGGTTGTGAAAATCACACTCAAAATAAGAACAGTAGTCCGACGAATCAAAATAATACGAATAACCAATCCTCATCTAAAAAAATTCAGAAACGCCATAGTATATAACCAGTCTTTAAAGACAATACATACTCCTTGGTATGGTTGCTGCGAGCGTTGGTAACAGATTTTCTTAATCAGTAGTGTTGGATTTCAGTTGAAATTAGTAGTCAAAGACGATCGAAACAACGCCGAAGTACGTTAACAGCACACACCACTCGTTAGTCTCAAATGATCACCCAGCTCAGCACTCACTATATTATCGTCGTTTTTTTCTTGTTGTCTGTCGAAATCCAGTGTTCACACACACACACACACACACACACACACACACACACACACACGTATATATGCATATATATTGCTATTTATATATTGCGGGCGCATACACGCATGCATACGCGCATATATAACATACACACACTCATGTACACAAGTATATATATATACCTATATATACATGCATATATACATATATATTATCTATTTTATACATATATATGTACACATTTAAATAACGACTTTGTTATATAAACGTGTAAAGACATATTCAACATTGCAGAAAGTCTAGAATTACGTGTGGAGTAATTGAAGAAAGATTTATACAGGAAATGCTTAGAAACCAATACTTCGAATGGAATTCAAATCAACATTTTTTAGGGGAAACAGATAAATGCCATGATGTATCCGAGAAAGGGAAAGAATGGGTGTAACTATTTAATGACCACACTGAAACACCCCCCACACACACACATATATATATAGGTGTATATATATATATATATATATATATATATATATATATATATATATATATACTATATTATCAACCGTATTCATCATTAAAAACCAACAACAAAAAATGTAAATTTATAAGCGATAAAAATAAATAATGACTTCATCTCGGGGTTAGTGGTGGAAGGGTTAACGCGTCGGATTGTGATACACATGGTCTGGAGTTCGATTCCTAGAAACAATCAAGCTACGCTGACGAGCGGTAGTTACCTTGAAACATTCACACACTTATGTTACTGATTTTAGAAATAATTGAATTAAATAAAATGTTATATACATCCAAATTATGGGCTAAATTCTAAGTAAATAAAAATGAGCTATTCATCCGTATTTATCGTGAAAAAAAAAACACAACAACAACAAATCTATCTATATATATATATATATATATATATATATATACTCCTATATTTTTTTGTCTGTGTATAGATGTTCATATTAAAAATCATTTTTTTCCTATTTATTTAAAAATAAATTACAACTTTGTTATATATGGGTCGTGGAATTGAATTCATCTTCAAAAGATCTTACTAATTTGCATATGTTTTAAACACTCATTTTAATTAATTCCCTACAAGCTTTTTGGAATTTTGTTATGGGATGATTATTTTTAGTTTACTATTACGTGTACTTATATTCATGTAGATATTCTACATAATTGATACTTGCGTGATATATGTGTAAAAATGTTATACACCTGTTTCCGTATACATATATTTGTGTTTGCGTATATTTATTTGTTTTGAAAATAATTGTTTTTAACAAATTCCTCTGTCATTTGTTTTTCTACAGACATAAAACTTAATGTATATTGTATTCGAACTCATTCTAAACTTAATATTTAAGGTTTTGCCGAGGAAAATATGTCCTATAGTGTGAAAAGGAAAATAACAGAATTCGACAGGTAAAGGTCGGACACTCGCATTTCGAATATGCATGCATAACGAAATAGCCATTATTGCATGTTTTAATTTTTAGCTTTGCAGAAAACACGTCTTCATAGCTCAGGCATTAACATCAAAGGAAAAAAGTAAATCGTAAACTATACGTTTTGGTTTCGATTATCGGTGGTGGCGCACGAGTTATTTTTTAAACTTTTTAAATCATTACTATATATTCGGTCCATTATAACCTATGTAATTAAATGCTTGAAGAAATTTCTCTGTAGAACAAAATATTTTAGGTTTCCAACAACGAAGGCCGCATACAAATTTATTACGTCTAAACTATTATCCACCATCTTATGTAACTTTACAACGCCGTTTTTGACATATTTATTCGTTATAATAAAATAATATGTTACATCCTCTGAGAAACATCATCACTGTCGTCAACATCTTTTGAGAAAGTAGTCAGTATTTTTCTTTCTAATTCTTATGTCCTACCACTACACTCAGTCATAACTGGGAAGAAGAACACACATTATTACTATACTGACCTTGAACCCTGAATTGGATCAAAAGCTCATCTACACATCAATAATTGTCCATTTGCCTGTACAAAAATCACAATATAACCCCTCTGAAATCCCCTCATTTCCCATTGACTGAGGCATGAAAAACCGATATTTCAGATTACAATCTTAACACACAAAAGAACATTTACATGTCTGCTCTGTCTACACGACGCAGCTCTTAAAAAATAAATAAATGCAAATACAACCATATCAAAATCCCATTATCAGAATTTTTAGTACTGATACACTAAGACTTACATGTGTACAGAGTCACTATTGAAAACAACCACACCCTCTCAAAAATACCCTGAAAGCAATATACATTTCTTGTGTGTTTACCTTTTACGTTTACCCCGCGGCGATATTTTCCTTCTAATGAACGAATGTGTTAATAACATACAGTTTTCTCCCTCGGGACAATGACAAATTCGGGAGTTCTGAAAATGAATATCACATTAAAATGTGTTTTCATGATATTACAAAATTACTAGTTGGCCAGAAAGTGGGTGCTCATTTTACCTAAAAATAGGTTATATAGGAAACTGATTTCCACATTCTGAATAAGTAATTTATTCATATCATGAACAATATAAAACTCCCATTATCAAAACTTTTAGTACTTATACACTACCAAATATGCACACATTAAGTATTTGAAACAACCACATCCCCGCAAAGAATACATTGAAAATAAAATACGTTACATTTAACCGTGGTTACCTTTTACGCTTCCTTAGTGGCGATTTCTTCTTTGTACTTGCTTAATTACGGGCCGTTCCATTTTTATTTTTAATATTTATTTTTTCTGACAACGCCAAACAGTTCTACACCTCCCCCCCCCGATAAAAAAAATTCGTAAACTCTAGATTTTCTGCGTGTTCGCTATATACGTACTTATTTAGGCACCGCCAAAACTGGGGGGGGCAGGTCAGTACTTTTTGACGGGCCGTCTTTTTAAAAATCTACCAAAAATCAGGTAATTATCCGATCAATACGAAATTTTCAGCGATTATTAGGAGAAGAATGAACTTTATAACAGTGTACTTATTTTTCATAAACGATATTTATATATATATATTTTTTTGCTTACAACCCCCCCCTTGTTTTGAAGTGGGAACAAATATGCTTAAAATAATATCTGAGACTGAAATCAACATATTGTGTTGTAAGGGACAGAATTATAGATTAAAAAAAAAAAAAAAAAAAAAATTGTTTGCATACCTTATTTAGACGTCTGAATATCAGAACTTCGATTGTGTTTAATTATCCCGCTTTTGAGTTTTGAAGTGTGAAATTCGGTGAATATGTTAAGTAAAATAATTAATTTAAGTTAAGCAAAACAAAAAAAAAAAATTTTTAATATTTATACGAAAAAAGCTATTTTAAAATTTTTGATAAATAAATTAACAGTTTTTTTTTTAGCGAGCCGAATAATGCATGACCATTATTAAACATGGCATGCTTTGAATAATCGATACCAAAAAAAAAAAATTCGATAAATATTGTGCCCTTTGTGTTAAAAATAGCATCTTTTTTTTCGATCCCGTTTGAAAACGTTTGCCGCCTTTGACTATGGTGGACCAAACGCGCTGAAATAATTTTTTTTTTATTCTGCTTTAAATTGCCCCCCCCATTTTGGGGAGTCTGGCCCCCACACACATACACATTAAAAACCAAACGCATACAAATGGTCACCCATCTGGTACTGGCCAGCCTCAGCTTAATAATACATTGAAATTTTCGTCACTGAAAAATAAGTTTTTTTTGGCCTGTTTGGTCTTCCATAGTTTGCTTTTTATCAGACGAAAACGTAAACAGAGTCGATCTGAACTCTACGTCAACGCGAATATCTGGTTACCTATATTAATAAGTGGAATTATTTGAAATTCAGGTACTTATATTATAATATTTTTGCATATTCTCTTAGAAAATCATCCTAAATCTTAGTTAGACAATAAATAAATTAATTAATTATTTCAAAAACCCTTTTTTTTAAATATTTAAGTACGTTTTTTGTGCAAGACAAAAAATGTCAATTGTTAACTTTTTGGGAAAATTTAACATTTAAAATTGAATTAAAAATAGTAGAAAAAGTTTTACATTATTCTGTTTTCTATATGATAAAATTCAGGGTTTTATCTTTCTGGAAAAAAAAGTTACTCAGAAATAATGGATTTTAATAAACGTAATTTCGTTTTAAAAAACAACAACAACTTGATTTTGCGGCCATTTTTGGCGGTGCCTATACTTATTCTACAAACGCCATCCCTCCTTGTACGCTTTCAGAACGGCGACATTTTTATTGTATTGAACGAATAACCTAGTAAAAGAGAGTTGTCTCCTTCAGAACAATGACAAATTGTAAAACAGCACCAAAGTTGTATATCCAGTTCATTGCTAATGTTGCTGGAAAAAGACTGCATCATTCTCACATTCGAAAAAGCACTTGACCTCAGATGAACTCCTATTTATTTTCAAGTGGTGTCCTGCCCGGTTCAGGCACTGACGGCGATGACTCTCTCTCAAAGTATTTGTGAATCCATTCTTGCTCATCATTTACAACCTCAATTCACGCTATTTTTCTCAAAAATGTTTGATGTATTGACACAGTTTTCTTTGCACTTTTACAGCCAGTTGGTTGCAGTTTCCTTCTGCCCAAGCAGTGCCCATACTGGACAACTGTCCTGACTATTAGACCCAAAGGAATCTTCTGCCCAGCAGAAAAAGATACATCATATTATAAAACTGCTTATCTGCCCCGAATTTAAATGTGATGTTTGTATTCAGCAGCACTGAAAAAATGAAAAATCGTCATTTAAAATTTTGGGGGAGGGTCCGAAAGAAATATAATATTGACTGTTTTATTTTTATTTATAATTACACCAAGTAATTCTACATTTACCCCCCCCCTCGTTCAAAATACCTACCCTGCACCTCATATTTGCTGCATGTACGCTACATACTTACACATTCTACACACGCAACTCCTTCTTTGCGTGTTTGCTTTTAAACGATTTCTATTTATTTGTTATTTTTTTAAGAAAAGGTATTTTTTACTTACTTCCTACTTCAAACTTTCCTAAAAGATGACAAATTTTATAGGTTTCCCTCTATGCTAATTCAGAAAATGTTATTTACATTTGACAGGTAAAAGTTCTTTAGGACATATAGCGTCCTCTCCGCGCAGTTATTCCCCCACCCCACTAAAATATAAACATACCCTGAACCCAATATTTCATGCGTGTAGATATCTTATTTAATTTGCATAACATCACTTATTAGTTATATGTTTTGAGTTACAACTTTAGATTTTTTTAAAATATATTTTCTTTCCTCAGACACTGCAACTATCAAGGTTTTTGTTTGTTCAGAATAATTGCTCGTGGAAATCTTGACAGGGGTTATCAAGGTTACAATTTGCGCAAATTATTTTAAAACCTATCCCAACTCACAAAATGGAGTGTCTATTCCGAAAGTTGTTCTTAACATAAGAAGGTTCGCGGTGTCTATTCCAAAACGGTTCTAAACATGATGAGGTTGGTGGTTGGGCAACAACAATGACCGTACTTTATATTTATACGCGGGGGTGAGGGGCATGTTTCCACCGGTCCACGCAGGGAACGGGTCCTGCTAGTGTAATAAAAATGCGAAATATGCATTAAGCAAAATATCATATTTAAGCCTATTTTTCGACCAGGCAATGTCTGGCGGCCTGCGTGTATATGTATTCATATGAAGTGTAATATGTTACCATTTTATTCTGTATTTTATACTGGGGGGCCGTACACTCATTCATATCTGTAAAAAAAAATTTGTTTTTGATGCGGACTTATTTTTACGAAAATAAATCAGTGTTTATTGTCAATGAAGAAGAATATAGCGAGTAACTTATTAATAGGATGTTATATTATTTGATTTTCTCACTCTTCTATCTTATTATGATTTACTACATAATAGTTTTTGCTCTCCCGAGAAAAGGGGCATGGACCTGTAATTCACCCTTGTCCGTTCGTCCATTTGGATTTTTTTTTAAATTTTGCGCTAACATTAAACATTATATAAGTAAAAAAGTAACAGAACGGATTTTTAGGGAAAACTCCGGTTGCCTATATGGGGGGGGGCTTTCAGTTTAAAATGGCTAAAATTGACACTTTGACAAAAGTTGATGCCTTGAATTTTTATAAAACTTTCTTAAAAGTTGTAAGTAACTGATTGCTATATAATTTTGTCAATAATTCGCGGTAACTCTTGGGTGTACCCCAGGGTCTCTTTTAGGGTTAAGAAAAACACTCAATTTTGGGAACACTTTAACCATATGTGTCCAAAATGTTCTGTTTATGTCTATTTAACAATTTTGCATGGTGCTGAACTACAAATTTAAATATGTTAAAACCTTGGGGTTTTAGCGCAAAATGGGGGGGGAAATTATGGACTTAGTCATTTCTCTTTTTTGCATGGTGCAGAACTCAATTTACTTATATTAATTCTAAAACTGCACCGTTGTTCATATTCACCAGGATTTGACGTCCCCTGGGGACATTTGGAGATGGGGGACAAATACTGAACTTAGTCATTTTTTATGATTAGTTAACTGTGCACTCACGAGCGACCATGCATGCTTCACTTGTTTTATACAAATATCATCTGCAATTTCTACGTAAAATAACCTTTGTGTTTTTCTCAAGACTAAGTGAAAAAATACCTTCCAAGATTTTCAGTATTTTCTCTTACTGCATCTTTAAAAATCATTTGGCATAATCCCAATAGCGGTTTACCACTTATTTCGCAACGATATTATAAGTGCGTTCTCTGTAAAATGTTAATTTCATTAACTCCCCTATGTTCCAGTACTCTTCACACAGTTGCAGTAAAGGTGTAGTTTGTGATTTCATTTCCATCCCCTTATTACCCTAAAGAACGAGTGTATATTGTTAAAACCAATTATTGTTTTATCAGAAAGGTTTACATTCATGTGATTTCTGGCAATTATTATTATTTTAAATTTTCTATCTAAAACTACTTAAATTTAGACTTTATTTCCTCGTTTATTTTATTTGTCTTCACACCCAAGTATGGAATGTTTCTTCCATTACACGTGAGAATAACTGAATAACACTTATTTGCAGTCTGACATAAAGGTATTTCATAGATATATTATGCTTTTCAATCATCAAAGTTATGAAGGTTCCTTAACTCTGACGTTGTTTTAATCTCATGCATGTGTGAAACGAGAAAGCTTCTAACTGAAATATGCCGAGTCAGTGAATCAGATCAAAGAGAAAAAAAATACTAATTCATTTCAAGCATTCATTTTCTTATTTCAGCAAACAATTACAACAACAGAAAGAATCTAGCATCTATGAATATCTAAAAAAAAAATAAATAAATGAAAGATGACGTAAAATGATGGAAGATTTGTGTGTTTGTGTTTTTTTTCTATTTCATAAAGAAAACGTATCTATATCCTGGTTATCTAACACTACTCTCATTAAACATGTAGCGGAGACAGACTATTCGTTGTTAGACACTAGGTACTTTATTTAATACTAGCAGGCCGTCCGGTGTTGCCCAGTAGTAAAATACGCATAACTATTATATTTTAATTAATACATAAACTGAGACGTGCGATTATTATGTTCTAAACTGTTCAAATCTTGTAAGTAAAAAAAAGAAAATATACTCGAGCTGTAATCGAAATGGAAAACTAAAGATGAGTCCAGTATGATAACCATTAGACCAGCGTGGAACGGTCTTTAAATTGTGTTTTCAAAAGTACTAATTCTTAAAATAAGTAAGCTGTACTGTGAACCATTCGCATATGTTCATTCAGGAAACAGCAAACAGATAAAAATTCGACCACTCCCACGCATATTTTTTTTCAATTTTGACACCTTTTTGTTGACAGAAAACGAATTAAAAATTTATCACATGCCTGAATAATCAATATTCTTCATTTCAAGCATGTAGATCAAGAATTTGTTGAGTATATAGGTTTAGAAGTGTGATCATACAAACATTCTCACTTTTATAGATATGTAGATTATACTATCAGGCACATTTTGTATTTTCAAAGACCAAAGGTGTATTTCTGCTTCCAATACTGAATCTCCCATTACCTTTTTTTCTATACTTATTCGTTTAAATTCTATCATTTTTTATTTTTCTATGACGGTAGCGCTAATTAGGTTAATAACGACACGGAATTACGCCTTGGATGTTTCAAATTAAAGCCGATTCTACTGTAGTATTTTCGTTATGAGTTTTAGCAACCAAAATGTAGTCTTTCCTGCAAGAATTTCAGTTACATTTATATTCCGGTCAACAACATTGAACCATGCTGACTGAAAGGAATTGACATTTTATATTCAATTTTCAAGATATAAAGCAAAGAGCTTCCCACTGTTTATAGATGTCAGGACTAACACTGAGCAGACGACTTTATTATAAAAATAATATGAGTACGACCAATGAATAATTCGCAAACTTTTACTCGTTAAAAGTAATGTTTGATTTTAATAGATTGCTATATTTCTAATTACATATTGGCCCAGAGAGAGAGAGAGAGAGAGAGAGAGAGAGAGAGAGAGAGAGAGAGGGGAAATAGATAGATAATGAAAGAGAGAGAGAGAGAAACACACAAAACACACATACACACATATAGTATCAGACCTGACCGAATGGTTAATTGTAGGCAGAGACCGATTCATACAAAAACCTACCAGCCAGCCATGGTTCTCCCCAGAATGTGCTGCTGCCATTGCGCACAGCAATCACATATTCCATAGCTATCAACGTAATAGATGCATTGAGACTAAAGCTGCCTTCAGGTCTGCCAGCAACCACTGCAAAAGATTAATAAAAATACAAGAGAGCTATATGCTCGATCCATTAAATCAAAAGTAGCTGAGCAGCGGCTTGGTTCCCACCAGTTTTGGCAAATAGCAAACAGGATCCTGAACAGAAGCGTGCGTTCTATCCAAACCATCATCAATGGACCTGAGGTCATCTCGTCAGCATCAAACTAGGCCAAACTATTTGCCAATAACTTTGCAGCATATTCTACCCTATGCGACGAAGGCTACCAACTCCCCGTATTCCCTCCTATAACGGACAACACGCTATGCAACATACAAATATCTGTGCGTGATGTCGCCAAGCTAATCAAGAACCTTGATTCCAGTAAAGCAACTGGCCCTGACGGCATTCCAATCATTGTGCTGAAAAAGCTTCAACTAGAACTTGCCTCCCCCCATACTTACAAAACTCTTTAAGCGTTGCCTTAAAGACAAGTGCTTCCCAATACCCTGGAAAAACTCATCAGTATGCCCTGTATTTAAGAACTCAGGTGATAAGTCCTCTCCCTCTCAGTACAGACCAATAAGTCTCCTGTGTGTCATGAGTAAGCTGCTGAATCCATATTATATAGAGAAGTAGTCAACCACCTCAGCAGAAATAATCTTCTTAGTGACATGCAATATGGTTTCCATTCTGCAAGATCTACAGCAGATGTGCCAACTCATAGGATTAGCGAATCTCTTGACTAAGGCTTCCTCTCTAGGGCAATTGCTCTTGATACATCAAAGGCCTTCGATAAGGTATAGCATAAGGGCCTATTTCACAAGATGTCGAACTACGGTATAGCTGGAAATGTTTTCTCGATCATAAAATCATTTCTCTCCGATAGGCTCATAAGAGTAGTAGTTGATGGGTAGAAATCAGATGCCCTCAGTATTAATGCTGGAGTCCCTCAGTGGTCCATCCTAGGCCCAAATCTCTTCCTGATATACATCAATGATCTCCCAAAACACATACTTAAATCGTTCGTTGAGATCTATGCTGATGATACGACAATCTATGGCAACACATCAAAGGCCGTAAATGACAAAGTTCTCCAGACTCTCTCTCCTCTGATTTTGAGCGTGTACTACAATGGGGGAGGAGGTGGCTGGTTACCTTTAATGTATCTAAAACCAAGCTCCTATCTTTACATCATCAATACCCTGATCCCCATCTGGCATCAATTGAAATGGATGGCCCTCGTCTAGGGGAAGCTGCATGTTTTGATAAGCTTCTGGGACTGACCTTTACCCCTGACCTGAAATGAAATACGTACATCAAGTCAGTTGCCAAGATCGCTGGAAGAATGGGAGGATCCTTCTACCGCTCCAGAAGATACCTCACCCCTGATGCAATTCTCTATCTGTATAAAAGTCAAGTACGCCCAAGGATGGAGTACTGTTGCCACATCTGGGCAAGAACTGCTAAAACAGCCTATCCTGCCTTGACAGAGTACAAAATAGGCTTCGTGGCCTAGTGGGTGATGCCTTTTTCTCTTTACAACCTCTCTTCCACAGGAGAGACTTTGCGAGCTTCTTTGTTTTACTACCATGGCAGGTGCTCGTCTGAACTCCAATTTCTGGTCCCTTCTTGCCAATCTTTCATGAAAAACACCCGTCTAGCTGAAACCACTGTCAAAAATTTTCCCCAATCCTTATCTGTGCCAAAATCAAAACGTAGATTCCATGAACAAGCTTCTTTCTTAGAAGTGCACACCTGTGGAATTCTGTTCCGATTGCCTGTTTCCCACCTGACTACAACGTGGATGTCTTCAAGTCCAATGTGAACAAATTCCTGATGAACCGCCTCCTTAAGTAAGACACTTTTTTAGATCTCCAAAACTAACGTACTGTACACACAATAACCCTTATCCCCGAGTGGCTTCCGGGCCTTAATAAGTGGCGACTCTCTTGTAAAAACAACACCGCAAAAATTAAGACTGAAACAGAAATATATAGCGCTAGATAATTATAAATACACCAGATTTCCTGTAATAACGCTAATATGGATTTTATTTTCTGTTCAAACCATTATATATATATTAAAAATTATATGTAAATATACCTTCCTTCTGGAATTGAATTATGTTTCTAAAAAAAATATATATATATTTAATTAACCGTAATTATCAATTAACCAATCAATTAATGAGCTCTCTTTTAAGAGCCGGTTTTCCTCGATAAATCTATCAATATGTTTGCTAAAACACTCTCTAATATTTTGCTGTGTTTATGAAAGTATTGAGAAAATAAAAGCATTATTTACGTCGAGTCGTTGTCTAATTTACATATAATTATATGACACTAATCTGTCATTATTTAACGTGCAATTAAATAGTAATAAATCATTTTAAATAGTTATAAATCATTTTACAAAATAATAATAATAATTATAACAACAGCAATAATAATAATAATAATAATAATAATAATAATAATAATAATAATAATAATAATAATAATAATAATAATGTTACATGATAAGGGATGTCCCCTTTTCGTGTAAGTATAAAAATAGAGAGATTTAGTTAAAATGAAAATGAAATAGCATAGACGAAATTCGAACCTCGTAATTTAGGTTTAGAAATAGATTACGAGAGAGAATAAGCAATGGAATGTGAAAACAAACCACTGTTTAGCTTAGAGATAAAATAGTTTCAAGAAAAGAATGTGCGTTGTCAATTCTGTTATGAAAATTCAATTGAGGAATGCAACTATAGGATAATTTAATAAACATGTTTTTAACATATTGGAAATATAGGTTACTGGGAATATAGGTTAAAATCCCTTTTGTAAACAAAGGAAACAGTTTTGGACACGCATTTCCAGAACACGTGAAAGAAGACACATTTTTTAACATGTTTATGACGTCATGGAAAACGGGAAGTTCTCGATGTAGTTAGAAACTTTAGAATTAAGCAAGGAGAAACTGGGGGAGAAACTGAGAGAGAGTTTGAGGACGACACGATAGTCTGCAGTAGGGATTCGAACGTCTAGAAGCGAGACAGTCACTTTTGAAACTTAGAATGTGAAGCTTTGAATTCTTGATGATGAAAACCACGACCGGCCGGGAGAAGAAACAAGCCCATCATGTGTTTTTATAAACGCCGTCTTTGTGTTGTAATTCTACCAAAAGGTAAAGTGAACATTGTTATATATGTCTTATATATATATATATATCATGTGTTTTAAAATGTCTTTACATACACATCTTACATACACAATATAAACACTAAGACTGTCTCAACACTATCGCCTCACTCAAAGAGCTTCTTCTACACTTCTAAGTATGGACTTTTTATATATATGAATCTCTTCATAACAATAATAATAATAATTATTACAACAGCAATAATAATAATAATGATAATAATAATAATTATAACAACAGCAATAATAATAATAATAATAATAATAATAATAATAATAATTATAATAATAATAATAATAACAATAATAATAACAATAATAATAATAATAATAATAATAATAAACAGATAAATCCGGATGTCGTAATAATTAATAAAAAGCAAATGTCCAGTCAAATCGTAGGCATTAGGAACAATTCCGAATAAACTTTGAAAAAAAAAGTGGGAGAAATTGGAATCCGAGGAATCGCTGGAAAGATACAAGGTATATCAAAAATAAAAACAGCTGAAATATTAAGAAAACCCCTTGAATGCGGAGACTAATACACATGAGCCACATACGCGCGCCAGATAAACTGCTGTAGAGGCAAAACATGAAGAAGCTTTACATGGAACCAACAACATTGAAGCTGCGTATTTGTAAGTTCTCTATCCACTCCCATTGCCCCTTTACCGACGCGCAAAAGAGTGATACAAAATAGTCAAGATGTATCGAGGAGAATAGAAAGGCCTAGGAGAAAGCGCTGACGAGACCTCCGCTGGACAAGTGGGAACGGAACTGGGACCTTAGGAAGGCTTATTGCCATTCAGATTCCAGTGGATACAAATGGCCGTTTTCAGATAGAAATAAATGGCAAGTGGGTGTTACAATTACGCAAATTTCTTTGCAAATCTTATCGAAAGAGGTGGAGATTACTTGAAATCTCGGGAAATTTGTTTTCACTCAGCTTCCAAAGAACTCCATAGACTGATTCAAACAAATATCATTGATGACCTGAGTGAAAACTCCTTGTAAGCCAATAATAATAATAATAATAATAATAATAATAATAATAATAATAATAATAGTGAAAAAAGGCTGACACATAAAAAGTAAAAGTCTCAAATGCAGAGATCAATACACATGATCTACCAATGGGTAACCGGACATAAGCTGCATCTACTGGCAGTTCCATCAAACAACGCAATAAAAGTAAACCACATTAAAGTTCAACTTATTAAAACAAGTAAACAGTAAATGTATACTCTGTTACCAAAGTGACTAAACAGTTAAACACACCAAAAGTGAACGCAGTAATCTAGCTGAAGCAGAATATAATGGCATGCATCACTGCATTGTTATCTCTTCAAATGACTGCACTTAGGACATGCAGAAAAATTGTACACGCAAATATATTGCATAGTAGTGATAAAGGAAAATTACAACATCCTTTATAGCATGAAAGTATAAACAGACAAAATAAAAACCAAGGCAAAATTAAACAAATTGTAGGTTTTAAACCTAACATGGAACCTAGAAAACTGAATCGGCAAAATTGTAATTTGACTCCGTCCTCTACTCCCAAAAAGAGATTATATTATCGACATCAAATGTAAACATATCAAACAATCATAAATAGTCAAGATAGGCGGAGGGGAAGGAGTGGCCAGCGCACTGGCTGAGTGCGAAGAGAATGTACATTGAGGTTTATTACCACTCGATTTAAGGTTAAAAGGGAAGTCACGGAAACCTGCTGTTGCCAACCATAAATCCATTTTAAAAGGTTAAAAATTTCGGGAAATTGTTGTCACGCAGACTCCATGAATGTTGTTAGTGAGTTATCTCCAACGGTGATCTGTGTGAAAACTCCTGGTGAGGACAAATAATAGTATATATGTAAAGAACATATTTATTATAAAAATGGCTGAAAATGTGGCCGAGTGTATAAAGTTTTGTTTGAAATTAAAGTAATGATAGTGATTCACATCAAATGCGTTACAGGATACATAAAATATACACACATGCACACATAAACACACATCTACGTATCTATCTATCTATATATCAATCAATCTATCTATCTATCTATCTATCTATCTCTCTCTCTCTCTATATATATATATATATATATATATATATATATATATATAAGTTCAGGGTATAATTTGAATAAAGTAATCATCAAAAAGTTATTGGATATAGAGTGAATTTAAAGCGGCTTCTATTTTCGCGGATAAGTGTAAATATATAATTACTTTATAATGAGAATACGTCATAATATTCTGTAGAATATGGAATATCGCCGTTACCAAATTCGTTTAGGCTATTATCCTTCAAATAAACAGACACGTTTAATTAAATAAATGTCATTTACATTTGTTTTTGTAATTGCCATTACCAATATCGATATAAAAAGGAGAAAAACAGAAAATTACAACTAACTAATAAATATAGTAATGCTTCTTTATAAACTAGTGAGACCGGGTCATAAACTTGGCGCTATACGCAGTATCTTGCTTGGGGTTATTGCACATACGCGTGTGCTTTATTGATTAAGTTTGTGCCATGTGATTCATGAATACTTCGCTGAAATATATGGCTAATCAGAAAATTGAAAGAAAATGTATATAATTTTTTAAATAAAAACTATTAAATAATACAATGGATGAATTAATGAATGAATTAATTAATAAATGAATGAATTAATTAATACAATACATTTTTAATAAAACCTATTAAATAATACAACGGATGAATGAATTAATTAATACAATTCATTTTTTTAATAAAACCTATTAAATAATACAATCGATGAATTCTAATTAAAAATTAATATGCACAACAACGTTTTTAATGAATTATATTCTACTTCACGATGGCAAATATTTAGAACTGTTATATCCATGTATTCGTTTTATTAATTGATTACCGACAATGTTCATAAGAAAAAGTAAAAGAAGTTTTAAAACTATCACTTCGTGTCATTCGCGTATGGTTCTCTTAATGACTTTCACTTTAATATATACTGAATTATATCCCGTAGCTTCATCGACAAATAGAATAAATCTTCGGATCTTTTTAATACAATATATGATTCTATTATCCTTTTTTTGAAATCTCGATGCAACAAATGTATACTCAGTTTCAGGTGACGATCTTTTAAGTGTTGAAATTTTCATTCTAATTTCAGCATTACAGATGTTTGTTTTTGCATGGTTGGTGAAATGGAAGCAAAACAAAATACAAAGTTCATTTCGAAATTTTCTACAAATATATTAGAATTCGCGAGTCAAACAAAACACATCAAAATAATTTCGGATATTTAATCGGCCGAAACGTTGGCAGAACGTTGCCGAAACGTTACCGAAACGCTGAACACCCCCCACACATACACACATACACACACATATATGGATGTATATATATATATATATATATATATATATATATATATATATTATAAAAGTCAAATCGTCTAGTTTAGGCGTTGAAACCGCGAGCTGGTCTACAACTTCCGCTTTAATAAAATTCTGCGCATGCGGCATTAAATAAAAATAAAGTCATAAAAGCCATTTTAATCAATAATTCTTCGCGTTCTAATATGCAAATAAAAACAAAACTAAATTCCTTCTGCTTTTGTTTTCATCGGCATTTTACAAAATGTTTTGCGTCGATTTTAGCGTCCAAAATTCTCGTATGAAAAAATGATTTTCAGAAGTTCTACACTAAAAAATATGCCTACTGAATCTAAAATTTAAATTATTTAAAATCAAGTATAAAAAAACACATAAATGAAATTGTTTGAACGAAAAAGTTCAAATATGAGTACTTTTTTTGCTTTTTTGTACATATAAAATAAAATTCATCGAAATATAACTACATGAAAATGTTATAAACTGTTCTAAAGACAATTAAAATGAAATGGAAATTAAAAATAAATGAAAAACAACTAAACATTTGTTTGTTTGTTTTTATTAACGACTTGTCTAATAAATATTAAATTTCACTCTGCAATTTGCGTTTCATACTTCTCCAAAGAATGCATTGTCAAGCCAAAATATCAGCTTTTTTGTTTACTTTAAATCAAAATTAAATTAATTTTTTTTAAGAGGAACTAATAAGAAAAACATAGATAGAAAATGGGGAGCATAATAGCTAAAAAGTGAGTGCTCAATCTACGCTTTGTCATAGTAAAATATAGTTATCCCCCTTCAGATAAATGAAGACATATCATACAAGCACCGGCAAAAGTTATAACCGTTGACTTATGATACCAATTTCGTGAAGCTTCTCACTTTTGTCAAAAAAAAAAAAAAAATCCATCTAAGGTGACGTCATACAAATCAGAAGGTTCGGATAAACAATATAGTATATAATGTAGCATTATTTAAGCATGTATAACAATAGAAGTATGCTTAATTTTTATCTAGTTTCTATCTGAATATTTTTTAAAATGACGTTTAATGGCATCTGGGAATGAACAGTTTTAGGATATTAAGCAATATAATGTTAAGAATATTAAGCAATGTGATTTTTATGATAACAGTAATAGCTATTGTTGTACACGCAAACATGTATATTATTGTCATAATAAATATACTAACTATTTCATAGCTAGCCATAACCTATACTGACCCAAATGGCCACGGGTAGTCCCGTCTAGTGTATATATATGTATATATATATATATATATATATATATATATATATATATATATATATATATAAGTGAACATGTCTATGTGTCCGTGTGTCTGTATGTGTACATTTTCCTACGCAATAACTCTGTCAATTTTCAGTCTACAGACGCGAAATTTGATATACAGGGTACCGAGATTTGTGAAAGTCTTTATATTTCGTTTTAGGCCAAAATTTGGCTATTAAGGGGTCAATAATCAACGATCTAACCTTTCAGAACTCTATCAAACTTTTCCGCTAATTTTGGGCCTAACCACTTGAAATTTTAGACATAGGTTCCTTGAACATGGATCTAACTGAATAACTTTATTTCAGCCCTAAGTAATAAAGATTAAGGGGTCAAATTTAAAAAAAAAATGGACCGCTTTTTTCTGTTCAACACGCACCTCCAAACACCTGGGCAACGCCGGGCTGAAATGCTATTATATATATATATATATATATATATATATATATATATATATATATATATATATATATATATATATATATATATAATTATTTTTATCTATTTTCGTAATATTAAATGTATATATTTTCAGTATTTACTTCGACAGTGCTAATTGCGTTAGAAAAGCTTAGTAGTAAATTCAGAAAGTACATCTGGCATTGAAGCTATACAGAGTTATCGTGTTTTATCCTCGTGAAGTTCAAATGGGGAAACTTTTGTGTGACGGCTTGATTCCATATATAAAAGTCTGAGGACGCTACAGACGGCCAAAAAAACGGCCGGGTAGCTGAAACAATAATGCAACTTAACAGAAGGTACGGTAATAAAAAAAAAAATTTAAATTAAAAAATAAAACGCATATTTGCTCTACAACAGTATTGAGCACTTCAGTTTTTATTAATTACCATTTCCACTATATATATATATATATATATATATATATATATATATATATATATATATATATATATATATATTTATATATATATACAAGACAACAAATTAACACTGTGTATTGTAATTTACAAAAAAAGAGTATTGTTCAAAGGAATAATCTTAAAAGAAATATTCGGATTTCCTTAATCTGTGGAATATAAAAGTGTGCGTTCTTTTCATCAGAGGAACGATATTAGCAAATGAATATTTTAGGGAAGCTATTAATTCTCTGGTATGGTCATAAATTAAAACTGCATTATATAAAACACATATACGAAAAAATGGTAAAAAGTTCATTAAATGTGGAAAATAATTGAAAAAATCAGAAATTAAAATGAAAAATGTAAGACTAAAAGGGTAATTCAAGGATATGCAGTGATTAGGTACTTCAAACAGCGAAATTATCATAAGTGTGTCTTTTCTCATTGAAGTCTTTCTCTTGAGAACCTTTAACAATGAAAAAAGGTTAAGGCGTGTTTGATGCATTTTTATCAGTTCTAGTTTTTAATGCATATAATGAATGCGTAATAAAGTCGGCATGCTCCATGATATTAAACTATGCGTTTTCACATGCATGGAATGCAAAGAGCGTTTCATACTAACATAGCAATTCTGATAAATTCGGAACTTATAATAATAAGTTGTTATTATCCTAGTCATATTTAATAGTATCAGTTCGATTGATCATTTGAATCACTAATTTTTTATATTGACTCGTGACCGAACAGCCATTAATGAAAACTACTGTTTTAATCAAACCAGTGTACTTCGCGATTTTTGTAAAACAGAAAAGTGTTTACATTTTGGGTGACGTTTCCTCTATACTTTCGTGGAGAAGCAGATGCTTTTTATTCTGCATAGCACATATTTTTATATAAGCAACTCTTAATAATAGATTTTCGTATATTTTAAGCAAAATGTAGAAAATGTGACGTAAACGAGACGCTGCAATCGAGGAAAATGGCGCAATCTATTTTCCGCTTTAAAGTTACGTAATTTCATACCAAGTTTCATGAAAAAAATGAGGGTCAATTTTGAGAACATGTGACGTGTAAAAGGCTAAGTGATAATTTTAAAACACAACACTTTCCAATAAATGTGCTGTCAAGAACAGTTTTAAAATATAGTAGATATCGTTAACAGCATGCAATAGATTAGTTTACAAATATGCTGATTATCTGTTATATTAAAATGTAAATACTATTTGTTACTTTTTATACAATACGTAATAAATATTGCTGTTCATGTTTTCTTGTGTAAAGTGCGTGCACATTATGCATCCATGTTATATATATATATATATATATATATATATATATATATATATATATATATAGTCATCCACATGGAGTATTTTTTTGCTGTTTCACAGCTCATCAATGCGGCTAGATAGGCAACTGCCTCAAGCCAGGATCTAAACCCGACCGCCCAAATCACAGTCAATTCTTCTCACCATTGCGGTATACGACTGATGCTGTGTGCGTAATGAATTAATGATGTTTTGTCATCGTCCAAATGCCTCTGCTCGATTTGTTTACAATGTAGCGTATCTGGATATTTACCAAAAAAAACAACAAATATTTAGGTTTGGTTCACCCTAAATAATTTAGGTGACTGAAATAGGAATCTAATTGAATCTTTAATTTCCTGAATAGTATCCGATAATTCATTTTTCTTCGAGTTATATCGAATACATTAATACGGACTTTAAGGGCTTTTTTCGTAATGTTACTGTAAAAATTATTTTCATTGTTACAAATTACGATGCTTTAAAAAAGGCAAAAATAAATTCTTGCGTTTTTTATTTACTACTGAAAACCATAACTTTAGTAAAGGTATTTTTTGTTTAAACAAAATAAAACATTTTCACCAAGAGTTAAGTAAATATAATTAGTTCATTATATTCTGCGATCATTATTTGAAAAATACTGCAATTTTCATTAAAATTCGTTAATTTCCTGATTTTTGGTGAATTTTTAAGTAAAGGGAGGAATCAAAATGTGTATACACTTTGAGCGTCGGCATTCATTTTTCGACCACGTGTGGTTAATTTAAATTAAAGTTCAATCACATGGTTACATTATCAATAAACCCTTTGAAAATGTACCGATATTGTAAACACATTCTGTTTACATTAAGCCTGTGGTGTTTTTTTAGTGATGCAATGTTGTCAACTGAAATTTAAAAAAAAACCCGCGAGATCAGGAGAAAGAAATGCCCAGAAAATCGCTAGCCAGTTTGGCAGAAAAGTAACTTATCTTGCCTTTGATAACATTTATTTGTTATATATTTGTTTTTTGACAACTTTTTCGAATCTATGTGTACAGTAATACAAACCCGTGTACAGTAATACAAACCCCTTCGGGGAGATTGGAATGCCCCCCCACCTAAAATGTACTTGGAAAAATCGATTTTATAGTGAGATTTAAGAATGGTTAGTCGAAAAAAAGGTGAAAAACAAAACAAATAATCAATAAATAATTGTTACCAAAGGCAATAAATGCTACTTTTTTTTTACTTACATGAATGAGTTTATTTTATGTTTTAAAGTATTTTCAAGCAATCTAATGCGAGTGTCTGGGTGCCAAATACCTCCAGATTTTCTAGAATTTCCCGCTAGATTGTAAACGAAATCTCCAGATCTAGCAGGAAAACCGCTAAATTGTAACACTGGTCACGTGACAGGAAGCGGTAATAAATAATTGTCCCTAAATAAAAAAATGGCATCTCGGTACAAAGAAATCCAGCTATTTATGATAGAAAAATTAAGTATAATGTTATAATTAAAAAGAAATATATAAAAACACACATGGATATAGTAAACATATTATACCAAAACGTGGAAACCATCCGTCCAGTGGTTTTTTATACAATTAACTCCGAACGAACCAACATTTACATTTTTATACATATAGATATACGAGTGTGTGTGTGTGTGTGTGTGTGAGAGTAAGCTACCCGTCCACTATACTTAAACTTAAACACTGTCAGCACAATTTGTCTGTTACGATAGAGCATGATTTATTCACACCTGAGATTTCGAACTTACAAAATAAGCAATGACCTGAACGAAACACTTTCTTCTATATCAGGTTTCAGACGTCGTTTTAGGGGGTACGTGTTAAGTTAGACACCGTTAGTATCCCAGAAACAAATCACTTCGTGTCTGCCTGAAAAATCGGCATTCTGAATAAAACGCTTTCGTGGAGATTAGGCATCTAAAACTACCGGGTATATAAGAAAGAAAACTAAAGTGTACACTGTCTTGCATATAAAAAAATAACATGATTCTGGAAGTTCTCGAGTAGAACGTACATTCCTCTCTCTCTCTCTTTCTTTCTCTCTTTCTCTATACATATGTGTATATATATATATATATATATATATATATATATATATATATATATATATATATATATATATATATATATATATTGGGAGATCCGACGTTAACTGTGATTAAATTATGATCAACGAATGTTTCACACTCCAGTATTTTTATGATCATCGATCTCGGTGATATCTTTCATGTTTCGATCAAATCGATTGGTAGCTTTCTCTAGTTGGATACCAATCACGATGCATTATTAGGAAGCTTCGCATGCATCCCAGCAGTGACAGTCTACAATACATTGTAGTCTACTTTGCATTGCAGAGAATTAACTGCTGATTTTATAAACTTATTCTTATCTTTAATGGCTTCAATTAAGTTAAAAAGGCAAAGTCAAGAATGATGTTTCAGTTGTGCTCTAAAGGAAAACACAACTTCCGGACGCGCCCCTGTTATATAAAACCCTACTTATGAGTCGATGTCTTGCCTTAATGCTTGTTCAGTAATAATAGCTTGAACTTAAGTTTAAAATGTAAAGGTTAACTATGATGATGCAGCTGCGCTTTAAACAGAAACATTCATCTCTCAAATAGAAGAACCTACTGTTAATTTTATAAGTCGGGACTTTCGGCTTATGTTGTAATAAAACTTCTCAATCGCACATAATGTGAGGCTGGTCAAAATCGTCAGTTCATTCTTCCATTGCATTATTTCGATTATCTAGTATTGACACTTATCGAAGACATTCAGATACAAAACTTATCAAAGATCACTGACAGGCACATCAAGTACATTACTATGAAATAAAAAAAAGAAAAAAAAACAGCTGAGCCGTTTGCGAGTCGCTATGGAACACACTCTCCCTCAAACAAACAAGCACAAAAAGTTATATATATATTTCCTGGCTGGAAAATGCAATTTACAATGAAGAAGAAATCGATTCATAGAGAATTAAAATTGTGCTTGAAAAGAATACGTTTTTAGCCAGTCATTAAGAAATTAATTTTACGCGGGTTTCCTATCCGTGATGGATGCTGATTTGTCTTCATAACTGCTCCATAATATCAATACCATAGAGGTTGGAAATCTTTTTTTGGGTGAGGTTAGTTAGTATTGATGCAAACATACAGAGACGGCGTTATATACAGATAAGTTCATTTTTTAATTAATAAACATAGACACACGCACATACATACGCATATGCACTCATTCCCCGCACACACACGCATACACACACAAACACACACACACGCGCATATATATATATATATATATATATATATGCGTACGTGTGTGTGTGCGTGTGAGAGAGGGAGAGAGAGAGGATAAAATACATGGTATAACAAAATGTAAAATCGTGGATAGAGAATGCATAAATGATATTAAGGCAAAGTCAACAACAACCAACGGTAGTGTGATTTTTGCAAGCAGAAAGCTTGTACAATCGCATGTGACGCCATGCTAGTTGATGCAAACACGCAAATCTGCTGAACATCCAGACTGCCTATGTCGAACTAGAGCTTTTAAACAAGTTGTAGTCTAAATGTAACGACTTGTCTTTTTTGTGATGTTTCCTCAACATATCCTAGCAGTTTATGTAAACTGCTAGACTATCTTGAGAGCAGATCAAAATTTAAATCAATAGACAAAAATAAGCACATTTATTATACAGCAATTCTTATGAAGAAAAATGGAAATGTTATGAATAAAAAAATGTAATATAAACCGTAAATATGTAACGTTCATGAATAAATATTTTTTTTGTAAAAGAATGTGTCGAAATAAATGAACACATTTTTCTTGTAAAAAAACTGTTCGAAAATATCGGTTATTTTTAATTCATATTTTTTGTAAGAAGAATTTTATGTAACTCGTATGGTTACTTTTTGTTTCCTACTCCTATTTTTCGTGTAGCCTTCTTTATAAGGTCTACGAAATTTGTACTTTTGTTCACTGTTAGGTATTGTGACCTTTCCGATGCATTCTTGCTGTTGGCTTATGAAACAGTGATCACCGTAAAAAATGTACTTCTTTTTATAATAAGTACTGTTTTTCTTAGTAGGGCCGTATCCTCCGAACCCCCAGAGCCGGTCAGGGGGCATCATAACGTTGTGTTTTCTTCATTTTAGGAGTGATTCATCAATATGTCAGGGTTTCCAGAGCCTTCGATCAACAGAGAGTTTTAAAGAAATATTCCCGAGTAATATCTCTAAAATATCTTCCAGTTTGTCACAGTGTGTTACGACTCGATAAGACACTTTCGCCTGAGATACTTAGTAGATGCTATGTGATGACATTAAATGTATACAAATTTAAGGATCCATCCAATTACCATACGGCACTTTGAAAAATAGGTGTCATGACGCAAAGCATTAGCTACGTACACAACGCGTTTGTAATAACTCCAATCTCTGGTACCCCTCGCCAATCTTTCACGAAAAACAACCGTCTAGCTGAATCCACTGTGAAAAATTTCCCCCACTCTTTATCTGTGCCTTAATCAAACGTGGATTCCATGAACAAAGCTTCTTTCTTAGAACTGCACGCCAGTGGAACTCTGTTCCGTCTGCCTGCTCCCCACCTGACTACAACTTGGATGTGTTCAAGTCCAGCGTTAACAAATTACTAATGAACCGCCCCCTTAAGTAAACACTTCATCAAATCTCCACACTAACGTAATGTACTTGCAATAACCCTTATCCCTGAGTGGCTTCCGGGCCTTGATAAGTGGTGATCACTGTGTAAAAAAAATGACATCTGATAAAGATAGCTTTATTGACTGAGCGTTTTCGCCATATTACGGCGGTGTACGTAAACTTCTAACATATACTGAGGTAAAATCACAAAAAAACGGGCTGTTTAATACAAACGAACTAAAAATACTACTAGAAAACGCAAAATACATTCAATAAAAAGAAGAAATTAATCTGACGTATATTGAAATTGAACTTTAGTCAATATTGAAAATAAAACAATAATGCATTTAAAAAGAAAGCTATAGTGTGTGTTACTGTCTCATTCAATTTAATAAATAAATATGCTGTTTTCTTTATTTTAAGGAACTAAAATTGATTTTACTTTTGGATTTTAAACAATTTGTAAATAATCTTCAATACAGAAGCTAATAAAATGAATACATGCAAAGTGAAGCCAAGGCAATTATATAATTTTTTAAGTTACATTATTGACTTTTTTTTTTATTTTTGTAGGAATATTATTTGTTACCATTTATGTTATTACGTGTGCCCCTATTCAGTTGCCTCCGCACAGTAAATTAAAAAGGGGTTTTTGTAATGTTTGGAAATACAGCGTTCGAAAAGCTCCTGATTATATTTGGCCAAATGGTGAAAGTGGCTGCATGTATAAGAATTTTCCATCGTGAATCGAGGACAGAAAAATAATGTGTATCTACGTAAGTATAGTATACTCTGCATTATTTATTTAAAATAAATAAAAGAACAGAGCTTAAACTGACAAATATCTATAATTATATATTAAGACATCACACGGACATTAATTGTATAAACTGAAAAATTATGAACAACCGATGAATGTATATAGCTTTAAAATTGAGAATATTTGTGTAAGGACAACTCTCAACCTATATACTCAACGAATTTTATCTACATAACTTAAATTTGGAATATGAGGTATTAAGACATAGAGGAAACTTTTAAATCCGGAAAAAAGGAATGATAAGAGGTCAACATTAAAAGAAATTGGTACTTGAGGGTCATCATGCTTTTATCTGTGTGTTCAAGGCTACGCATGCGCGAATAGTTCACATGACAGTTTTCTTATATGAAGAATAAGTTCGTAAACATTTTTTTAAAGTTCGTGGCAATCTGCTCCATTGTTATCGTATTGACGCAATATCTTAAGGTTTATGTTTTCATCTCAGCTTGAGTATTTTTTTACTTACAAGAAGTAAACATAATACTCTCAAGCACATGTCTCAGTCTCTTTCCGTTTTTTATTTAATGTTTAAAGGAATTTACTGTTACGTTTAATGCCATCGATATTTCTGTTCATTATTAAACTGCCCTGAGAATCAACTAATAAGTTATAAACATGAAGCGGTTTAATCCAGTTGGGTACATCAGCTTGTTAGTTAATAAAATGAAAGAAAAAATAACTAAATAATTATGTATTTGATATAAAATTAAAAATCTATTTAGAGAAAAGAAACATATACGCAGTTATTTTAATTATTTTCATTTGTTTATATTGCACTTATGATCCTAAAATAAAAGTCATTTAAAGCTGTTAAGAATGTAGGTTTAAGTTAATGTATTAATAGTTTTTTCCCCTTAGCACAAAATATATTTTAACCATGTTCGAATGTTAAAAAAAAAACGAATAACTTTTTTTTTTTGGCACAAGTAATAAACTTTTAGCATTTATTCTCACGAAACCAGAGACATGCTTCAACTCAACTTTTATTCGATAATATTGTATCGCTAATATTTTCTTTTTAAGAAAATCGAATCGGCAGGTTGACATGAATGCTTGGTTTACTATGCATTTGAAATTAAATCAGAATTTTCTATCACGGCAGAAAACGTTTTATGTACGATAGTTTTTACTGCGTAAAAATATTTAAACCTTTAGGAAAATCAAGAAAGTATTTGGTTTTTATTTGATTACTAGCACGGGTACCAGGCGTTACGTGTTTGGAGATGTGTGTTGAGCAAAAGAAACAAAAGTGGTAGTAGGAAAACAGGCTCGAACCCGTACAGCGAAGGAGGAAAAGAACGGAAAAAAACGTGACGTCTTCGCTGTTACGACCACCGCCAAACCGCAAGTGACGTAGTTTTAAATTAAGGCTAGACAATCGAAAATAGGGGATGACTTTCGAAAATATCGGTGAAAAAAAGCGATCTCTCCCTGTAGAAAAGTGCCCAGTTGAGGGTGAAGAAATTAATGTTTTAGCCAATTTTTTGGTATTTATCATCTGAAAGGTCGAACTTCAAAACGATACTTATCTTGTGAAAATCCGTCGCCTCTGTCGAAAGTTTTAGGCAGACATGCAAACCTACGTACATACATGTATATATTGGTAGCTCAAATTTTCGACCTACACCGATCAAAACACTTGCCATATCTCTGAATACCATTTATGCAAAATTTCAAATGTTTACACCAGAAATTGTCCGAGTAATTTGGTAGAGACCGAAAAAGTCACATTTAAACAAAATTGAACCGTATTATGACCCCTTAATATTTATTGTTTTGGACTCAAATCAAGTTATTAAGTTAGATCTACGCCCAAGGAACCTATATCTAAAATTTCAAGTGTTTATGCCTAAAATTGGCAGAGGAATTTGGTAGAGTTCTCAAAGGTCAAATCGTTGAACTTTGACCCTTTACCAGCCAAATTTCTGGCCGTAAACGGATTACAAAGATTTTCCCAAATCTCACTAACCTTTATATCAAATTTCGAGTGTGTAGACTGAAAATTGACAGAGTTATTGTGTAGGGAAATGTACACAGACAGCCACACAGACAGACAGACAGACAGACACTTTTATTTTATAGATATACTCGCATTTCATCCGGCGTACCCGGGTGTTTGGACGAGTATGTTGAGCTAAAAAAAAAAAAAGAATGCGGTCAATTTCTAAAACTTTGACCCCTATTATGACCCCTTAAAATTTATTGTTTTGGGCTGAAATAAAGTTATGTCAAAGGAACCTATATCCAAAATTTCAAGTGTTTAGCCCCAAAATTGACGGAGGAGTTTGGTAGAGTTCTCAAAACTCAAATCGTTGAACGTGGATCATTTAACAGCTAAATTTCTGTCTGAAAACTGATCACAAAGATTTTTCTCAAATCTCAGTACCCTGCATATCAAATTTCGAGTCTGTAGACTTAAAATGGCAGAGTTATCGCGTAGGGAAATGTACACAGACAGACACACAAACAGACACGCACAGCCACCTTCACTTTTATAGCTATACTAGCATGGGTTCCCAGCGTTGCCCGGGTATTTGGAGATGTATGTTGAGCAAAAAAAAAAGTGGTCAATTTTTTAAATTTTGACCACTATTATAACCCCTTAAAGTATATTGATTTGGGTTCACATTCAGTTATTAAGTTAGCTCCATGTCCAATTAACCTATATCTAAAATTCCAAGTGTTTAGACCAAAAATTGTCGGAGGAGTTGGTAGAGCTCTCAAAGGTGAATCATTGAACCCTTAATCGCCAAATTTCTGGCTAAAACCGATCACATCTATTTTCCCAAATCTCACTACCTAGTGTATCAAATTTCAGGTCTGTAGACTTAAAATTGACAGAGTTATTGCCTAAGGAAATGTACACACACAGACACACACACACAGATACACACACATACACGTTCACCTTTATATATATAATAGATAGACAGATTTTTCCATCGAGGCAACTTTGAATTCCATCTTGAATTTCAGTCTGAACGAGTTTTTGTATAGTTTTCAAATCACTATAAGTCTTCCACCTTGAAAGCGACATAAATAAAACACCCAGTGCACTTGCTATAATAGTGCAAAATATATGCATGAATATATATTGATGACAATTAAGCTAAACAGGGAATTGTCAGGTCACCAGCCGAGTAAACGATTCATATATTAAGTGCTGACGACTCCGTGTAAATTGTCATAAATATATTTAATACCCCCTATATATATATATATATATATATATATATATATATATATATATATATATATATATATAAATTTAGTAATGTGATTGATAATTTAAAATTCAAATTAGAATTAACAATTAAAAATCTGTTTCATAAAAAGGAACAACAACAAAGTCAATAATTTGTACGGTCGTTTCGGAAACGATATTTTTATTGTGATAGACATTAAGCCACGACAATAATTTTGACATATAGTTCTTTTTAAACAAAGTCTCCTCATCAGCAAAAGTATTGGGTGTTTTTTTATATTTAAAAGACACCATAAATAAACCTAGCAATTTTTCAGTAAGGCAGATGTATATGGAAAAAGATAAAATAGAAAAGAAAATATTTACTTGATAAGAAAATTAATATGGGTTGAGAATAAAAAATAGAATAAAATTATAAATCTGAATTTGGTTTAAATATAAGGTTATTGTTATGTTTGACGATAATCTTCGTCGCCAACTCTTATGTTTGCAGGTTGAACCAAATAACGTATAAGGCAATACAAATGAAGACTCAAAAAAAAAAAACAAAGGTAGATCAATAAGAAGTGTATTAGGAAAAGTATATTTACAGTATATTTGAATAATGGTTGTCATGTAAGAGAGTCTTGGCGGGAGAACATATCTGCTCTCGGCTCGGTCTTCGGTGGCTTCTGGTTAACACACCCTCAGACTTACCGAGTCTTGTTATTTATGTGTAATATTATCCACATATGTAAATGAGTGGGTGCCACCACAACAGTTATAATAATATGTTTTTAATAAAAGTTAAGAATTATATATATCTATATATATATATATATAATTCTTAACTTTTATTAAAACATATTATTATAACCTTATATTTAAACCAAATTCAGATTTATAATTTTATTCTATTTTTTATTCTCAACTAATATTACTTTTCGTATCAAGTAAATATGTTCTGTTTTATTTTATCTTTTTCCAGATACATCTGCCTTACTTAAAAATTGCTAGGTTTATTTATGGTGTCTTTTGCATATAGAACACCCCACCCAATACTTTTGCTGAGGAGGAGACTTTGTTTAAAAAAACTATATGTAAAAATTATTGTCAGTGACTTAATGTCTATCACAATAAAAAACATCGTTTCCGAAACGACCGTACAAATTATTGACTTTGTTGCTGTTCCTTCTTATAAAACAGATTTTTAATTGTTAATTCTAATTAGAATTGTAAATTATCAATCACATTACTAAATATTAAAGTAACTCTAGGATATTTGCATATCGAGCTTATTATATATCTGAATTACAACGGGCACTGTTCTTTTCTTGTGTTTTAATTAAATTAGTGAAGTGAGGTACAGCAAAAGAAACTGACTAGGTTTTATGAGCAATTCATTATTTTTGAGTCAACTTGAAGCTAATAATAGATTGTGTTCCTATATTTTTCTCCCTATTAGTTAGTAAATCGTTCGTGATTCAGATTCGCCGTAGGTGTTTTCGTATTTTTTCGTCGTATCCAGTAGGTGTTTTAATGATACACGCATTTCAGTTAAAAGTCTAATATTGTAGATATTGATATTTTTCACAGGGTTTTAGTATAGTAACTCAATAGCTACGATGTAAATTGAACCCTATTTTCTGGTTTCAATTTGTATAAAAAACTGTTAAGACAGATGATTCGCGTACAAAATTGTTTGTTCTTTTTAAAAGCAGATTGGTATTAAATTTCGAAAACAAGACAAAATATTATGAAAAGGAAATATATAGACCAAGGAAGTAAGATGTTATTGAATTGCAAATACAGATACGGCGACTGGTTCAAGCCCTTAGATCAACATTATTTACCATTGTTTACATTGGATACAATCTTGTTAGTCTTTTAAGCAAACGGGTGTTTTTTCACAAATACGTAATTCAATCTAAATTCTCGTCGTTCTGTAAATGAGTTAGAAACTCTTGAGCTAATTGTGTTTTGAAATCTTATATGTGATATATTAGTACTGTTTTATGTTCCCAAAATACGGTCTGTCTAGGAGTGATTATAAACAGACACTTTAATTCGCTGAAATCCCGCAATGTAGACGTATTCCTGTTAAGATGGCATGCCGTTACAAACAGGTAAGTATAAGTGAGGCAATACTTACACGCTTTTCTATTAGAATATAGGCTGTGCGATGAGCGAAACATACTGGCTCAGTTCTTACATAGGTTTATCAAATATATATATATATATATATATATATATATATATATAACTATCTTATTCTAGAAACTGACTAATGTTTAAATTAATATTTTGACACAACACATATTTAGAAACCATCCTCCAAATACCATCAATAAAATCTTTAATTAAATACTAAATCATTACATCAATTAAACCAAATTATACTTTTATGGAAAATGCTATCGACAATGCGTGAAACCACTTGATTTAAAGTTTTAACGGAACAAAAGCTGATAACTATTAAAAGAAAAAACAGGTAATCACCATTGGTCTTAGTTCTGAAATGAGAATATAATGAGCAAGAGAACAACACTCAGAAAGAAAGCTTCTACAAACTTAGAGTTCTTGCAGAAGAAGTTACTGGAATTGTAATCATTTTACAAATGTACCATTTATCATAATAGTTTTTGTCTCTCTAAACCATTGTCACGCTTAATGATAAACTTTTCCGTCAACATTTTATCCACTGTCTCAATTCCTTTTCGTAAACTCTGCGTGACATATGGTCTGTCAAACATTAATTCAAAATATCATATACAAGCGTTAATAAAAATTATGACAAATAAAACGTTTCAGCTTAATCGTAAATTTTAATTCGGCTTTCCGTTCAAGTAAATTCACAAGATATATAATATAAGATGTTAGATTTATTCATGCATTTACGGTTTACTATTTTCATATTCATTATGTAGCACTTTTCAAAAATACGAATTGCTATGATTAGCGGTTACTAAAGAATTTATGATTAAAAACAAAATTATAGAATAAATAACTTATCTACTCAAGATTTCAAATAAAAATGTACGTAAAAATGAAAAAAAAATGGTTTCCTTACGTAACAACAGGAGAATTACATAGAAATCGTGTCTCAAGTTCTAAAGGACTGTTTATGGTAATAAGATGTCCTAGTGAACATATCTACAAAAATCATTCAAACTATCAAATTTTACTTAATATTCTTCTTGTAAAAACATTCTTTTTATCGGGGCCAATAAAACCATGCTTAAAAGAACATTATATACCACTCACAAACAAATCATACGTCGTACGTTAAGCTATGAGGTGAACAAGAAAGTTTTTCGGATTTAAAAAAATTGGATTTCAAATTATGTATTTTCAAATATACATTCGTTATTTTATTTTAAATTTATATATCGTTTTAAATAACATTTTCGACCCTATTTAATCGTTTTGATTACAATCGTTTAAAACAATTATGTCTTCTTGTCAGAATATAAATACAAGATAGAAAAGAAACAAATTCGCACATTTTTTTTTATTTCAATTATAACTAATTAGTTATAATTGAAATTAGCTGCTGAAAAAGCTCGCGATATCAACGAAGCGTTTAGCCCAAGAACTATTAATGGACGGCCAGCACAATGGTTATTTAAGGAATTTCATGGCGGCGACCAGAGATTTGAAGGTTATAAAGATGGTGATCGGTCATCGGATTTTGACAAAGATCAATTTAGACTCCAACCACGCACATCTGTTCAAGAAATTGTTTCTGGATTAGACGTAACGTATACGACGATTTCCAACCAATTGACGGATAATGGAAAAAAAATTGATAATGACAATCAAAATAAACGTCATTATGAATTGTAATCTTCGCTTCTTTTATGCAACTAGAACGAACCGTTTCTAGATCGGCTTGTGGCTTTACGAAAACCAGCGATGATCAGTTCAGGAATTAGTGGTCAACGAAGTTTCACAACACTTCTTGAAGCAGGGAGTTTCACTAAAGGAACGTAATGTTGATTGTTTGTGGTCTGGTGCCGGTCTCTTACATTACAATTTTTTTAATGCAGGCGAAATCATCACAGCGGTAAAGTACTGTAAACACCTTGATAAAATACATCAGAATCTTAGCAAACAACATCCAGTATTAGTAAACAGAAAACCTTTATTCTCATCCACAATACCTGAGTGCACGTTGTTAAATTGACCCTGAGATATATAAAAAATTAGGTTATGAAATTGTGCTTCATCACACATGCTTACCGATTACAACTTTTCCACACATCTCGATAACTTTCTGCGTTAGAAATACTTAAAAAACCGAACCGATATTACAAAAACCTTCAGCGACTTCATCGCCTACAGAACGCAATATTTCTACGATATTGGCATAAATACACGTGTTTTGCGTTTGCTAAGGTATGTTGATTGTGATGGTGTTTATTCCCATCAATATTTTTTATTCTTTGGGCCGAGATATGTCGATCTAAATTAAAAAGTGATTTACCACGAGTACTTTCTATTGGAGTAAAAGTCTTTCTTACACCTAGGGATCTCTACTGTAAAAGGGCGGGTTTGTCGGGGGTAGTCACGTCGAGGAGGGACAAGTGTTTGCAGTTCGTCAGAGCATTCACCATTAAATATTTGTAGAACGGGCAGATGGATGCAACATCTCGTCGATGGGACAGAGGCTGAAGCCTAGATGACAGTTCAGGACCTATCAGATTGGTGACTCTCTTTTGAATCCTGTCCAGGAGTTAGAGACAAACAGTAGAAGCACCAGCCCAAATGTGACAACTGTACTCTATACATGAGCGAATGGTGGCCTTATAGAGGTACATGATACTTTCAGGCATAAGTAATTTTCTAGCACGATAGTGAGATCCCACCTTCTTTGCAGCAGCCTTGGCAATGCTCACAATGTATCTATTATAGTTCATATTCTCTGTAAACGTTAGGCCGAGGAGTTTAAAAGAAGTACTTTCAGGCAATGTGTTCTTGACCATTGCTATTGGTGGTAGAGAAGATTTCTTGTTATTATTGAAGGAAACAAGCTTAGTCTTGGCAGCATTGAATGTGACAATTAATTTTTGTCCCCATTCCACTACAGATTGGAAGTCATCCTCTAGTGTTTCTGCCATTTGCTTAGATATGTGTTCATTTGTTTTCCCCTCATGCCTGTTATAGAGAGTGGTGTCATCGGCAAGTAAACCCATCTCCGAAACTTTTATCAGGGAAGTCATTTATGAATATCAGGAATAATAAAGGTCCAAGGACAGACCCCTGAGGTACTCCCGCATTTATATCACATTGTTTAGATGTAGGACCGTCGAGGACAACTTGGATTTTTCTCTTACTTAGGAATTTGACCATAAGCGTAGAGATACACAGAAATGCAGCCCAGAATTGATTTTCCTCTATCAACCTCTTTTTCGTCGTGACAACATGGGGTAAGCACGCATATTTCTGTCCCTCTGTAAACAAGAGGGGACACCCTCCCCTTCAACACTAGTTAAGCATAGTTACTTCAATAATTGTAAGATATGTAAATTGTATATTGTATTGTAATATATTTGTTTGTAAAATAAATAGTTGAGATTATATAATATATTTCCAATTTTATCGCGTGTCGTTTTTTTGTGTCTGCCATAAATTTCTTCATTAAAGAATGAAGTTGCCTTGAGGAAAAGGAAGACTCCAACCCGAATGCCACCAAAAGTCAAGACGTTTCCTGGGAGAAAAAGAAGCCACACCTATATCCAACACTCAGGTATTCTTTTCTTCTTGATACACACGCACTAATGACTGCCCCATATTCACATCTTTATGGGGCCGTTTCTAAGACATTTAGTATGAAGCCAGACACGCCAATGGCCGGCTGATAGTGTTATAATTGTAGTGTTTTAGCAAAAAAATAAAAACAAGTAAGACTATATTTTTATAGAGATGAACTCTCAGTCGTCTTTCGCTGACAAGAGAATATGATTTATTGACGAATGATACAAAATATTCTCAAATTTCCTTTTTAGGTTAGCATGTGATAGTAGACATGTTTTATAAACCCGGGCATTTATCAGCTGTGTGCACTTTCAAAATCCAGCAGATATATTCAATCTGTAAATATCTCCATACACACGCACATTCCTTATTTTAATTTAATTTGCTAAGCTGTCCATCGTGGCATAGCCCGGCCTTTTACGTATAATCTCACAATTTCGTATCTAGCCGTGTTAACAGTGAAGCAAGCGGAAACTGCAGCTGTTTGGAACACGAAAGTCGATCCCGCTGACATGTCTGTATTGGTTAACGCCATTTTTCTTTCGGCAATTTACTTCCGCCAAATTTTTGTTTTCTTTCTTTGTATTATTCTCCCTTTCTATTTAATTCCATTATCGCCCTTTTCTCGCTCTCTCTCATTCTCGCTCTCATTCTCGTCCAGTCTTTTTCTCATTCTATATTTCAAGTTTTTATCTATCTATCTATCTATCTATCTATCTCTCTATCTATCTCTATATATATGTCTATACATGCATACACCCACACACACAAACACACACACACACCCACCCACACACACACATATATATATATATATATATATATATATATATATATAGGTTCCTGTAAAGTCTGATAAAGTTATCCGATCGTTGATACGATTCGATAATCCAAGCATGTGTAACTAAACAGATGAAACGGTAATATGTATATATATATATATATATATATATATATATATATATATATATACAGAAAGAGAGAGAGAGGGAAGGAGGGAGGGATAGAGAGAAAGAGAGAGGGAGAAAGAGCTTTTGTTATTGATTTTTTTCAAACGATAATATGGTTAGCGTCTCCATTTTGGAGATCGTTTTCTTTTTTTTTTTTAGAAAATCGCCCATTTTTTTTGTTATTTATATGTAAACAAATAATATTTTTTATATTTATTATTTTTTAAACCAGTAAGTTGCATATATGGCTGTTTCGGATCCATATATATATATATATATATATATATATATATATATATATATATATATATATATATATATATATATATATATATATATATACACGCATACGCATACATCCACACACACACACAAATTCACAGATATATATAGATATATATATATATATATGTATATATATATGTATATATATATATATATATATATATATATATATATATATATATATGCGTGTGTGGGTGTGAGAGAGAGAGAGTTTTTATTCTCTTCTGGAGCTTCCTGATTAGTGATGAGGATGTCTGTAGATACTTGCATCCTGATTTGATATGCACAAAACTTTGATGTGATCTGTTTCTTTTCAGAAAATTTAGTAATAATCTGTAAAGTCAAAAATAAATACAACGTTTTTTTTTCTATGAAAATAATTAACCCGATTAATTAATAAATATTTGTGGATATGAGAAAAATAGAGTATAAACAGTTTAACGAAGATGACAAGATTTGCTATTAAATAAGCAGAACATTTTTAAAATTTTTTAAATGCCTTCAATCAAAACCTTCTTTCGTTCTGCCCCGCTGTCCGTTATCTTTCTCTCGTTTACTTTTTAGTGTTCTTGCTTCAGATTTAGCCTCGCCTTGCGTTCTTCCTTTTTTCTCTATATCCATCTTTTCCCCGACTTTCCTACCTTTTAGATTTGTATATTTCGATAAGTTAATACGCTTTATTTATTTGTTCTTTTGGTCCTTTCTCCTACTCTTCTCTTTGCAAAATTATACATTTCTCTCCCACCATTTCCAAACATTCATTATTTCACTCTTTTTATTTTTATTTCTTTCAAGTTGTTTATACTTTCTCTTATTTTTCTCTTTTACGTTCTTTTACGTTTCATTTTTTTTTATTTGTTTAGTTCTTATTTCTACATGTTTTATTTTTGGATTTTTCTATTTCCTAAACACTTTCCTCATTGTCACAGCTTTTCTAATTCACGTTTTCTTTTTGCTTAAATTCGTTCTTTTTTATTTGATTTATTTTGCTTTCTTTTTAGTTGTTTTTTTTTAGTGTGTTTCTTTTCTATATCTATGCCTCCTTATCTTTAAGTCGTTTCCTTTAATTTTGTTTCTTTTTATCTTTAGTTTGTACATTTCGTCAATGCCTTATTTCTTTTCTCGCGTTTCCTAAAATTGAGTCTTTTTACATCTTTATCTCTTTGTATTTATCTTATTTGCTTCATCATGTTTTTAATCTTTTTTTTTATTTTCGTTATTTCTTTTTATTCTAAAATATAACTTTAATAAGCTGATCCTCTGTGTTAATTGTAATTTCGTTACATCATTTTACAAATATGAGATAGGGGTTATGTTTGCAAAATATCTTCCATTTTACTTTCAATACTGCCCCATCTTACGGTTTAACTACATATGCTTTATTGCAGGCTTGAAATTACTTGGCCTATTATATTAATCAAACAATCCCCTCAAAATGTGTATTGAATTTTGGCCAATGTATCACAGTCATGTATATTATTGTTTACGGTCTCAGTTCTTTTGTGTTTAGAAGCTAAATTTGTTATTCCCTTGGATGTTGTTTACCTGTTTTACAAATTGTTTCATCAAATCGCCTTGTTTTGTGTAGATCTCGTCAACTGTACTTTTTTTCATTTTATAAGTGTTATTTTATTGTTTCATCTTAAATAATTAAGTCATGCTCAAGTTCCAGTGTTGCCGATCATATCTCACCATCTTATTCTCACTTATAACCTTTCATCTTAAAATAGCATTCGGGTCTTTCTGGAAAGTTGCACGAAGTATTAAAATAAAACACAAGAAGGAAAGAGGACAATTCTTTGCATAATAATATCTTCATCACCAGATACAAAATTACCCCCTAAAAGTATTTGGTAAGGATCGAGAGGATTGTATGGAAAACTGCATCGTGTCAATCCTAGTAGTGATATATGGGATGATTTTATTATGATAACTAGTTGTACCCTGCCACGCGTTTCTGTGGCTCGATTTGGTGTAATAGAAGAATCCACCTATTAAGAACGCGTCTAACCTCCCTATATTAAGAATGGCTTTTGGAATGAATACCACAATTCTCCCCATGTTAAGAATTGCTTTCGGAATATACACTCCCAACCTACCCATGTTAAAAATTGTTGAGGTGGACCTTATGTGAAAATTTACCTTTTGTTTCGTTTTTTTAAAAATAAATTGTTAGTTGAAAGCACAGGATAGTTACCAAACACCATACCCTCCCCATGGTCAGAATGGCTAAAAAAATAACGGTTTTCTTGGTAGAAACGTATCCGTATTTCACGTAACAATTACTTTAATGAAGACAAAACATTCATAATTTCTTATAAAAAAACAACTTCTGTTAAAAAATGTGTACTTCCAATTTTGTTAAAAGTTTTCTGAAAAAAAAGAAAAAAAAACTTTAACCTAACAATCTAAGGTAAAAAAATCAAAATCGCAACAATCGTGTGACGTATACTTTCACATTTTTTAAAAAAAATTTTATGATTTCACGATATCTTATTTTTTTAATAAATTGTTAGTTGAAAGCACAGAATAGTTACAAAACACCCTCCCATCTCCAATGAAAAAGGATTGTGACAACAGCATATTCTTTCTATTGTTTTGATTCTTTAGTATATATCCGTTAATATCTTATATGTTTTTATAAAGACTGGTTTGGTGCTCGTTTTATTGACTGTGTCTTACTGTGTCGGATATATACTTGAGAATCAAAAGAATGAAAAGAATATTCTGTTGTCACCGTCCTACTGAGAGTCTATGATATCATGATATATTAAACTACCTCATCCAAAAGTATGTCATGTCTGGGAGCATTTTTCTGATGCTATACTTTTGTCCAAGAAAATATTTTTAAATTTAGGAATAAATCATTATACACTCATTTTTTGTAGGGGTTGGATTTTTCCCTACATTATAAATCAACTATGTATTTTTTCCGTTGTTGCGGGCAAAGAAAATAGAAACAGAACAGATATTACTATAATTAAAAAAAGTACATAATACTTGGCAACATTGATCTAAAAGGAAAATAGATATTACCTATAGCCTGCATGAAATGTATAGTACAGTGGTTGTAAATAGTGACGCTAATGTAATTGTATATTACGAAAATAGTACGATTAATAAAAGTTATAGTAGAATTTCGACTTCAAACAAACATGTACATAATCCCAATTACTATATTACTACAAGTTACATAATGCATGGTTTCTCATCAACCTGTTACTATAAGCATTTTACATTCCATCGGTTCTTTATTATCTCACACTTCCTAGAAAATATTACTCAAAGAATACTGACTTTCATTATGATGGAATTTGAATTATCGTTCGGATTATATTCTGTTATCGCAATGATGGCTGCACATTATTTCTTTGTTGGCAGCGATTGTTCGACTTTTTCTGGAATTTTAGTGATAATAAACTTCAAAACATTACTCTATTCATCGACACCTTCTGGTGAAGATCTGTTTAATATCGGCTGTATTTTGTCATAGCACTCTTTTGCATAGCCCTTGTCATCTCTATTATAAAACATTCTACTTGTATTTTTTAAAGGTTTATCAAGATTTCTCCTAATGCTCCTATGATTATTAGTATTATATTCATTGTATTTATAATTATTTCTGGCGCATTATTTTCTTCTTCTTCTACTTCTTCTTCTTCTTCTTCATCTTCGTCTTATTATTATTATTATTATTATTATTATTATTTTCATCATGTACTAAATGGGATATTTCATTCAGATAATAATCAGTAAGTGTTCACATCATAAACAATGATGTTCTTTAATGTCTGAGTTGTAAAATGTCAACCCGCGATTTTCCGTGCTCTCAATCAGTTTTGATAATCAATGTAAATTATTTTAGTTATTGCAACATCCGCTTATAATTGATTTCTCAGTGTAAATAACCATTGCATTTTTCCTCTATTAATTGAATAGTTTAAGGATCCTAAAGTTCCCAACATTACTGGTAATATCCAGAAGAGGTTTGGATAGACTTATGCAGTTTACGACATTTAATTTTCCTGGATACTTCAGACCTACTTTATGGTGTAAGCATGTGCTGGTTTCATCACTATTATTATTATTATTATTATTATTATTATTATTATTATTATTATTATTATTATTATTTGTACTCACTAGAAGTTTCACATAAGTCATTAACAGACAATATTCAGTGATAATATCGGTGGCGTTCACTAATGCCTTATGACAAGTCTCCCCGGATTTCCAGTACTGACCAACCATTTCGATAATCTCTGTAAATGACTTTGCTTTATCGTAACCGCCGTTTTATATTGATTCTTTCTTAGCAATGAATATTGCTCTTGACTAGAATTAGAGTCGTAACTCGTCTCTCACAGGGCTTAGCATTTTTCTTACTCACCCAGTAGAGGTCTGAACAATGTTTTTCCACGATTATGCTGTGTGGTAGAAGACACGGTCGATATTACATTTTAGGGGTGAGTGAGGCAGTTTATAAACTTTCTTTCAATTTCAGTTTCAGGATTTCAGTTCCTATGGTTTTTCGTCTTCTTTTTTTTAAACTTATGTTGTAATTCCCATGTGGCTCGTTAGCCATTGTTGTTTACGTGTATTTGATTCTTCATTGAATTGTTTTCCTTGGGATTTAAACTGTTTTCCTGTATAATCCCAAACTTCCCTTTGATATAAATTGTTCCTAGTCTTTTTTTCCAGGGCTTTCAAAACCTTTATTAGTGTCTCTACATTTATTAGTATTATTTATATCGTACTGCTTTCCTCTATGTTACATATACCGTTCAGTTCTCTGGCAATTTTCGTTCGTTTGCTTCGTTTATTCACCTTTTTATCTTTACTCATTGGTCTCTCAGAGCAGCAAACTCTTAAATTTTGTAATTAAATTAATTCTTGTTAATCATCATTACGTCCGTCCTGTTTGCTTGGATCAGTTTATCTGCTCGTATTTACATGTGCCACAGGATGTTGTTGTTTTTGTTTTTGTTTTTAGTACTGTCTCTGATAATTGCTTGTACCGTCTGACTGCATGTTTTAAGTGCAGTCGTTTACAGAGTCTCTAGCGCACTACTTTCTGCACACAGTCGTGTGTGTTCTGCGTTTTCTTCTTCTTTTTTCTTCTTCTTTTTCTTCTTCGTCTTATTATTATTATTAGTAGTAGTAGTAGCAGTAGAAATAGTATTATTATAGTTGTTGTTGCTGTTGTTTTTGTTATTTGTATTATTAATATTCAATGAGTAAAATTTTATGCAAGTTATATTTTATAATCTCCCACTGACAATTTGCACTAGTTTACTCTGCAGTTTGAGTAAAAACAAGTATCCCTAGATTAACAACACTCTCCATCACTCACGATAATGATTGCCTTATGTCAACAGCAGATTACCATCAATTACCTGCTGACAAAGGCGAGAGTTCGTCAAAGGAATTTCTATGGCAATAAGCGTATTCACATAATCACAGTGACATATTAGTGCTCGTTACATTGTTGAAGTTAAGCGACGTTAAGCCCGAGGATTATTAAAATGGGTGACCGTTTAAGAATACCAAGTGCTGTATGTTCTCCCCGCTTATCTCGGTATTATTTTAAGCCAAATGATAAACCCTTTTGCCACCGGAAGTAAGCAGTGCCGATTCAGGATATGTTTGGATGTGGATTACACATTCCGTGCTTGCCAATCTCATGGCCAGTTACTATTACAGTGAATCGGTTATCTCTCTAGACTGAACGATTGTCACAACTTCGATTAAATCTATTCAATATCTTAGTACTCGTTCTAGCAGGGACCTGACTGACGATCCCACTTCTCGGTATCTTCCTCACATTTCGAAAGTAGAGGCTCGAGTCACCATATGCGTTTTAGAGTTAGAGTGTTTATAGTAATTGCAATTATTATTATTATTAGTAGTAGTATTAGTAGTAGTAGTAGTAGTATTTTATTTTCCACTGCTACTATAATTATTGTTAGTGTGGTTTTTGTCTTTGTTCTACTTACATAATTAATTTGTCGTTTGGAAATCCGATCTATTGGAAGCTCACACCCATTATGGCAAATCATGAATTAATGAAACGGATCTTCAATTTCATCTCAATCTTCCACATCTTCAGCTTTCACACTCCAGTTACTTTCTGGTGTTTGAACAACACCCGCCTCCTCGCTGTCGCTCCCATTATCAGCCGGCCCTGATGCGTCGAAACCAAAGTTGACCATCTTACGTGACCTTTTCAAATCTCCGTGATTTCCCATCGGTGATCCCGTGTTTTGGAGAGATGAATCGCACATTCTGGCATAGAACGCCTCGTTAACTTTTCAATAACGAAAATTGATCCATTTCGAAACTTTGTCTGAAAGTGATTCAGAAATTGGTCGCGCATGTCATTTGATCAATGACAGAAAATTAACCTTGTTGAGCACCGAAATGTGATTGACATTATTTACTGGATTAAATCAAGTGTATGTATTTAATGCATTTCAGCTTCCTTGCCCTTTAAAATTCGCCATTTTCGCTCGGTCTATCTTTTTTGCTGTTTTGATTGTTTTATTTTTAATGACAATCTGTCGTTCTCTTAGTTTACTTGCGTTACACATCAATCTCATTGTATTTGATGTATCTATCCATTTGCGCGGTCGTAGAATATGACAGGTACACGACTGTATGATTTATGCTTTCTTAGAATTTATGCAATTTTCTGTTGGAATAAAAACAACCATAAAAACAACAACAACAACAACAATAATAATAATAATAAAAATAAAAATAATAATAACAATAATAATAGTAATAATAATAATAATAATAATAATAATAATAATAATAATAATAATAATAATAGTAACTAGCAGGACCCGTGTTAATTCCAAGGTAGTTAAAATCTTTTAAAACACATCAGTAAGAAATTGCTATATTACAAAATTGAACGTATGGAAGCAAGTAGAACAAACAAAGTACTTTAGTTTAAACTTTTATTGAAGGTCAGTATGATTGTAACTGATGCTGTTGATATTGTCAGGAAGTGCTGGTGATGATTGAGGCGGTGACAGGGACGTCGATCAGCTGCTTGGAGTGAGAATAGTGGTCAGTCAGCAGGTTCTGGGGAGTCAGACTGTGAATTAAAAAAAAAAACTGTGACATTATTGACATCGATTTTGTGAAAGTTCTGATGACCCCAAGTTGTTTAATATTTCAGGACATCTCGGATTACATGTGTAAGTAATGAATAGGTAACAGAAAACTGGCATTGCATCTTGATAAAGCTGTTGTAGATTCCTAGAACTTCCTGTAACTGTAGATGGTAGAATAACTGGTACACCAGAATCGCCATCTTCATTCCTTGCTAAATGATCCATTAAGCCAGAATATTGAGCAGCTCTTGGTTGACTTTGATAGCGTTTAATGAAGTTAAAGAAGCAACCGTCAACTTTTACATATGCAATAGACTTTTCTATTTATTTTTCAATTTTATCCAATGAAGATTTTGAGATTCACAAATATTTTTTAAGTCAAATTATTAATATAGATTTCAATAAATGCATCACAACTTCCTGATAATATAAATAGAACACTTTGAATTTTCTGTACAAACATTTTTTTCGATAAAAACATTGTAATCTGTTATAATATTCAGATTCTTGTGTATTACAAGCATATAAAATGAAGTGTTTCTGTAAATCTTACGAAGTACAGTAAAATTATGATTTTTTCAATAATCAAAATGATGTGAGGTAGGTTGTACCTATAAAATTTATGTCAATGTTATATAATTAAGTAAAGTTAAACAAACTGTACACTACTTTCTCATCAAATTATGAATTTTAAATATAAGGAAAGCAATTACAAATTTTTTTTTCCAAAATCATATTTACATTCAAGTTAATTTTTAGATTCCATAACTGTTCCTGATTGTTTTCATAACACTTCACGGTAAACAATATTCTTAGTATATGTTACACCACACTTTCTGTCCTGATTATCATTTCTATGCAGTTGCATTACCTTAAATTTCACACTGTACTTAGATCGAGCTCTTGAACATGCCACATAGAGTTGACCATGAGAAAATACAGGTTGTTGAAGATATATACCAGCCTTATCTAAAGTTTGGCCTTGTGCTTTATTGGTGGTCAGTGAATATGCTAATCGTATTGGAAACTGTATCCGATGAAATGCAAACGGAATATTTGTATCACTTGGCTTTAACTTAATTCTTGGAATGATAACTGTTGAACCTCTATTAGATCCATTAATTAAAATAGCAATGATGCTGTTTTGATGACATTCTTTTATTTTCATCCTAGTTCCATTACAAAGTCCTTGATTTATGGATAAATTTCGCAGTCGTATTACTATTGCCCCTATTTTCACATTAAGTCGGTGAGGTGACATTCCAGATGGAGTTAATGAATTTATGAACTCGATAGGATACTTTTGATGTTCAGCATCATCATCGGAGATGTAATCTGTACTTAAATATGTATTTATGCCTCCGGAAAGATTATTTAGAATTTCTACATTTACTGTTAAACATTCTGTATTTTTTGGAGTCATGATGATTCTATTTTCCATTTCTTGAGGGCTGCAATCAAATATTTCTGAGATTAGAGAACCATTACATACCGAATCACCAGGAACATCTATGGCATCTACAGGAACGTCATTAAGACTGCTCATTAGTGTACCGTTACCAAGATGAAGGAGCCATCTACAAAACTCCTGTTCATTTATGTTACTTCTGGCGTTTTGTGTTAGTTGTAATTGACTGAAATGATGCCACAATGGGCATCTTTTAAGACAGGTGTCTATAATAGATGTAGGTGATCCATGTGGCACTACTGGCAAAATTTGTCTGAGATCACCTCCAAGTATGAGAAATTTTCCACCAAATATTTTATCGGTACCCATTATATCTTGTAAATATCTATCTATAGCAAGCAGTGCATGATTAGGTATCATAGAGGCTTCGTCTATGATGAATACCTTTACCTTTCTCAAAAAAAGCATGCTCTGATAGAGGAGAAACGTTACAGACACTGGTTTCTGTCAGAGGTACACGTAGTTTGAATATAATGTGGAGTGTTTTTCCTGAAGTTAGTAGCATTGCAGCAATGTCGCAGTGGCGGTTACAGTACTGCTGGAGGTGAAGTAATCATATAACATGTTGAATAAATTTTTTTTTCCTGATCCTGCTGGGGCATCTAAATAGAAGCAATTGTTGTGTGGGGCTTCTTTTTCAGTTGCCATGACAGCCTTGATTATAGTATTAAATACCTCTAATTGTTCATTGTTTAGGAATTCAACATTATGCCGGTTTGTATTTCGAGTCATATTATCTATTGGAGGATCACCTGTTGGTTCAAGTAAACCCATTGCCTGGCAAGAAGAACCATGCTCATTAAATATTGCTTTTATCAAATGAATAACTGGGGGATATGTATATACACTGACCCCCGCCCTTTGCGGCCCGGGCGACAAGATCAAAGTGCAGTATCTGTTCCGACAGATGCTGAAGCAAAGACTAGCTATGACTAGCAATGACCATATGTGGGGGTAACCCCACATATCTGAACTTGGTCAATGTAGGGATCACCCTAGAAACCACAGTTACTATCCAGCCTCTCGGGAGCTGGATCCCCCTTTCCCTCCCCCTCCCTCTCTCTCCACATTAAAAAACGGCCTTGTGCCTAATTTGCTCAGTGGGGAAGCAAATAAACCAACTGTTCCGACAGATACTGCTAGCAAAGCCCATATGTGGGGGTAACCCCACATATCTATCTTGGTCAGTGTAGGGGCAACCCTTCATACACACAGTTCCTATCAAACTCCCATTTCCCACCCATCGGGAGCTGGTCCCCATTTCCCTCCCCTCTCCCTCTCTCTCCACATTAAAAAAACGGCCTTGTGCCTAATTTGCTCAGTGAGAAGCAAATAAATACAAACTGGGGGATATGTATAATATATTCACCACTACACTTTACCGTAAAATTCGGCTAAAACAATTGTTGACGAATTACCTCCTTTGAATCGATATCGTCTGCTGTGACAATTGGAGCGAAAACCTTATTAGATATTAAATGCATTTTAATACAGCTGGCTAATTGGCTATAAAGTAAGTTATTCCGAACTTTGATCTAACATTTTAATTTAAAAAAAAAGCTTAACATTTTTTTTTATCTTTTATTATATTAAGAAAAATGTAAGCATCATGCTGCAATAATAAAAACGCCATTCTTAATAAGGGTAGAGGGTTTGACTATTCTTAAGCTTAACCTAGATAACCATTTAATGAAAAAAAATGTTTAAAATGTTCTTGTATCTTTTTTATAATTTTTGTTAAATAAGAAAAATCAATAAACTTTGATAGCACTATTGTAAGAATCATGCTGAAAGCCATTCTTAATAAGGGAAGGGGGTTAACTATTCTGAAACTTTACGAAACACTGTAAAAAAATAAGGGAAAAATATATGTATGAACAATAAATATTTCTTCAGTTAAATAAATTATACTGTAAATCTTTAAATAAAGAATACATATTTATTTAAACCATAATTATTGAAACAGTATTTTACTGCATAAAAAAACGGGTATGGGGGAGAAGGGTTAACTATTTTGCACCTTCACCTAAGTAGCGATTTAATGAAAAAAAATTAATGGTCGTGTATTTTTTTTATAATTTGTTTTAAAATAAAAAAATAAAAAAACTTTGATACCGCTATTGTAAGAATTATGCCGAAAGCCATTCTCAATATGGGGAGGGGGTTAACTATTCTGAAACTTCACCTAACAATGTAATAAAAATAATGGAAAAAATATATTTATGAACAATAAATATTTCCTCAGTTAAATAAAATATACTGAAAATCTTTAAATAGGAAATAAATATTTCTTTAAATAAATTAAATCGTAAGTAATGAAACAAAGTGTTTTATTTCATATTCAAAACAATGTTGTGTCCATTTTTTATAGTATTTAAATATGTATGCCCTGTCGGTTGACAGAAGATGATGAATGCCTGTAAAAGAAGCAAAATAAAACAGACAAACCATAAATAATAACTATGTAAACAACGTGACGATGTATAAATTTTACAAAATTACTCGATTCGGCATTAAATAACATGAAAAAGGAGTGATATGCCGTAAAACAAAAGCAAAACAAAACAGAACAAGACGTAAAATATGTTTTGACTCTGTGTTACTCAGTGTATTTGCGAATGGTCACTTTGGTGATTTATTTAATAAAGTAATTCTTGACTTTTGTAACATGTATTTCTAAACATATTTTTTGTTATGTAAGGCTCACTCAAAAGTAAATAAAAAAAAGATAAAGTGGCACAATAAAAAAAAAGATAAAGTAGCGCAGTAAAAAAAAAAAAACGAACTCCTAACGTTAAATGTAAAAATATATATTTATTACTGAATAAAATAGAATAAGCGTTCCGTATTCACTACAATAATAAACAGAAGACATCGTTAAAAATGTAAGTAAAATACTATACTATTTAAACTGTGGAACGATACCTTCTATGCATAATTGTCTTTAAAATAATCCAGAACCATATATAGACAGTTCATATATATATATATATATATATATATATATATATATATATATATATATATATATATATATATATATATATATATATATATTGTTGTTGTGTTTCGGGAAGTTTTGGAAAATAAAAGGGGTTAATGATTTTTTTAACTAATGAAGAGTGAACAATAAAGGGAGACAATTCACATTAATTAATGTTTGCGATGATGATGACGTGACACCGTACGGACAATCATATTAATATATGGATAGTAATAATAATAATATACACTATGGTCGGTCCAAAGTAAAACCTTCTATTTTTTAATCTAACAATGTTGAAGGCAGAAAGGGTACCATTAAAACGAACGACCTTTTGTGCCCAGAATGTATTTTTCTAGATATTAACCAGAATACACAATGTATTTTTGATAGACATCAAATGACACATTTCTGCTATTGACGTACGTCCATGAAATGCGCTCCTTTCTTAAAGTCTCATACCGTTAATATCTGCAACGGGGAAATGAATCTTTTATGTCATCGAAGAATATGTTCAATCATCATAATAATGTAATTTGCAACCTCCTGTAATTCATTCCTACAAAATAAAAAAAAATATATATAGACATTATTTTTGGGATGCCTCTCGTGTGTATGTATATATATATATATATATATATATATATATATATATATATATATATATATATATATATATATATCGAATACCTCTGTACCTCTGACCTTTATTGAGGGAAGACTAATGTTTGCTGCTATGATGTCAAATGACCTTAAATAACAGCAGGGGAGACTTGATTCCAAATATTTCTCATCTGTTATATTTCGCTCTCTTTTGGAACTAGGGCACAATCATGAACATGTCCAGTATCAACTGATCCCTATACACCGTGAATGTATTTACGTATGAAAACCAATGAGGCGAAATATGAGACATATTTGGAAACATGTCTCTCCTAGCTGTTATTAGGTTGGTGCAAAAATAATGTCATTTTTGACGTTCAATTTCATAAGATCATAAAACCTTTCATAGTAAACTCAATTACTGAAAATGAGAACCATTATAATCGACACATTTTTGCCAAAGAGACACAAGTGTATTTATCCTCTTAGCGTAGAAATCAAGATTTCTGGAAGACATCAAGTCATTGAAGGTCGACTCGACATTATGTCGGCTTTTGAAGCGTTTTTCCCGCAGGACGTTGCAAATATGCTTGAAAAAGTGATAAGCGGTGTGCGAGATGTCTGTTAAACATGGCGGATGAGGCAGAGTCTCGTAGCCCAATTCGATCAGCTTCTTGCAAATTCAGTTGAGCAACATTCGGGCGATCGTTGTCATGGAGGAGAATTGGCCCCTTGATATTGGCCAATTCTCGAGCACATAGGTTGGAGCTTCGGGTGCATTTCGTCAATTTTTCCGCATTACCTCTCCGCCGTAATAGTTTCGTCTGGATTCAAAATAACCAAACAGTAAACATAACCTTTTTTGGTGCAATTTCAGCTCCGGGAAGTATTATGGAGTTTCTCTGGCATCCAACCACCTTGCCAACTGTCGCTGGTCGTCGTAGAGGACCCACTTTCCATCACACGTCACAATCCGCCACGGAAATGGGTCGTTTTTGTTGCGCAGACGGAGCGTAATCGAAACCTCAAAACGATGTGTTTTTTTTTTCTATTATTATCGCTCAATTAATGCGACACACATTTATCCAACTTTTTGTGACTTCCCTATTTGCTTTAAATGGCGAATGTCTGTTGAGTGGTCGACCTCGAGTTCAACAGCAACTTCTCGTGTGGTTTTACGAGGATCGGCTTCAATTAAGGCTTTAAATGTTCGTTATCAACCGCAGTCGCTCTTAATTACTAAATTTCCTTAACCACCGTGGTGCCACACGTTGATTGGTCGTTTTATTTTTACAGCGTCCTTGGATCGTTAAGTTTATAACTGGGCCAATTTGTAAACTTATTACTAATTTATCAAATTAATGTGGTGTTAATCTCTATTCACATGGTGAGTAAATATAAACGTTATACTAAGCAAATCTTATACACCTCTTTAGTAAACAGTCAGTATTACTAGTTAAAGCTTTCATTTTGAGAAAACTATTTTTTATTGAATCATCAAAGATAAACAACATTGAACTTTATTTATATTTACATAGTAAAGTGTAACTATTTGAAAATAACAGGTGCTCTGTATTAATACAATATGAAAGTGGTAAGTTAATTGCCGAAAATAAAATCGACAAGAAACCAATTTCCAGTCATATAGATATTTTGCTATATTTTTCACCATGTCTAATTTTAAGTGTTTGTTTGGATTATGCCTCGCATGTCCTATGGTTCTAATGAGAGGAAAATAAAAAATATGTAGCGGAGATATGTGCGCTCCGGAGTTCCATTATCATTTTAATGCTAGACCTCCATCTTTATATTGCGCACACAGGCCGACATACCTTTTATCACGTCTGTATCGGTAACAAGGGATTTTAGACTTTTGGTTCTTATACATTTATACATCTGCCTGCCAGCTGATGGGTAAAAGAAATCGGATATGCTAGTCAGTAGGCGGGCGTCTGTGTTTTACTTTCCAATCGTTCACCGAGTGCTTCGAGTTCGACAAGCCAGAACGGGAAGAAAGTAGGCGGCTTAACATATTTCTATTTAAAATGTGCGGACCTTTTTCGTCTTGTGTCTCATTTCTATTTCACGTTGCTTAACTTTTACACTGTTCGTATGGATATCTTATCGGGTGCACTATCTTATGATAAATAAGTTACTCTGTGATTGCTAGTATAATCATATATTCCTTAAGCGATCTCACAGTGATCTCTCCGATGTAAAATAAAAATTAAAAAAAAAAAAAAAAAAAAAAACGGTTTTACCTGTGGTTCGAGTCCTTGGATGTCAACCAGCCTCCAATCACATAGAAATTTTTATATTATTACTGTTACCATAATAGTCTTGTCGGTTACGATCAGTGGTTTTCGCTGGAATTTCAGCGACTGAAGACATTACCGGACTTCCACTCGGACCCGGTATTGCTAGCTATATTTCTCTATCAATTCTTTTACTATATCTAAACAAGTTTCAAGTCTTTAGAATACCTTAAAACAGTTTACATTAGGTAAAATTCTCTAATATGTTCGAGACAGGCGACCATTTGGATAGCTTCTAAAACTTTAGCTAACGTTCACATATTTAAAGCATGTATTGCTTAATACAAGACGTGTATTTCTTAATAACCTTTATATCTATAAAAGTGAAAGTGTCTGTGTGAGAAAACTTCTTAAGTTATTTACTTCAGTCTTTATTTTGTTCAGAATTGAAATTTTGTATAAGAATATTTAGACATATAAAAAACTTTTAAATCCGTTTTCTCCCTGAACAAAAGGCTGCAAAGATGTAAGAATTGAACAATTGGTACATTGGAGGCAACCGGATTTGTATCTGTTCTCAACTGTTTCACGGCTGCACATGCGCGGTCGTAGAATATGACAAGTACGTTATGGCCCCTAAAATCGCCATGGGCATGGAATATGTGCTTACATTAAAGATGGCTTCCCATGTGCCAGGGATATCTCCATAAAAGACCCTAATTTACCTTATATGTGCTTATGGGTTGCACTAGCTTACACCACTGCATTTGTATTTGGCCTCTATCGCCCCCACAGCCCTCGACTAACATTCACATTTGTGGTGACTTCAATGCCCATAACGTGGAATGGCTGGCCCACTCAAATAAGACAGATGACGAGGGGAGGTTCTGTCATGACGTTGCCATTGCCTATGACCTCACTCAGATTGTTCGCGAATCCACCCGAGTGCCAGATACTACTGGTCAGTTTGCAAGCCTTCAAGACCTTTTTCTCTTAACCTCCTCTGAGCTATGTTCATGCATTGTTCTTTCTCCTCTAGGATCATCCGACCACTCCGTTATATCAGTTAAGATAAAAATGTACTGTATACCGATACTCCATGGCTGACTGGGATAGCTTCCGTACATTCATATCTGATCTACCGCTGTATTCCATGTTTAAAAAGGATGTGCCCTCTATAGTATCATACATAACCGAATGGCTAGTTGTAGGCGTAGACCGATTCATGCCATCTAAACAATTCCAACTTAAACCTAACAGCCAGCCATGGTATTCCCCAAAATGTGCTGCTGCCATTGTGCACAGAAATCACTTTTTCCATAACTACCAACGTAATAGATGCACTGAGACTAAAGCTGCTTTCAGGAACGCCAGCAACCACTGTAAAAGAGTAATAAAAAATGCAAGCGAGATATATGCCCAGTCTGTTAAATCCAAAGTAGCTGATCAGCGGCTTGGTTCCCACCAGTTTTGGCAAATAACAAATAGGATCCTGAATAGAAGTATGCGTTCTATCCCAACTATCATCAATGGACCTGAGGTCATCTCGTCAGCATCAGACAAGGCCAAACTATTTGCAAAGAACTTTGTAGCTAATTCTACTCTATGCGACGAAGGCCATCAACTCCCCATATTTCCTCCTATAACACAAAACACGCTAGGTAATATACAACTATCTGTGCATGAGGTCTCCAAGCTAATCAAGAACCTTGTTTCCAGTAAAGAAACTGCCCCTATCGGCATTCCAATTATAGTGTAAAAAAAAAAAAAGCTTCAACCTGAACTTGCTCCAAGTGCTTTCCAACACCCTGGAAAACCTCATCAGTATACCCTGTATTTAAGAATTCAGGTGATAAATCCTCTCCCTCTCAGTACAGACCTATAAGTCTCCTGTGTGTTATGAGTAAGTTGCTAAAATCCATACTAAATAGAGAAATAGTCAACCACCTCAGCAGAAATAACCTCCTTAGTGACACGCAATATGGTTTCCGTTCTGCAAGATTTACCGTAGATTTGCTAACAGTTATATCGCATAGGATAAGCGAATCTCTCGACAAAGCCTACCTTTATAGGGCAATTGCACTTGACATATCAAAGGCCTTCGACAAGGTATGGCATAAAGGCTTACTTAACCAGATTTTCAGCTACGGTATAACTGGAAATGTTTTCTCAATCATTAAATCATTTCTCTCTGATAGGCTCAAATGAGTAGTGGTCGATTGACAAAAATCAGAGGCCTGCAGTATTAATGCTGGACTCCCTCAAGGGTCCATCCTGGGCCCACCTCTCTTCCAGATCTACATCAATGATCTCCATAAAAACATACTTAAATCATTCGTAGACATCTATGCTGATAACACGACCATCTACGACAACACATCAAAGGCTGTAAATGACAAAGTTCTCTCTGATTCTCTCTCCTCTGATCTCGAGCGTGTAGTTCAGTGGGGGAAGACGTGGCTGGTTACCTTTAATGCATCTAAAACCAATCTCCTATCTTTACACCATTAATGCTCAGATCCCATCTGCCATGAATTGTAATGGACGACTCTCGTCTAGAAGTTCAATGTTTTGACAAGCTTCTGATATGAAATGGAACACGTACATCAAGTCTGTTGCTAAAAACAGCCTATCCTGTCTTGACAGAGTACAAAATAGACTTCGTGGCTTAGTTGGGGATGCCATTTTATCTTCCCCGCAACCTCTCTCCCACAGAAGAGACTTTGCGAGCCTGTCTTTGTTTTACCGTTATTTCCATGGCAAGTGTTCGTCTGAGCTCCAATCTCTGCCCCCTCCGCCAATCTTTTACGAAAAACACCCGTCTAGCTGAAGCCACTGTCAAATATTTTCCCCACTCTCTAGCTGTGCCTAAATCAAAACGTAGATTCCATGAACAAAGCTTCTTTCTTAGAACAGCACGCCAGTGAAACTCTGTTCCGTCTGCCTGTTTCCCACCTGACTACAACTTGGATGTCTTCAAATCCAACGTAAACAAATTCCTGATGAACCGCACCCTTAAGTAGACACTTTGTGAAATCTCAACACTAACGTACAACGTACTGTATATGTAATAACCCTTATCCCTGAGTGGCTTCCGGCCTTGATAAGTGGTGCCCTGATTGTAAAAAAATAGTTATGTTAATTGTGTGTTGTTTAAAAACACTATTTTAAAGTAATATTAATCTGGTGCATTTGTTATCATACATTAGGATTTTGTTTAGATCACAGTTTGAGTATTTTCATTCATACGAGAAGAGAACTGTTAAAAAAACATAATAATCGCATGCACATGCTGTTCTTTCTTTCCATTTTTTTTACTTTACTTTTTAAGAAATTAAACGTTACGTTTAATAGCTACGACATTTCGATTCATCATCAATAAATAATAAAAGGGTTGGGTTCGAGACTCCTAACAAACGGTTCACTTGACGAAGGCCGGAGGGCAAAACGGCCGAAACGTTGTGACAATAACAACCAAGATGAGGAAGTCAGTCCGACAATCTCAATCAATGAAAACACCTCATCTCAAAAATACAGACAATTACTATCATCAATTAATATTCTGCATTAATTAAAATATAATATTTATACGTATTTTACGACTGGGCACCGGCAGGCAGCCTTATAGTAATTAACGAAGACTCAAGAAAATTAATGCGTACACATATTTTTCTCGTAATAAACTCACTCCGTTGTTTAGTGACTTGCTGAATTTTTAATGTAGCATCCAAAACCTCCCTTTATCACCGTGAAATGGAATGAACTTGCAAGTATTTATTGGCTAAAAAATCTTACAATTTTCTATGATATTTTATTGTTGCTGCAAAACAAATCGTTTAATTAAAAAATGTTCTGATACATACGCCTCAACATTTCTCTTCTAGGTTAGAGAATAAGAAATCCCTGTTAATTGCGCTTATTTTTAAATTGTGTCACAATTCAGAGTGTCCATTTTGAAGGAAGTGAATTTTCTCTAACATTAAAAAACGACTTTGCACCTTACCCTGTCCTCAGAAGGGAGCAAGTAAATTAGGACATGTTATTCTTCATCTAACTTCTTTCTAAACTGTAAATATTTTATTAAAAAATTTAGCGGAAAGAAGAAAACTATAAGACCTTTGTCAATGGACGAAAGTATATATATAAAAAAAAAAAAGTTTTCTGAGTGTGTGCGTCTGTGTGTCTTTGTGTGCGTATGTATGTGTGTGTAGAAATGTATGTATGTGTGTTATACTCGCTGTCAAGCCTATTTGCTGGAATTATATCGAGCTTATCTGTATTTTCTTCTTGTCCACACATCTGTTACTCATCTGACAACCTACAGACATCGTCTAGCTGCATAAAATGTCAACAATTTTTTTCTTTTCCATTCTTTTTTCTTGAGCCTAAAACTAAACAGAAAATCCATGAACTAAGTTTTTTCCTATCAACTGTTAACTTATTGAACATAATACTGCGGGGCTACTTCCAAGCTGACTATAACATGATAAATTTCAAGCACAATGTAACATGTTCCTTTTTTATTTATTCTCTTTAGTGATTAATCAACAGTTTTCATCACGACCGATCCCCAAGGGATTTTATCACTGGTCACGTGACACTTATTAATTAATAGCTTAAAGAAGCCTGTGCGATGGCTTTCTCGTATAAAACACTTTTTTCCCGTTTCTATGCATAGAATTGTTATAACATATATAACTTGACTTAAACAATTCTACACTTGAAAGTAACGATTTATATCAGCATTTTTTAAAAACATGTAATACTTTTAAACAATGTTCTTCAGTTAATAGAAATAAGCAAACCATACTCTTTGGAATATAAGTAAAATGCAAAGTCCGACATACAATATTATTTCATCTATCATACTATGTAATACTTTTTTTTTTCGTTACGGAAAGTAATACACTTTAAAATATTAATTGGATGGAAATCTCACATTTTCTTTATATATCTGATTGCTTATTAATGCAAAACAGATCTTTTAACCTTTAGGTTAAGGCCAAACTGTACTAGGTCTTATGATAGCGTGCCACGTCGTTTTTGTTATAACATTAAGCTAAGAAGCAATCCTTATACCTTAGTCGATTTTTAATTTGAGTACGAATTCGAACTGTCCTCTTTTGCGGACCTAGATGTCGCTCACGTTGAACACGGAATTTGAGTTCAATTCTCTCATCGTAGGGAAATAATAACACAGGAAATATTCTTCTTCATTTAAGTATCTTTTTTAAATGCAAATATTTTCTTACAAAACAATAACTGAAAAAAAGCGAAAAGAGCACTGTCAATAGATGAAAGTAAATGAAAACAGACAATACTCGATTACGACATCTAGTTTATACATACATATATATATACACACACATATATATATGTATATATATGTATGTATATATATATATGTGTGTGTGTGTGAGGGTGTGTGTTTGAGTAGTGTTTTTGTGTAGAGTGTGTTTATGTTGTACACTCCTTCACGCCTTCACGCCTTCAATATTGGCTGGCATTATAACAAGGTTATTTGTTTTTTGTCTTTTTCTTATTCACACATCTGCTTGTCAGAAGACACCTCATAGACATCGGATATGTGAGTGAATGACTGCGGATCATTGACTTTATTATTGAGTTACTAACTGTGTGCTCCGAGTTCGACAAGCAAATCAACGAATTAGACAGTTAGACAGTGAAAAATCCTACTATTCTTTCAAACGACACGACCCTCTTGATCTTTCGTCTGGCATTCGTTTTGTTCTCTATACGCTTATTTATTGTTGCCTTTAACGATCATAATATATCATAATTCTTTAACTACATCATTATTTGTGTTATCACACAGGTCATAAACAGAGATTATTGTTGGTAATAATTGGTGGTGTTCCCGTAACTTCGGGCGACAATAAACCATCCATATGTTTTATGTACCTCCTACATCTTTCAATAAACTTTGCAAATAATATTTGTTATGACAAAAGCAGTTTACTATTGATTTCTCCCTGCCAATGACCATCGGTTTTAACTGAATTTCTGATGTTCGTCACCATCGCACTCATGAAAAAGGGAACTGGTTTAAGAGCAATCAGGCGAAACTGATGCGTTTATTTTGGAGGGAGTGTGTATCTATATATTAATATGCTTGTCCGTACGGTGTCATATCATCATCATCGCAAACATTAAATTATGAAACGCGTCATCATCATCGCCAACATTAATTATAATGAATTATCTCCCTTTATTGTTCAATCTTTATTAGTTAAAATCATTAAACCCTTTTATTTCCCAAAACTTCCCGAGCAAAAAAAAATATATGACCTGTCTATTTATGGTTCTGGATTATTTTAAAGACAATTATGCAAAGAAGGTATCGCTCCACAGTTTAAATAGTATAGTATTTTACTTACATTTTTAACGACGTCTTCCGTTTATTAGTGTAGTGTAATACGGACGCTTATTCTATTTTATTCAGTAATAAATATATTTTTTACATTTAACGTTACGAGTTCGTTTTTTTTTTACTGTGCCACTTTATTTATTTTTTTTTACTTTTGAGTGAGCCTTACATAACAGAAAATATGTTTAGAAACACATGTTACAAAAGTCAAGAATGATTTATTAAATAAATCACCAAAGTAGACCATTCGCAAATACACTGAGTAACACAGAGTCAAAACATATTTTACGTCTTGTTCTGTTTTGTTTTGCTTTTGTTTTACGGCATATCAATACTTTTTCATGTTATTTAATGCCAAATCGAGTAATTTTGTAACATTTATACAGCTTCACGTTGTTTACATAGTTATTACTTATGCTTTGTTTGATTTATTTTGCTTCTTTTACAGGCAGTCATCATCTTCTAATGCCCACCGACACAACAATTATTTTTAATATGAAATTAAACACTTTGTTTCATTACTTACGATTTAATTTATTTAAAGAAATATTTATTTCCTATTTCAAGATTTTCAGTATATTTTATTTAATTGAAGAAATACTTATTGTTCATACATATATTTTTTCCATTATTTTTATTTCATTGTTCCTATTAACAATGCCTCCCCACGGGACAGATATAGACACCAGGGTGTTTTTTTAACGTGGAGAAAAGGAAAAAAATGTCTCAGTCGTGAAGGATTTCTCCTCCACTGACAGAGAACAAGAAATTGAAGTGCAGCATCTGAAGAACAGATACTCCACTTTGATCTTGTCTCGAAGGTTTTATTACATTGTTAGGTGAAGTTTCAGAATATTTAACCCGCTTTCCCATATCAGCATGATTCTTACAATAGCGGTATCAAAGTTTTTTTTTCTTATTTTAAAACAAATTATAAAAAAAGATACAAGACCATTAAATGATTTTTAATATAAAAAACGGTTTCATTAATTAAGAAATATTTATTCTCTTGTATCAAAATAGGTTCAAAATAGTTAACCCTTCCCCCATAACCGTTTTTTTGCAGTAAAATACTTTCTCTCAATAATTATGGTTTAAATAAATATTTATTCCTTATTTAAAGATTGACAGTATATTTTATTTAACTGTAAACATATTTATTTTTCATGCATATATTTTTCCCTTATTTTTTTTACATTGTTAGGTGAAGTTTCAGAATAGTTACCCCCATATTAAGAATGGTTTTCATCATGATTCTTACAATAGTGCTATCAAAGTTTATTGCTTTTTCTTATTTATCAAAAATTATAAAAAAAGATACAAGAACATTTTTTTTTCGTTAAATCGTTATTTAGGTGAAGGTTTAGAATAGTCAAACCCTCTCCCTTATTAAGAATGGTATTTCTATTATTTCACCATGATGCTTACATTTTTCTTAATATAAAAAATAGATACAAGAAAATGTTAAGCTTTTTTTTCTTTTTTTTTATGGAAATGTTAGATCAAAGTTCGGAATAACTTTTACTTTATAGCCAATTAGCCAGCCGTATTAAAATGTTTTAGCATTTAATACCTAATAAGGTTTTCGCTTCAATTACCACAAGCAGACGATCTCCAATGGCCACAAGCAGACGATATTGATTCAAAGGAGGTAATTCGTCAACAATTGTTTTAGCCGAATTTTACGGTAAAGCTTCTATATAAGTCACAAAATTATCTAATAAACCAGTGCAACTTGGTGAAATTTCGTTATTCATTTAACCGTAAACAACCAACACCATCGTCAACAACAAAAACAGAGCTTTGCTTCAACAAAGTTTACTGACTTGTGGATAAGTCATCCAGCATTAAATGATTATAAGCAGCTTATTTTGATGATCAGAAACTAAATATTTAATCCGGCGTAAGTTTTTAACATTTTTGATCCTTCTTACTGTAAATATTAAAAATAATTAAATTACTTTCGGCAATTTTAGAAACGGCCATTAAAATACTTAAATTTTAATCTTTATAGAGATAAATTAGAAAAAATATTGACTATTAAATACCCTTTGAAAAATTACGCAACTTAACATTTTTAATATCAAATAAACACTTTGTTTCATTACTTAGGATTTAAACAAATATTTATTCTCAATTTTTTCATTTTTCGTATATTTTACAAAATTCAAGATATAATTTATTGAAATGAAATTATTAAGTTATTCATCAAAAGGAAATAACATGTTCACAAATAAATGTATGCTTCTACACTTTGTAACCGAAAAAAAACGCTATGTTTTTTTAGCACATCTGCTGCCAGAATCCGAGGAAGACATCAGTACTTTAAACTATGACCGAATCATGAAATAACTGGAAAGCGTGTACAGTTCTTTAATTAAAGCCAAAATAGGTGCTTCTACACTTTTACTTCAATATATTTATCGAATAAATAAAATATTTCATACACTTTAAAATACTGATATCTCTCTTGGATTCTGGCAGCAGGTGCGCTGAAAAACATGGGATATTTTTTTCGGCGACAAAGTGTAGAATCACCAATAAATGTTACGAGAGGGAATAATTTATTATTAAATAATTTATATAATTCACCTAGATATCATCTAGATATCCTATTTACAGAGCTAAATTATGAAAATATTGATTTAAATTCCCTCTTAGAAAAATTACACATTAATGATTTTTTAATATAAAAGACGGTTTCATTAATAAAGAAATATTTATTTTCATTTTAAACATTTATATTTAATTTTATTTCATTATAGAAACATTTATTTTTCATATCAAAATCTTTATTTATATTTTTTTTATTAAGACTAATTAAATTTTCACACAGAATGAACCAAATCACTACCACTACATTGGAAGATACAAGATGTGCAGCAAGAGAACGACAAAGACGAAGGCGTCAGCAGCTACGAACTGAAGAAAGGGATAATATCAGATTGCAAAGGAGAAACATATTGAGACAGCAAATAAATAACATGACTGAAGAAGACAGACAACTTTATCTGCAAAATAAAAGAGCTAGGCAACGGGAACGAAGAAACAATATGAATATCCCGTATTATATTGTAGGTGACATGAGTTTAATTTGCTCATTTTGTAAAGCACTTAGATTTCGAGGAGAAGCATTGAATTGTTGTCTAAAAGAAAAAGTTTCTCTTCCTCCCTTACAAGATTATCCTCCTCAACTCCAAAGTATACTCGAAGGTAATGACCAAGAAGCATTTAATTTCAGATCTAATATACGCAATTACAACTCATTATTTTCATTTGCATATTTTGAGCAAATATTGTCCGCCCTTCTGGAAGAGGCCCCTATTGTTTTCGATTACAAGGTCAAACCTATCATTATTCCAGCACTCTGCACCCAAATAATGAAGAGGAGAGAAAATATGGTCAAATTTACATCTTGGACTCATCTGAAGCAAATTAACTCCGGTGTAATTTACCAGAAAATAATAAATGTATCAAAAGTGTCATTGAAACCATAGCTACAGTTATGGAGTATAATCCTTATGCCCAAGCTTATAAAAATATGAGGGCCATTGAATTAGAAGAGGAAGCACTTGCTATAAGGGAAAATGTAAAGCCAAGGAGAGTTTCGATGCATTTTACGGCTGGTCCAGATATCAAAATATTTAACAATCCAATAAACAACGAAATAGGTGTAGCATTTGTTGGTGAGGATGGTGCTCCACCTGCTAACAGAGATATTATTGTTTACCCACATTCTCAACCAAAACACCGAAATTCTTATATGTATTGCCACCTGGACCCCATGATATATCCCATATTGTTTCCAAATGCTGAACAAGGCTGGCACATAAACATGCAACATAGGCCAGAACAGCAAACAAGAGTTCGCAATAAAGTGACAATGCAAGAGTATTACAGTTATCGCCTTGCAATTAGAGATTCATTCAGTATTATCCATAGATCTGGTAAACTATTCCAACAATATGTAGTTGATGCATATGTGAAAGTTGAAGGGTGCAGATTGAACTTCATTAAAAGCCATCAAAGTCAACTAAGAGCAGCTCAATATTCTGGTTTAATGGATCATTTAGCAAGGAATGAAGATGGCGATCCTGGTGTACCAGTTATTCTACCATCTTCATTTACAGAAAGTCCTAGGAATCTTCAACAACTGTATCAAGATGCAATGGCAGTTTTCTGTAAATATGGAAAGCCATACCTATTCCTTACCTATACATGTAATCCAAGATGTCCTGAAATATTAAACAACTTGGGGTCATCAGAACTTGCACAAAATCGACCTGACCTAATATCACGTGTGTTTCATGCACATCTAACTGAACTTTTGAAAGACATTAAAGACAGACATGTATTGGGAACTCATGTTGCATATGTTTATGTTATTGGATTTCAAAATAGAGGGCTACCACACTGCCACATGATCATAATGCTGCGAGATCAGGATAAGATCAGAACAGCTCAACAAATTGATGCAATTGTGTCAGCAGAAATACCTGGACCTGAAGATCCAGAGCTTCGTGATTTAGTTAAATCTTTAATGGTACATGGTCCATGTGGTGCAGTTAATCCTAATTCTCCTTGTATGAGTAAAGGATTATGCAAAAAAAGTTTTCCAAAGGCATTTAGAGAAGAAACAGTAGAAAACATTGATGGATACCCAGCTTACAAGCGTGCAAATAATGGTGACTCAGTTCAAGTCGGTAATTTTACTCTTGATAATAGATACATAGTCCCTTTCAACAAATTTCTTCTGAGAAAATATCGAGCTCATATTAACTTAGAAATCTGCTCTTCAGTCAAGAGTATAAAATACATATTTAAATATGTTTATAAAGGACATGATAGTGCTATGATGGAGGTTAATAACCATGATTCATCTATTAATATCAATCAAGAAGAAACAATGCGATCAGAACAAAGAGATAAAGTCAAGCAATATCTATCATGCAGATATGTATCACCTCCAGAAGCAATGCGGCGTCTTTCTGACTATAAAATGCATGGACAGTCTCATGTTGTGTACGGTTTAGCTGTACACATGCCTGGAGAGCAACAGATTTATTATCAACATGAACAAGCTGAACAAGCAATTCAACAAGCACAACAACACCACACAAATTTGACTGCTTGGTTTGAACTAAATCAGAATGATATTACTGCTAACCAATATTTTTACTGTGATATTCCACATCATTATGTATTTAACAAAACTACTACAAAATGGACTAAAAGAGAGCGGCCAAGTAATTTGATCACAAGAATGTATTCAGTTTCACCAAACCAAGGTGAAAAGTTTTATTTACGGATTTTGCTTCTTCATGTCTCTGGAGGAAAGTCATTTGAAGATTTGAGAACAGTCCAAGGTCATACATTCCCTACATTTAGAGAAGCTTGCATCAGCCTTAGATTATTGCAAGATGATACTGAATTAGAAAATGCTCTTACTGAAGCTGCTACATTTAGAATGCCACAAAAACTACGTAGCATGCTTGCAATGCTGTGTCTTTATCATCATCCAGTGGATGCCTTTCAACTATTCATTAACCATAAACAGAGCATGATTGAATACTTATTTCTGCTTATGATGAAAGCATATGTGAAAACATTGCACTTCATTTGATAAAAGCAATATTTAATGAGCATGGGTCTTCTTGCCAGGCAATGAGTTTACTTGAACCAACAGGTGATCCTCCAATAGATAATATGACTCAAAATACAAACCAGCCTAATATTGAATTGCTAAACAATGAACAATTAGAGGTCTTTAATACTATAATCAAGGCTGTCATGGAACTGAAAAAGAAGCCCCACACAACAATTGCTTCTATTTAGATGCCCCAGCCGGATCAGGAAAACCCGTTTTATTCAACATGTTATATGATTACTTCACCTCTAGCAGTACTGTAACCGCCACTGCAGCATGGACTGGCATTGCTGCAATGCTACTTACTTCAGGGAAAACACTCCACAGTATATTAAACTACCTGCACCTCTGACAAAAACCAGTGTCTGTAACGTTTCTCTTGTAGGTATCTGTGATACCTAATCATGCACTGCTTGCTATAGATAGATGTTTACAAGATATAATGGGTAACGATAAAATATTTGGTGGAAAATTTCTCATACTTGGAGGTGACCTCAGGCAAATTTTGCCAGTACTGTCACATGGATAACCTACATCTATTATAGACACCTGTCTTAAAAGATTCACATTGTGGCATCATTTCAGTCAATTACAGCTAACACAAAACGCCAGAACTAACATAAATGAACAGGAGTTTTGTAGATGGCTACTTCATCTTGGTAATGGTACACTAATGAGCAGTCTCAATGACGTTCCTGTAGATGCCATAGATGTTCCTGATGATTCGGTATGTAATGGTTCTCTAATCTCAGAAATATTTGATTGCAGCCCTCAAAAAATGGAAAATAGAATCATCATGACTCCAAACAATACAGATTGTTTTACAGTAAATGAAGAAATTCTAAATAATCTTCCCGGAGGCATAAATACACATTTAAGTACAGATTACATCTCCGATGATGATGCTGAACTTCAAAATTATCCTATCGAGTTCATAAATTCATTAACTCTATCTGGAATGTCACCTCACCGACTTAATGCGAAAATAGGGGCAATAGTAATACGACTGCGAAATTTATCCATAAATCAAGGACTTTGTAATGGAACTAGGATGAAAATAAAAGAATGTCATCAAAACAGCATCATTGCTATTTTAATTAATGGATCTAATAGAGGGTCCACAGTTATCATTCCAAGAATTAAGTTAAAACCAAGTGATACAAATGTTCCGTTTGCATTTCATCGGATACAGTTTCCAATACGATTAGCATATTCACTGACCACCAATAAAGCACAAGGTCAAACTTTAGATAAGGTTGGTATATATCTTCAACAACCTGTATTTTCTCATGGTCAACTGTATGTGGCATGTTCAAGAGCTCGATCTAAGTACAGTGTGAAATTTAAGGTAATGCAACTGCATAGAGATGATAATCAGGACAGAAAGTGTGGTGTAACATATACTAAGAATATTGTTTACCGAGAAGTGTTATGAAAACAATCAGGAACAGCTATGGAATCTAAAAATTAACTTGGATGTAAATATGATTTTGGAAAAAAAACTTTTTAATTGCTTCCCTTATATTTAAAATTCATAATTTGATGAGAAAGTAGTGTACAGTTTGTTTAACTTTACTTAATTATATAACATTGACATAAATTTTATAGGTACAACCTACCTCACGTAATTTTTATTATCAAAAAATCAAAATTTTACTGTACTTCGTAAGTTTTACAGAAACACTTCATTTTATATGCACACAAGAATCTGAATATTATAACAGATTACAATGTTTTTATGGAAAAAAAAACGTTTGTGAAGAAAATTCAAAGTTTTCTATTTATATTATCAGGAAGTTGTGATGCATTAATTGAAATCTATATCAATTATTCGACTTTAAAAATATTTGTGAATTTCCAAATCTTCATTGAATAAAATTCAAAATAAATAGAAAAGTCTATTGCATATGTAAAAGTTGACGGTTGCTTCTTTAACTTCATTAAAATCTATCAAAGTCAACCAAGAGCTGCTAAATATTCTGGCTTAATGGATCATTTAGCAAGGAATGAAGATGGTTATTCTGGTGTACCAGTTATTTTACCATCTACAGTTACAGGAAGTCCTAAGAATCTACAACAGCTTTATCAAAATGCAATGTCAGTTTTCTGTGACCTATTCCTTACTCACACGTGTAATCCAAAATGTCCTGAAATATTAAACAACTTGGGGTCATCAGAACTTTCACAAAATCGATGTTAACAATGTCACAGTTTTTTTTTAAATTCACAGTCTGATTCCCAAGAACCTGCTGACTTACCACTATTCTCACTTCAAGTAGCTGATCGACGTCCCTGTCACCGCCTCAATCATCACCAGTACTTCCTGACAATATCAACAGCATCAGTTACGATCGCATTGACCTTCAATAAAAGTTTAAACTAAAGTTCTTTGTTCTGCTTGCTTCCATACGTTCATTTTTGTAATATAACAATAAGGAATTTCTTACTGATGTGTTTTAAAGGATTTTAACTACCGTGGAATTTCCACGGGTCCTGTTGGTATTTATTATTATCATTATTATTATTATTATTATTATTATTTCTACCTAGAAAACAGCTTTTTCTCCTCCCTTCTTCTTTTTCTTTTTATTATTAGTAGTAGTAATAGTAGTATTAGTAGGCGGAGGAGTGGTAGTAGTAGTATAATTATTATCATAATAATTATTATTACTATAATAATTATTACTATAATAATTATTATTATTATTATATTTATAATAATAATGATGATGATAATAATGATGATGATAATAATAATAATAATAATAATAATAATAATAATAATAATAATAATAATAATAAGTATAGTTTAATTATATTGTTTATATCAGTTTTATTAAACACATGAAGACACCACTTTACACAAAATATTAACGCTTTAACTAAAGCAGATTATTTGTGGTATATAATCCATCATTAAGTAACCTCTTTATCACTGATTCTGATCAGAACTGGCATAAGATTTGTGCCCTTTACTCGAGTCTACTTGAGCAACGTAATAACTTTTTTTTTTAATATCAATAATTTCATTCTTAACATTAGTATTTGATACAACCTGAGTAGGTGTTGTTCGTAACAGTCTGAGATACGTCATTGAGAATTAATTCGAAAATTATGTTGTTGCTAGTTGGTTGGTGTTCCATTCAACTACTTCAGAGTTCGCACTGACCGGTGATGTTCCCTTAACTATAAATGCAACCACATCTCTCCAGATTCCCAGTACTTCCAAAAGCCAGGACCTGCTCTATATCTATCACACATATAAGTCAGTTGAGAAAATTTTTACGGAATGTAAAATTCACTTACAATTCGAAGTAGTATGTGTATCTCTTTCAGACGAGATTATACTTAAGATACGTCTTTATGCATTTCGTTATGATCGCGATGTTTGGTACAGGTGTCAACTTTTGTTTCTTTCTTAAATGTCATTTCTGAAGCCAAACTTCATTTATATTCCTCTTGTCTAACAAACCTTATGCAATATTTTTGTATTTTGTTTCGCTGAATTGTTCTATCATTTTATAGCATATTTCCGAATAGTCCGTTTATTCTTTTTTTTTTACATATGTTGTCACTATCATGCTTTCCATGGAATACATCGAACATTGGTAGTCGGTTCATACTTTGTTTTATCCAGCTATCTGATTTTCCTTTTTTTGTCATGTTTGTAAATGATGCACACTATTAATGCTTCATATTAATTATGTTAATACATATAATTACGTCTCAGGCATTTTTTTAAAATTCCTTAGTATTTATATACTCACCTAGTCAATCATGTTTAATTTGATGATACTCTTTGGATGAAGAACTCTATTTATGTCATCGTTCACCTTGTCTTCCTGTCCAGTTCATTTTCTTTCCACTGTATAATACTCGCCTCATATCGAAACATTGCTACTGCAGGTATATTTGGTTTCTTCCATTCAATCGTGACCTCAGAACCAAGCGTAGTCTTAACTTGCATTGTTTCCTCATAGTCCCCGTCATTTAAATATCTTTTATTTTATCTAATTTCACAATGTATGGGTAGGTGTGTCTTTCTTCTGCAGCTTCCTTAATCATTTACCTATGCGAAAGTTTTATTTGTTTAGTTGCAATAATTTTTCTCCTTTTCATTTGGCCAATCAACTCTGTTCTTGCAAGCATATTAAACTGATATTTGTTCTTTGCATAAACTTTTAAGTAATTTATAAATTATAAATGGTTTACAGGGTACTCCTTCTTTCCATAATGATAACACGGATTTTTGTTTTCGTAATATATACGACAAATGTTCCATACTCAAACCAAACAACAATGGTAACAAGTGACACACCCCTATTTTCACATAAAAATCTTCACCATCTCTATTTAACATTAATGCCACTTTTTAATTGTGTCATACTTTTTTTACATAGGCATCACTACTTATCAAGTCCAAGAGGTCACTCGAGGATAAGGGTTAAAGAGTGCATAGTAGAAATTGGACAATATAGTAACCGTTAGTAATGGAGATTCGGTAAATCGTTAACTTATATGGAACGGCTCTATAAAAAGTTGTTTACGTTAGACTTGAAGACAACCATATTGTAGTCAGCTGGAAAGCAGAAAAACGGAAGAAAATTCCATAGGCGTGCAGTTCTAAGAAAGAAGCTTTGTTCATGGAATCTACGTTTAGATTTCAGCACAGTCAAAGAGTGGGGGAAATTATTGATAGTGTTTTCTGCTAGACGGATGTTTCTTATGAAAGATTAGCATCGAGCAGTTGCCATGGAAATAAGGATAAAGCAAAATCTCTTCTGTGAGAAAGAGGTAGCAGGGAAGAGAAAAGGACATCCCCCACAAGGCTACGAAGTCTATTTTGAACTGTATCAAGGCAGGAAAAGTCCTTTCTAGCAGCTCCTGCCCAGATGTGGCAACAGTACTCCCTCCTTGGACGTACCTGGCTCTTAAATAGATAGAGAATTGCATCAGCAGTGAGATATCTACTAGATCGATAGAAGGATCCCACTATTTTTCCAGCGGCCTTGGCAAGGGATTTAATGTATGTGTTCCATTAAAGATCAGGAGTAAAGGTCAAGCCCAGAAGCTTGTCAAAACATGAGACCTCCCCAAGACGAGAGTCATTAATTTCAATTGAGATGGGGATCAGAGCGTTGATCATGTAAAGATAAAAGCTTGGTTTTAGACGCATTAAAAGTAACAAGCTACCTCTTTCCCCATTGTACCACTTGCTCAAAATCAAAAGAGAGAGACTCAGAGAGAACTTGGTCGTTTACGGTCTTAGATGTGCTACGATAGTTAGTAGTGAGATGTCAAGGAATGATGTAAGGATTCGATTTGGAAGATCATTAATATAGATCAGGAAGAGAGTTGGGCCCAGGATAGACCCATGAGGGACTCCAGCATTAATACTAAAGCTTCTGAGTTCTGGCCATCAGCCACTACTCTTATGAACCTATCAGAGAGAAATGATTTAAGAACTGAGAGGACATTTCCCCCTATACCGTATCTGGATATATTGTGAAGTAAACATTTATGCCATACTCTATCAAAGGCCTTTGATATGTCAAGAGCAATTACCGTAGAAAGGTAGCCTCCGTTGAGAGATTCGCTAATCCTATGAGATATAACTGTAGATCTAGCAGAACGGAAAACATATTGCGTGTCACTAAGAAGGTTATTTTTGCTAAGATGGTTGGTTACTTCTCTATTAAACACAGATTCCAGCAACTTACTCATGACGCACAGGAGACTTATTGGCCTGTACTGTGAGGTAGATGAGCGATCACCTGAATTCTTAAATACGGAGCATACTGATGAGATTTTCCACGGTGACGGGAAACAATTCTCCGTAAGACAACGTTTAAACAGTTTTGTTTGGCAACATCACGCACAGGTATTTGCATATCATATAGCATATTTTTTGATGCAGGAGGAAATATTGGAGGTTGGCAACAATGGTCGCAAAGGTTAGAATTGGCTGCAAAGTTCTTGGCAAAGAGTTTGGCTTTGTCTGATGCTGATGAGATTACCTCAGGTCCATTTATGAGAGTTGGGATAGAGCACACGCTTCTGTTCAGGATCCTGCTTGCTATTTGCCAAAACTGGTGGGAACCAAGCCGCTGCTCAGCTACATTGGACTTGACGGACTGAGCATACACCTCTCTTGCGTTCTTTATTACTCTTTTGCAATGGTTGCTGGCAGTTCTGAAAGTGGATTTAGTCTCAGTACATCTATTACGTTGGATGCAATGGAAAATGGTATTTCCATGTGCCATGGACGCAGAACATTCCGGAGAGAACCACGGCTGGCGGTTAGGTTTTTGCTGCAATTTTTCGAGGGTATGAAACGGTCTATACATACAATTAACCATTCTGTCAGGTCTGATACTATAGACGACCCTTTTTTTAAAAACATGAAACGCAGATGTAGATCTGATATAAATGTGCAGAAGGTATCCCAGTCAGCCATAGAGTATCGATATACTGTACGATGAAGAGGTACATCTGGGGACTTATTGTATTTCATTTTTTATCTTAACTGATACAAATGAATGGTCGGAAGATCCAAGTGGAGACAGAACAGAAGCTGAACACAGTTCAGGGCAAGTTGATAGAAAGAGATCTAGGAGACTTGCATACTGGCCTTCAGTATCGGGAACATGGGTGGGTTCGTGAACAATCTGAGTGAGGTCATAAGTAATGGTGAAATCATGACTGAACCTCCCCTCATCATCGGTCTTATCTGAGTGAGCTAACCATTCCACATTGTGAACATTGAAGTCTCGACAGACATGAATATTAGCGGAAGGATAAGCAGATTGGGAGTGGTCAATTTTCTCAGATATGCTTTTAAAGATAGTAGCTCCGCTGTTGTGGGGGCGATAGAGAGCAAATATAAATGCAGTAGTTTGAGCTAGTCAACCCGGAAGCACATATAGGGTAAGTTAGGATCTTCTCTGGAGATGTCCCTACCACATGGAAAGCCATATTTTATATAAGCACATATTCCATGCCATTGCGATCTTGGGGGTCAGATTTGGAGGTTAAATTAGAGTATGCTTTCATTAGGAACTTATCTAGGGAAATGATCGCCAGTTTCACTTAGAAATAATATGTCTGCTTTAGTCTCATGTAATTGAGTTTCAACCTCTGGCTGGTTAGAACGTAGAACGCTGATGTTAGAGAAGGAGACCTGGTAGCGGGGATCTACGTTAGAAGTTGAAGATCCGGGTTTAATCGTATGTTTTTATCGAGACTTTTCATGACGGTGTTTTGGGATTTTTTGACAAGGTCGACAGACATGCTTCAAGCAGGGCAGAGAAGGAAAGTAAGAGAAAAATAGAAATGAAGATTTTTTTGTAGCACACGAAAAGGTAAAGCCGTAACAATTACCCACTTATATGGCATCGAGGGGCCCCATCAGAAGCTACTGCATGGTCACGAATCCATTCATCAAATGGTAATACAGCAGTGCCAGTACTTTGCATCTGCTGATAGGTCAGCGTCCTTAGTGGGCAATCCAAGGTTCGGCTCCCTGACTATCAGGCGGATAACGTCAGCCCAGATAAAACGTTTACCTCCAGCACCCTTTCTCGTGACATGGCTACAAGGATAGACATAGAAACAGAAAATGTCCGACATCCCTGACGGATGTTCACGCAGAAGTCTGCCAACCTAGAAAACCACTTTTTCTTCTCCCTTTGTCAGAAAAATCACTCATTAAAAATGAGGAGTGAGTGACAAATACAGAGAAGCGAGAGTAACGGGACCTGCCGATAAAGCATCCACAATGCATTGCCTACACTCCATTAATAAAATACTTATTAAAAAGTCCATTTGGTGTGTTTAAGAGGGGGTTAGGTGAAAAATTCCCATCCAACAAGCTGAAAACAATTACAAAATCTGTTATGCTATCAACTTGGGAATTATAAACATTTATAGACAAGAAAAATCTATGATAAAATAAATAAATGAATAAATAAAAAAATAACTAAATAAAATAAAATATGTATTCCAAAGGTACTTGCCAGATAGTTTCTTTCTAGGAAATCTCACACATTAGCCGCTATTCCAAATATTTCCACAATTGATTACTCCAGTTATATGGAACTAGATCATATGATTTGCAGTAATCTATCCATGACATGCATAGATTTTTGGTATTTCCTCTTACAACTTGCAGTATTGTTCTATAAATAAGGAACTGATCGCGTTGTTACCTCTACTACGTCACTTACATCACTGTTGTTCCTTTGGTAAAATCTATAGCTGCTCCAGATATGTTAAAATATCATCTGTCGAAATGACTGTCAGCAGTTTTCACATCGGTGAAAGGCAGCTGATGGGCCAATAGTTATCAACTAATGTGCTCTCAGGAATATCATACTGCCTGAACACTGTTCTTTCACACGTGGTGCACACAGGAATTACATCTGTCATCATTTCATCAATGTAGGAGGCAATTCCTCCATGCAAGATGGTAGCGTTTTAACCAATAACCTGCACACTATATTGTCCGTGAACATTCAAATTTGGAATTTTCTTACATTGTTTAACCACCTTTTTCTTGCGCATTTAACTTACCTTGTATTTTTCCTAACATCTTCCAGCCACAAAGTACTCTCTTTATGCCTATTTTTCACACTCCAAACATCGCTCACAAAACTGGGTACATTTTCTACTTCTGGTTCTTTATTTACTGAATTTTACCATCTATTAAGCATTTCACAGTATTTCCTTTCGTCAAGACTCACAACCCATTCTCTCTGAACTGCTGAGTCCTCTTTTCATATCTACTCACTTTCACACTTTTTGCCAGCATTCTTAGTTCGATCTCCTCTTGGATAGTTTTAATTCCGTTTCATGTCACTCTGTACTTTTCATTCATTTGTTTCAATATGTCCGTCTTCCTCACGCCCAATTGCCCACTTGAACCTCTTTCAAGCAAGTTCACATCGTTTCATAATTTTGTATGTCATATTTTATTCTTTTCCGCTTTGGTTCATTCATGTATTGGCGTTCCCCTCTTTTACATCCGATTTTTTGCGTAGCGTTGCAAAATTATTATTCTTAAAATCGTTTTAATTTAATGCGCGTGCGTAACTTTTCGGTCTTTTGCAACGACTGTGTTACTTTACAGTCCGTACTGGAAATAAGTAGAATTTTAATAACCAAAATAAGCGTTTTTTTATGTTTTAAAAATGAAGACTTAGTATAAAAACAATAAACAGTGTCATTGCAAACATGTAATTAGTGTAACCTTCGAAATAAGAAAAAATGTTTTTTTTCATTTAATTTACCGTCCGAAAAAATGTCACATAAATAATACAAAGAGCAAAACAAAACAAATATTTTATGTTTAAATGTAAAGTGAACATACAAAATGTCAATCTTAGAAAGGTTTTGTTTCTTTTAATTAAATTGGATTGGAATTTCTGTTTATTATTACTATAAAACTAACCCTCAGTTGATTAAAACATCTGATAAAAAATCGAAATTGTTTTGTTTTTGTTTTAATATAATTAGCAGCCGTAATCAAAAAAAACATTTTTCAAATTCAAAGATATATATATATATATATATATATATATATATATATATATATATAAAGATATATATATATATATATATATATATATATATATATATATAAGCGAGATAAGGGACGGATTAAAAGTCAGAGGAAAATTCTGATAGATATCACTTGACGTAATACTTTCAGGATGATCCGAGCCAAAAAGAATAAGCCCAATATTTTACAATAGAACAATATATACGTTTAGGGGATAACGTGAAATTCTGAAAATCAAAATATAGACACATATATTTGAGTTAAGAATTTATTGTTTGCCAAAAGAAATATATGGAAGGTGGTTATGTTAAGTTCCTTAATCCATGGATTTTCAATAATGGATCATATGATCAGAGGAAATGAAATGCGGTTAGCAAAATGTTCAGCTCTGAATAGACACGTATTTTGCTTTGCAGCACAAATATTGAACAAGTTTTTTGAAGACATAGAAACACACGCAAAAATACACAGACAACCTTATTTATATAATGTATTATCTCGTTATTTGTTTCCGTCCCATTTCCTACCACTGTACCCACATATTGCATCACACTATATCTTTTCCTCAACAATCTGCGTATCTCCTTTATTTGTCGTGCCATCCTTATAATTCTGCGTTAACCTGTCGTGTTATACCCTCCAATTCTAGCTCCTATAACCATCCATGCTTCCCTATTGCTCCTGCCTGACCATTCACACGCTGTTAATCGAAATCTTCGTCCTTCTCTCCATTCTCTTAACATTGTAAGAAATTCTCTTACTCATTTTTGCTTTGGCAGAATGAAAGAGGCATAGAAAAGCAACAAAGGCTCACCTTAAATCCAAGAATAATTTTATTTACAAAAGGGTAAAAAAAGGAGTCCATATTGCAAAAGAGTGGCCTCTTCAGCTTCTGCCAAATGACGGGTAGTTCATGCCTTGAAAGGCGAAGGTAGTTTTCTTTTTGTTAAAGATGCTGGTAGAATCGGCCGCTTGTAAAAATGGTTGAGGGTTCTCGAAATCCTTCCAGACTGTCGATACGAACAACGCACATTGCGATCGATGTTCATAAAATAATATCCCCCTTGCGGGCAATGATAATGAAGTAATTAATCCGTAGAACATTTTAGCCTCCGGCTAGTATCCGCATTTAAATGAGCGGAGAAATAAATGGGTAGAACCCTGCCTAAGTTCATTAGGCACGTAGCGAGATTACGCGTCTGCTTTGCTCGACGCTGAATTGAATCTGTTTTTGAAACATAATATTCCCGCCACTTCTGAATCCTCCGCAGCAACTGAAGAACGCAATACCATTGGTCGAAATAATCGCGTGATTGGAACGATCACGCGGTTATCGCCCTTGCATTCTGAAATTTCTAACATACGTTTTTTCTGTGCCCACTAATAGGGTTTCCATTTTCATCGTAAGAACTGCTTTAAAAGAAGTACCATATAATTTCGTTGTTAATCCCTTTACGCTACTACATACAAGCAGTTGAAGGATGACAGCTCGGTATTCGCTGCTGATCCAATATACACTTACTTGGCGTATGTCCCGACCTATCCACAACGATAGATAATGGTTTGCATAAAAAATCTAATACATAAAAGGCTATAAGTCTGTCTGTCATTCTGTCTGTCCGTCTGTCCGTCTATCTGTGTGACTGTCCGATTGTCTTTCTGTCTGTCTGTCTGTCTGTATTCATATTTTCAAACTCTATCTTCCACAGCTAAAAGTCGAAAAGCAGCGCTGGAGGTCTGTAATGATTGAAGGTTTTATCAGCCATTCTTTTATGAGTCTTTAGCCGGTTAAAAGGTTTTAAAGAGTCAACAATGGGGTAACATTACGTTCTTCTCAGTTTATTTTTAATTTTTAATCGATTTATCTACGTATCACATTGGTACAATGGTGACGTCACCAGCTTTAAATGCTACAATTTAGCTTTAGGTTCCGATTCTTGCAGATGGTATCTATATACAAACGAATCACCACATATCATACTATTCGAGAATAAGGGTCAATGTGTACGGAAGTCAATTAGACAATATCGTAGTCATCATTAGTAGTGGAAAGTTGGTAAATTGGGTTACTCGAGAGGACGGCTCATCAAGAATTTGTTCACCTTGGACTTGAAGACAATCTTATTGTAGTCAGTTAGAAAAGCAGGACAACGGGACAGAGATCCACAGGCATGCAGTTCTATACAAAAAGGATTGTTTATGGAATCTACGTTTACATTTAGGCACAGATAAAGAGTGGGGGAATTATTGATAGTGGTTTTAGCTAGATGAGTGTTTTCGTGAAAATCAGGCAAGGGGGATTATGGATTGGAGCTCAGAAGAGTACTTGACATGAAAATAACGATAAAGTAAAGGCATGCTGGCAACGTCTCTTCTGTAGGAAACACGGTTCAGGGAAATGAATAAGGCATCACACACCAGATTACGAAGTCTATTTTAAATCCGCCCAGGCAGGATCAGTGCTTCTAGCAGCTCCTACTTACATGTGGCAACAGTATCCTATCCTTATTTGCGTACTTGGCTCTCATACAAGTAGAAAATTGCATATGCAGATAGATATCTACTGGAGCGGTATAACTATCCCAATATTTTTCTAGCAGTATTGACAACGTATTTGATGTACGTGTTTTATCTCAGATCAGACAGGAGTAAAGGTTGGAGCTAGAAGCTAGTCAAAATATGAAGGTTCCAAAATACGAGAGCATTTCATTACAATTTATACAAGAAAAGGATCAGAGCGTTGATTACATAAAGATGGAAGCTTGTTTTTTTATGCATTGATCAGCCACCTCTTTCCCCATTGCTCATCGTGCTCATGATTAGAAGAAAAAGAATCAGAGAAACCTTGGTCGTTTTCGGGCTTTGAAGTGTTGCCATATATTGTAGTCTCAGCAGCATACATGTCTACGAATGATCTTAGGATGTGATTTGGTAGATCATTGATGTAGATCAGGAAAAGAGTTCGGCCCAGGAGGTACCACTTATGGACTCCAACATAAAACCAGTGCGCTTCTGATTTCTGCCACTCAACCACTACTCTTATGAACCTATCAGAGAAAAATGATTAAATAATTGTAAATATATTTGCAGCTATGAAGTAGCTGGAGATTTTGTAGAGTAGAACTTTATGCCATACACTATAAAAGGCGTTTGATATGTCAAAAGCAATTATCCTTGAAAGGAAGAAGTCTTGAGAGATACTCCACCTCTTTCGATAAACTTTGTAGATCAATTTGCTTTAAGGAAACAACCGTTTACCATTGATTTCTTGTTGAAAGCTACCATTCGTCTTCGCTGGAATTTGGGTGGCAATAAGCCTCCACAAGGTTCCAGTCCACTTGGAACTCATCCAGCAGAAGTATGGCTAGTTATTTTCTCCTCGTCACATATTTTGTGTGGTGCCAGTTTATTGTGATCTGCACGTTCACACACACACACACACACACACACACACATACACACACACAAAGTACAAGGGCGCTCGGGAGGTATCTTTACATTCATAGTTCCATTTCTCATGATTCCATGTGATATTCTTTTGTGTGTTTTAGATCTGTTGCAGTTTCTGCACGCCCGGCTTATAGCTGTATCTCGTGCGTGTTGGCTTCCGCATTCAAGGGTTTTCTTGGATATTACAGCCAGTTTAATTATTGTTATACGTTGTATCCTATCAGTCACCCTTCTGATGATAATCTCTCTTATTATTTTCAAAGGTTTTCGGTATTGTTTCTGACGCGCTTACTATTAGTCGTGTTATCTTTACTTTCTTCCGCTTCCGTATTTCTTTGAGCTTTCTGGTGTATTTGGTTCGATATACGGTTTCCTTGATCTTCACTCTGAGGTTTTCTGGACAGCAAAATCTACAATATGGCAGGATTCTTCCTTCTTGTTAACTATTGTTACATACGATCTTCTTGCTTGGATGGATTTATCCGTCTATATACGCATGCCCCATATGAGTTTGTGACTTTCATTTTTAAGTATTGCTGCGAGTTTATCCTTGAAAACAAAATACAGTGTGTTCAAGATATAGTTGTCTGCATAATTTTTAGCGGACAATCTTCCCCATGTGAACGTGTCTATTTTTATAGTCTTTTTGGATCAGTTTGCTACATTCGCTAATTCTGTGGGTTATTGTTTCGGTTTCTTTGTCCAAAGTGTCTGTTGTTTACTTTTGTCTTGCAATTCCTTGATTTGGCATGGTTGACTCTAATTGCGTGATATTGCGCGGCTGTTATTAGGGGTTCAGTTTCTCTGCTTAGGTTAGCTTTTCCTAGCCATGCCCAAGTGTTTTAGTAAGTCTCATCTTTTGTCATTTTTATGAATTGTATGTGTATTGTAGTGCATTATGCATAGTCATGAGATCTCTGGTCATCTGTTTGAGGTGCCCCAATCTTCTTTTGCCCAAGATATAAACGGTCCAGAATATCTTAGTTGTGACACAACCTATGTATGTATACCTTTAATTAGGTTTATACAATATAGTTTAGTTTCGATGAGTTTTCTTGTTCTTCTGAATATTATTTTAATTTTTTTCCCATTATTATTATTATTATTATTATTATTATTATTATTATTATTATTATTATTATTAGTATTGCTGTTGGTTTTGTTTTTGTTCTTGTTGTTATTACTATGATTATTATTATTAAAACTATTATTATTATTATTGCTGTTGTTTTTGTTGTTGTTGTTGTTCTTCTTCTTCTAATTATTATTATTATTATTATTATTATTATTATCAAACAAAACAATTCATGGGTGTTTTAGTGCAAATAGCTCTTCTCATGCAGACAACGCGTTTCACAAATATTTATTGTTGCAGCATTTACAAAACCAACCAAAGAACTACCCCGTATAAAGTTACTCTCCAACTTTTGATCACAACATTCATAACATTTGTATCATAAAATCCAGCGGCTTGTTAATTGTATGGAAGAGCGTAATAAGTATTCTTCAATATCAATAAGTATTTACTACTTAGCTGGCATAGATTGAGCATGTACTGTATATACCAATCAAGGTACGTCATCGACACTCAGTCTGACAGCGGCATTGTTGCCGCTGTTGTAAGATTTTTTTAGTTCTAAGAAGTCAATAGTCCCAAGTTTTACCTTATCTCCGAAAAGTGTTTACTTAATTGTTAATCGCCTAACGGTTAATACTAATCTGGCTACACAGAAAATTGTGTAGGCTTTGTTTGTCGAAATCCATTATCTCAACTGCTTGCGATATATGATTCTATTTGATAAACAGTACAGGAAAGACTGGTATTCTTTCCTGGGTAACGAGAATATATGATCCTTCGGACTGACTTAGATGCAAACGGCATAGATTTTATACTGCTGACACGTTTGATTACGACGGAGATGGTAACGGCTCCGAGGCTTATGTATCCATAAGTCATGCCAATTCGAACAATTTAATTACCTATTGGCGTGCGGAAATCGAAATAGGGATTACCGAACTGCATTTAATTTAAAATGTCAAGAATGTCCTTGATGAGCGATAGAACCCTATCCAGAGTTCTAAGTAAGCAATAATTTAAAGTTGCAAATATAAAGAGTGATTGAATAAATACAGAATGATAGACATTAGCCATGTGATTCGCCCGGTTGATTTTAAAGAATTGTAAGTAAAACTGATTAAAACATGTATTTTTTTTAATCATATTTCATTACTTTAACTAAGATATAAGAGGGATGGTCCAAAACAAATGCCTCTTATATTTATATTCCGCCCGAAGTGATAAAAACGGATTGCAAATGGCATTGTTTTATAATGACAGGACTTATGCATTAATGAGATTAACGTTGTGAGATACTACGTAAGCAACTCTTGTCATGTACGTATGCCAGAAGCGTCATTGACTCCCTGGCAAAAGTGACTTGGGCATGGTGGAGACTACGTAGAAAAATAAATTCTGAACACATGAAGTCACTCATTGTAATGAATTCACTCCTGTGTCCATGGCTCTTCAACTTTGGGAGTTAAAAAAACGTAAGATATTTATATTTTTGAATGATCTTCGTGATTTTAATAAGTATTTATGTCCAGACTTTTAAATTGCGCAACTAAAAATATTGGTATTTTACTTAAATATTATACATATAATTATTGTATGGCGATCTTCTTCTTTATTTTTATGCATTTATCCACTTTTCATGCGTGTTCTAAGTTTTTCAGGTAACGGTTTTAAGGTAATAATGTTGAGAAAATAAAATCAGCCGTTCTGTAAATGCTTGCAGAGTGATGGAGAAACAATAGAGAGTGGTTGAATAAAAAAAGTGACAGGGTCAAGAAAACACGTAAAATGTTCAGAGAGAATTAAAGAGAGAGAGATAGAGAGATGGAGAGAGAATACGAGCGAGAGAAATAAACCTTACAGAAACACACATTTATTAACTCTCAAATAATATATTATTATATATAAACGATATATGTAAAAGAATAAAAAAGAGGATACGGTTAATGTATTAAAAAAATAGAATAGATTAGAAGGCATAACCTGTATGGTAACGTAAATTATATGTAAGATACGGGTGCAGTACGTTAAATATGTATAGTTTAATTTCCTTGTATAACAACACCCCGATTTACCGATATAAGCTCCGAGCAACCATCGATGGATCACATGTGAAACGTCCATTTGATTTATTTTTATTGAGCGAACTGATAAATGTTAGAACTATTCATTAACCGAGTTCAGTGTAACTTACTGGAAAGTGTAAATTACAGCTACAGAATCTTCTCAGAAACTATTCCAATTTTGGTCAGGATACCGAGCATAAAATGATCTTTATTTTTACTATTGTGATCCATTTAAGATAAGCAATTTATATATTAGTTTATTTATATTTTGCGGACTATTATCCTCATCCTCTTGTTGTTGTTACCCGAAGCTATCGCCATCTATTCCCCTGCGATTCATCAGGTGGTAAAGCGCGACGGGATAGGAATGTCGAGTCTCTTAACTGTATCCTCATTAATTACTGTCTTCCTTAGTTGCTGTCGTCTCACAAAGTTTAAGCCAACTTAATCTCTGCTTGGTGTTGTGTAGGATGAACCCGCTATTTTCAGAAAATGTTGACTTGAAACCATAGAGATTCAACGTCTGTATACACTGCGCCAACCCACAAAGCACGATCAAAGTTGGATTTTTTTGGTCTTAACAAATCTAAGTTTTTCATTTTTATCTGGTCTTTCGTCATTTGGTCCGTACCGAATGTCATATTATTTTTATTTATTTTGATCTTGATCGCGCTTTAGGGCCCCTGGCACAAAGGAAAGACAGTGAATCTCTACTGTTGGAGATGAGCATTGTCTGAAGATATCGGTTTCAATCCTACTAAAAACCGGCCAGAGGATTAGTTGACCAAACGTGGTGAGCAACAACAACTATGGAAAACAGGAAGATACAGTTCAAAGATATATCGCATCGCGGTTTACCATCTGACGATCGCTAGAACAACCGTTGGCCAAAACTTTGTGGAACAACTGGAAGATATGCCTAAGAGTCCACAAATACATAAATAAATAAAGGCATAAAATGATATTCCTTGTTTCTTTATATATATATATATATATATATATATATATATATATATATATATATATATATATATATATATAAGTTCCGACTTATACAAATTTCTTGAATATTAAATCTATCTTATTGAAATGTTAAAATGAATAGCAAAGAAGTGAAGGTACATAGCCAGCTAATGTATAGAAAGAAGCAAAGACATTTAAAACCACTTTCATTATCTTCCCCGAAGAATTAAAGACACCTGATAGAAATTGCGTGGAAATAGCATACATTAATTTTTTTAACGAAACCTTCCACCTTCAGATTTTATATTAGAGAAGGGAACTTAGAGAATAGTGATCTCTCCTGTTGAAATATGTTTAATGTGTACTGGGGTATGATTCAAGAAATTTGAAAAGTTCTACTCATAGATACTGGTGGTAGAAACTAATTTTATCAAGCAAGCTTCTGCTACCATACAATCAGAAAATAGAAGTACTCTATAGAAATATTGAATCTTTCACGTTTTTTTTTCGTGTCTAACATGAGAAGTAATATTCTTTATGTCTGCAGACTTTAAAATCCGATACTTATATAGATCGACTCCCCAACGGAAATCCGTATTATTCGTCTGCGTCTTTGCTTTTACTGTTCAAAGCTTCTCTGATTGACAATTGTCATGTTGTTTAGATCAATATCTTTTTAACTTTTCCTCTGAAATAAATATTAGCTGTCAATTTAAACGTTTCTATGTTCATAACCAGAAAAGTCTATGCACGTAAATTAAATTTCGGGGGAAAATCTGTTTATATTTCAAATATGTTATTCACTCATAATTCGTTTTGCGGTGCACTTTAATATTACATTTCTCAGAGGAATAAAATACTTTTAGATGTTAACGTAAATTTATTAACTGTTCTTTTCCTGAGTCGGACATACCAATAAATAAAGCCCTATTTTCTAGATTCCCACAGTAAAATAAGTTCAATAGTAATTAATTTATTCTTCTAAAGAATGTATATATCGGAAGGAAAGATACCAAACCTGATATGCATTTGCATCATCTCATGTTATTTTGCAAGTATAATTCGCATTACACGTGTTTCTTTTAATGATGGAAATTTGCAATAAACTCATCGGAGATATATTTTTTCTTTGGAAAGGAAGTACATTTAGATATTTTTTATTTGTAAATGTGTTTCTGAATAGATAGGAGCATAATACAAGGGAGAACGATGGAACTTTTGTTCAAAGGAAACGTTACTACTGTTTTATTTTAAAACTTTCATTGTAAAAATCAATTCAATTAACATGATTATTTTATAGAGCTGACATCTATTGAATGTAGCTGCTTTCAGTCTCAATAACCGCTTTGATACATGTCAGGAACTGGCAGCATGCCCCTTCTACAAGCGCCGGCAAGAGCTCGGCGAATACTTTGCGAATGAAGGCTCATGATCGTGATCAAGCTGGCTTTGGTATTGTAGAAGGTCATGTTTGTGATGTTCTCGACGTACGACCAAACGAAATAGTTCAGCTGGCTCAAGTCGGGGAAAAAGTAGGCTCAGTTAAAGAAGTGTACAAGGTCGTAGCACTTCTTATAAAGTCAAGCTTGGGTTTCTTTTGACTTATAGTCCGCTGCCGAACCCTGCTGCTTCACCTACCACATGCCAGCTGTCACCTGATTGCACAAGGTTATCACCACACAATTCACCACATCCATTTCCACTTTGGTGTTGACTTCCAAGCCGAATTCGGATATATGCGGTTGCATGATGTGACCTTCATTTGAAACCACACAAAATACCATACCTTCGGGGCGTCTGATAGGTTAAGCTGTACTTCAAGCGTTCAACTGACTGGATTTACATTTTGAGGATGCTGGAAATGGTTCTGTTGTCATAAGTTTCATCCGTAAAGAGCATGAGTTGTACAGCGACGCATCTGCAATTTCGCTCGTTGAACATTTTGCCATTTTCAGACATAACAGAAGTTTCCTATCGTTATTGGGATTTGCAGTTGATTGTCTGCAACAAAAAAAAAAATGAAATTTGGTTTCCATCACACAGAAATAAAATGATCATGGCGTCACCAATACGTCATGCCAAACATGTAAATTTCTAAAGATTATCGAATCCACAGTGCATTGCTAGACATAATTAATCACTGCATAATTGTGTCGGTTCAATAATCACTCTTTTCATCAGCAAACATTGCTTCCTCGCGCATATTGTCAAAATGCCTCTCTTGATTTGGTCCGCATACCCGTGAACAGATAAGTTCGCGTATTTCCAAAGTTTTTTTCTGGTGCAAGTGAAGTATACATCGACACTGGAACTAGATTGGTGTTCTAAAATTCCTATCCCCATTCAGTAGTGTTCATGAACTCACAATTGTCCATCCAATCATCACATGGGGGTAGTTCCGAAGAGTATGACCCTTTGTTGCAGAGGAGGTCGGTGGCAGCCGTTGGGGTTTAACAAAGCTTTTGGCTGAACCAAATTTTGGGGCATAGACTAGAATACCTCTAGACACTGCCACCATCGCTTAAAACCAGCGTTTTCGATCCTAGCAATGTTTTTTTTTAGTTGTGGAAAACATCTTAGCACAGTTCTTCAGGAAATTCTCCGTTGTAACCTTTTTTCCAATTCCAAAAACCGCGGAAATTGTTTCGCATCCCGTGAATGCATACAGGAACAGAAAACTGGAACAAACATTGTATCCAAAGAAACTTCTTAATAAACTTAATATTGTATACTGTTGCACAACTCGCTTTATCCGAGTAGAACCAAAGCTTGTAATTGCTTGTTAACATGCGGAGAAGTAACAACACAAATCATCTATAACTTCTCCAATGACACTAATCATTTTGTTTGACCGCATTGATATTGCTGCCTAAAAAATCTCCACATTTTCATCTCCGTGATTATATTACGTGGCAACTTCTGTCCATCCAGTGTTGTGAAATGCATTTAATAAAATATTGTTTGTTTTCTACACTCGCGAGTAAATCTTCCTTTGTATCGACAAATTTCATTCCTTCAGCAATTTCCACTTGTTAAGTGTTCGATTCTGTCGGAATCTCTGAGTGGTTGAGTGTTTGGTCTTCTATAAATTAAATACAATTGTAGCCTTACAATAGTGTTTTAGTGTGAAATAAGCATAGTCGTCACTAATGTAAGAATATGTCTTTCTATCTGGCCACTTTAGTCATTGGAGAAGAGAATCTCTGTCAAGAAAGTTATGTCGTACTTCTGATACCTCCTTGAGTACTGCGTCATCTGAACTCTGTTAATTTATAACAGCCTCAGTTGTGGTTTGTTAAGTTTGCGTTACAAATGTTTCGCCTCAAAAACTGAATGTGGGTATAGTGAAAGTTCATAGGTTATCATCTCATCAAGGGAACGATCGTCAGTTTGAGACACCACAAGAAACCTTTGGAACAAAAGAGCTGGACCCATTGTTTTCTCATTAACAAATCTCCTTTCATATTGGGTGTGGGGGTCTTAGTTTTCATTCATTGCTTGTACGAAACTTAAAACAGGGATTGCCCTTCTATTGTTTCCATTATTTCTTTGCCAATTGAAATTATTAGTTATTTGTCTTTAAATGAGTGACATCGTTTTATGTCGTCAGATTCAGTTTGTTGTGATCAGATATGGGTAAAGTTTTAGTATGTTTTTTCTTCACATATCATACTAATAAAAATCAGAAAACGCTTTCTTAAAATTTGTCCTGGGTAAAGTTTTTCCTTCGTATTTTGTCTGGATTAATAGTGGAATCCTCTTGTATAATTGTGGATTTACTAGCATAAAGTCTGCCAATGCAAGTTCCCAATCTGCAATATGGTCGATTTCGTTGTTTTGCAGAAGTTTAAAAGGAATTTTCTATATTTTTCTTCATTTTTTTTATTTTAAGATATTTTTGTATAATGCTTCAAGCTTTTTTCACTATCTATCTATATATATATATATCTATCTATTTATCTCGCTCTCTTTCTCTCTCTCCCTCTCTCTCTTTCTATATATATATATATATATATATATATATTATATTTTAAAAACAATATATTTTCCGGTCCCTATATGGGGGGTACCAAATTGGTTAAAGGGAAAATTATTCTCAACCCGTATTTAGGTAAAGAGTCACTTTCGTAAATAATTGAATTCATTCAAAACGTATCGCAAAAACAAAAGCAAATACTATCTACCTAAATCGCGATATAGACGTCAAGTCGTGCAAGGTGACGAATGGTAATGGTTAAAACTTTTTACCATGCGGTCCCAATTTCGAATTTCCCTAGATTCAGCCACTCTCATGGGTCGTTGACGACGAAACACCTCTCAGTGAATAATTATATTTTAAAAACAATATATGTATATATATATATATACATATATATATACATAAATATATATATATATATATATAGTTGTATGTGTGTGTGGTTGTGTGTGTCCGTGTGTGTATGTGCATAAGTGTACAGGTTTATGTGTGTGTATATATGTATATATATAGAGACAAGGATAGAAACAGAGAGACAGGAAAACAGGCAAAGCTGAATCGATAATACGAAAAGAAAATATAAATAAAACCTATAAATAAATTAAAATTTGAACATAAAATAATACATCCAAAATTTAATTTAATATACATATATCCATCCACCCTATGTCAGAATTATATGCAAATCTAAATTTTTGTTCTAACTCCGATAGGTTCAATGAAAATTTGTAAAATTAAGCACGTTATGGCAACACTAAGACAAGCGCAGATATAAAATGTCAAGGTAATCTGCACAATAATAAACAATTGGCAACCATTTTGGTGAGTTGCATTTTTTCAACGTGTCAACTTTACGTGCAAACCCATGCTAAAACATGGTGAAGTGCTAAAAGATCATCGAGACATTGATTATTCTAGGAATTTGTAAATTGAGAACAAAAATAATAAAGAACAAACAACTTCAATATGGTTTCATAGTACAATCAATATTTTATATAATTGCCATTTTTATTGACAAAAGCAAATGCGGTTGGTCCATTGAAGATGTAAAACTTTCGATTTCATCTGGTGAAATGTCTTTTGCAGCAGTGAGAATGACATTCCAGGGTTAATCCTTGGAGTTGTACTGCCTTCCTCCGGAGTAAATATTTTGCTTCAAGATGCTCCACACATTTTCGATGGAAGTTAAATCTGGAGAACAGGCTGGCCATCACATTATTTTCCCATATCTGACAAAAACTCTCTCCAAATATTCAGTGGCTATTCTTGCAAAATGAGACGGTGCATTATCATGCATGAATACCATCTTTTTCAAGAATGCCCAATTCTTCTTCTTGTGCCAGGGTTCCCAGTGTTCTTTAATGAAGTCAATGTAGAGTTTGGCGGTAATTTTCACTCCATCTTGGAATCTAGATGATCCTATCAGCACATTGCCAATGATTGCAGCCCAGAACATCACACCACCACCTCCTTGTTGACGCCTTATCCTTTGGGGACGTGGACCTCATTATGGTACCATCCCCTCCTCCACCACTCGGGTCCATCATGGGTCGCTCGACACTCATCGGTGAACAAAACAGTTTGGAAATTCACCTTCATGTTATCTCTTGCCCACTCCATCCTCTTTTTGTTGTGGATATCCTTCAATTGAGGGCTGACCTCTGGCTTTTCGAATTTTGCAATCGTCCTCAGGATACGGCAACGTGTGTATTTAGGCATATCAAGAACGCTAGTTTTTTCAAAAACTTGTTTGCTAGTTTCATGTGGATTATAGCGAATTTATCTCTTGATCTTGTCTATTGTTTGCCGTGACAGATATGATTTCTTACGAATTTTCCCTTTGTCAGAGTGTCCGTTTCTAAGTTGAGGGTTAGTACAATACTTTTTCGTTGTACAATAATCACGGTGTAATTCCTTGGCAATTTCTTATTATGAAGCGTTTGAACAATTTTAGACTTCTTAGCTTGACTTAAAGCACCTTTACCTCCCATCTTGCATATAAAGTTGGCACACTGAAAGAAAACTGCAAGCCACCTAAATGGCTGCAGTTTTCTCGCTATTGCGCAGATCAGCTTAAAAAATGTATATCTGTGTATGCGTCTGTGTTGCCGTGTAACGTGCGAAGTTTCACGAATTTTCATTGAAAACTATCAGTTAGAACAGAAATATCGATTTGCATATAAATTTGGCACAAGGTGTATGCGTACATGTGTGTACGTATGCATGTATGTGTGAACGTATGCATGTATGCATGAGTACACATATACAGGTATGTTTGCATGTGCGCCTGCGTTTAGGCGTTAGTATGTGTGCATGTATGTTTGTGTACATATGGAGGCTCGTGTGCAGGCTTAGTTGCCAGTTTAACTTGAATAATATTTTTTAGTCATATTTGAATTCTAAGTAATTCATATGAATGCACAAAGTAATTGAAAATGAACATTTATTTATACACGTTTATTTCCCGATTAACCACTGTTTATTTAACATGCTGCATGATCCTACTCTTTAAATTGTGTGTATATAGGCAGCACGCTTCCATTTAAGCAAATATATCTTAACATAACAGCATTACTTAACGTAATTGTAGTTTTATATGTTTTTTTTTTCATTTTTCTAAGGAAAAGTTAGCGTCAAAATTAAGAAAAAAGAAACGTATGTTCCATATTTATCACGAACATTTCGATTCTATTTGAATCCTTTTCAGATGACAGCGGCAAATGAATAAAATAGCTGAAGCAAAGAAGAGAACTCAACAGAGCAATCGATACTGCAGATAGGAAGTCAGAAAGAACCCTGAAGAAAGAAACTAGTGCTGTTCTATGAGAGGTGTTGACTATTTAAATTAGAGAATGTATTACAGAATACATTCTATTATGCTAAGCGTTGTATAATGTTATGACAGGTTTGATGCGGAATTTAATTGTAAATTGCTATGGTTAAATAAGGAGAGGTTCAAGTTGTTTTACGTTTTGATTTTGTTCGGAATGTATAATTTCCGAGTTATTTATTAAAATTTACTTTAAATCCTAAGGTTGATTATATATTTTTTCTTATTGCTATTAAATAGAGCAAGAGATTACAAGTGCCCATCAATGTTGTATCAATGCAGATATGAACATAATCGTAATTATTAGAGTTGCATTCTCCATTCTTGCAAATGGCATCTAACTTATAAATAATATTGGTTCATTGTAATGTTTATACTTAGGTAAGGAGTTGTATCTTACTAGAAACGTTTGGTTATATATTCTTTATGGTAAATAATTGGTCTAATTTTGTTATTATCATCGTATTTTATATTTTACTATTATTAATTTTATTATTATTATTATTATTGTTGTTGTTGTTGCTATTATTATTATTTTTACTAACAGTAAGCTATCAATCAGGTAATAATATGTGATTACTCACTGATAAAAATCCGATGTGTACTCATGAATGTAGCTGTCAATAAGTCTACTTAAGTGTACAGTACTCTCCACCCCTTTCGGCAATCTTTGCAAATTAATTTACGTTATCAGAGCCGGAGTTTTTCATTTATTTCTCGCTGGAAATTGACATTTTATATTACTAGATTTTGTTTGACAATACGCCCTATAATGTTCTAGCTTGTGTCACACTCTTCCAGTCGTGGTCTGGTTAGTGCTTATCCTTATCGGTCATTCTATCCTCCTTGACGGTTTGATGTTACGTGGGTGTATGCCCACACTACATAGTTATGTTATTTTTTGAAGCAGGGGCGTTGAGGTTTGCATTTTCACCGGGTTTTCTCACTTTCTGGAAGCATTCTTCTTCTTCTTCTTCTTCTTCTTCTTCTTCTTCTTCTTCTTCTTCTTATTATTATTATTATTATTATTATTATTATAGGGTTGGCATATGTATGTAGATGTTTACATTTCCTTATTTTTTTTTGCATATACATCTGTCAATACATGCACACACACACACACACACACATATATATATATATGTGTGTATGCGTGTGTGTATGTGTATGCGAGGAATGTTGGTACGTAGGTGATTTGATAAAATAAATTCAGTTATTTACTATATCTCAGGCAACAATATTTTTGAAAGAAAACCCGAATAAAATAAATATTACGTAGGCATGACTTCCTTAGATTTCAAAACCCGATACTATGACCACAAAAGTACATTCAAAAAAAAAAAAAAAAACACCGTATAAAAACAACAATAGCGAATAAATACTGGGAACTCAAAGAAAGCGGACATTAGCCGGTAGTCGAATGGAAAATAATAAGACAAGCTACCACGTGTAGGGACCTAGACAACCCATGCAGATTATGCCTTCATGAAAAATTTGCTATCCTGTACTTTAAAGAACCCCAGCAGCTATTAAACTATGGAAAATAAATAGCAAACAACTGTGTTCACGAGATAAAATTTAATCTAGGATAGCGATACAAAATAGTTTTAAAACTAACAAAAACAATAGAAAATAAACAAATAAATTAATTAAATAAACATGAATATACATAAACGATCACACATATATGTATATATATATAAATATATATATGTGTGTGTGTTTGTGCATATATGTATGTACACATATATATATATATTTATATATAAAGTAAAAAAAAACACACACTAACCTAGTTTTAAAACAGATCCTATGTCCGATAAAATGCATGCCCATTGGCTGGTAGGAAGGGCGCGGTGGATACTAGAAATCTGATTGGCTAACTAAAATCTCAATAGAAGAGGAGCATATAAAAACGATAACCAACCACAGAATTCGCGCATATGCCTGATGAGTCCTAGAGTGGATGAAACGCGGAATATTCAGTGTAGCTTAATCGCCATATATATTTTATAAATTACTATATATATATATATATATATATATATATATATATATATATGAGGTGTGCGCGCGCGTGTTAAGTTTTGTAACCACATTAAATGCTATGAAAAAAAGATAATATTATATGTTGCGATTTTCAGTATGGACTTCAACAGTGCTTAATAAGTGCGTTCAGCTAGGTAGAAGGCTATGAAGATATATCCATGTCAATTACATTACACATAGTTTCCGCGATTTCCCCCGTAGAGATTCATTATGTTAAAATGTCTTACCATGTCTTGCGTGGAAGGAAATGCAGAAATGTTTGTATAGCTTAATTATGATATATGTTATCTAAATGAATGCATGCATACAAATATATGTATATATATATATATATATATATATATATATATATATATATATACATATATATATATATTACTACATATATATATATATATATTTCTGTAGAAATATATATATATATATATATATGTATATATATATATATACCAATACTTATTTAAGAAACTCGATGTAATTACAGAGCAATATAGTGAATAAATGACAACACACTATATTCTAAAATCCATGATGTTCACAATCTTATAATGCATTCCTTTAATTCAGTTGACATTTAGAATTCTTGACAGTATCTGTTTCGTAGCCCAAATTCAATCACTTATTTATTATATCAATCAGTGTTATGCCAATAACTCATCAGAAGTAATAGCAACAATACATCCATCAATAGCAACAATACATCCATCAAGCGGGAATAAAGTATGATTTGACATGATTAAAATCTGAAAATTTGAAGAGACGCTGCAAATACCTTTAATATGTTTCCATTACTCCATTTTGAATGCAAAAAAATACTAAACCCAACTATTACTAACATTCCTTATTAATTAAGGAATATTCTGTCAGAATGTTCTATTTAATTTATTAATTTTAATTTATATATGCATACTTATAAAAATAACATCAAGAATTATAAACTATTATACATGTTTGCAAATGCGAAACTAACCTAAACCAGACTCAAAAAGACCGATTGACCTTAACATTCATAATAAATAATTTATTGATTTGAATTGAAACGATGCATAATTCAGTTCGCTTGACTGTTATAATCAAGTTTATTACTATTTCAATTATAATTCTTAGTGTCAGTTAATTCTAGACACATAATTACGTTTGGTTGAGAGCAAACATTAGCTGAATTCTCAATTGTTTACCTTAAACCCTGGGTATGGCAGAACGACTCGGCGCCAACCCACAAGTCCAAGGAGACCTAGGCTTGGTTCCAGAAGAAGCGCTAGGACTTTTATTCTTTTCCAACTGTCCCCATTCTCCCCCCGACCTGGAACCTCTGGACTACTTCGTCTGGTTATACGTCGAGAATATCCCATAACCTCGAAGCCAGCCTGATCGCCGCCATCCGCCGAGTATTTATCGAACTCCCGCCGGCGCTTGCGGAAATAGCATGCTGTCAGTTCCTGGCTCGTATCGAAGCGGCAACTGAGGCTGAAGGCGACATTGAATAGATGTCAGCTCTACTACGTAACCAAGTTACCTGAATTCATTTTTTAAATAAAAGTTTTGTAAATAAAGCTATAGCGTTGTTGTCTTTAGGGCGACAATATACAGGGTGTTCCAAAAGTCTTGGGCACATTTTGACATTGAATATCTCTAGAACTAAAAAAACACATCTTGTATATCTGGTATATTTTGGTATAGCCTTACAAAAACTTAATGCATTTAGCTTTAAAATGGCACCGCTTTCATCTTACTACCATTCACAATTAAGCAGTTATGCGGACTTGGAATGTGCCCAAGACTTTTTGAACACCCTGTATATATATATATATATATATATATATATATATATATATATATATATATATATATATATATATAACTGCTTCGTATATTCACATAAATTTAATACACGAAAATATAGATTTATGCGTAAACTTTAAGTATTTACTTCAAAAGTGTTCAATACGTAGGTAGAGCTAGTTAGCATATATATTTTATAAATTACTATATATATATATATATATATATATATATATATATATATAAAGTTACGTTTCAGGTTTCAGTTACTTTGTTGCATGTAAAAGAGTTTGATGTTGCAAAATATGAACACAATCTCTCACTTTAAAAAGCAAATATGCCAGATTTACTTGAATTTAGCCCATGTATATTAGACTATCTTTAGAGAGAAAGCAATTTTCTAAAACTGATTTAGTTCAATTTTTACATTTTATAATTTATCTAGAAGCAGATCATAAAATGAAGTTTGATTAAAACTTGATAAAATTCAAGACAGAATGTTTAATGAGTATAACTTTTAAATCTTGTAGGAAGATATACATTATATACTGATTTCTTTGGCGAAATAATTTTATTCGTCTTGACAGACTTACGATTACATTATGTTATATATAGTGACAAACCTTTTACAGTATGCCAATCCTGTCAAGAAAAGCTGCATAAAACTGCACGTGCCCAGGTGAATTAACTTACATTTTTGAAAATGGAAAAAAATTGTGAATAATTACCAAAATGTTATCATCTCAATAAAAGACAATGGGAAAGTATACATTCGTTTCTATCAACGAATGACTGAATAGCAGTGTCAGAAAAGGGCATTAAAAATGCGTGATAACAAATGGAATAATTCGACCTTCTATCTTTCTAAAAAACACTTCTTTTTTGTTTTAAATTAGAATATTTTATTTATTGATCTTTTATCTTCACTTTCTGATATATAAAACTTTGGTGAGTAAATTAAGTATTTAAATTTTAATAGACATTTCAAAATTGGGCGGCGAATTAGAAAAAAAACATTTTGTGTAAAATTGTACATTTAGTTTTTTGGAAAGAGCATAAAATTTTACATTGACACTGAAAATATCGTAAAAATTGAACCAATAGAAAACATTTTTAATAGATTTTTTAAAGTTGAAAAATATTTAACTCGTAAAATTCAATTGATTTCATTACGTAAAAAAATGGCTGCATGAAAGCGCACGGCACTTTGTAAACACTGTTTTTTTTAAATAAAAAATAATATTTTCTATTATTTTTTAAACAAATTTGATAGTTTATTTATGAAGTATAATCCATAAAGAAAATAAACAACCTACTTTAAAAAGAGAAATTACGAGTTTTTTTTGTGTTTTATTCGCAGTTTTGTGTTAGGGGTGTCAAAAAATCCCCCCAAATTATGATACACCTAAAAGGCTTACTGACTTTTAGCATTTAACCTTGATACTCGTTATTGCTTATAATGTAAACCCTTTTTGACTGCGTCATCGCATCATTGTTTGGATCGGTTTTCTCAAACTAAATTGCTTCTTTCTCTCCGCAGGTCTTTGTCTTTCATGATTTTAGGAGGATCTTCAAGTTGTAAGTTAGTGTCTTCTGTCAATAATTTCGTGTACGCCTTGGCAGGTTTTTCTACTTAAGCAATTCCGTATTTAGGATCCCATAGTGATACATCACTGAAGGACTCATCTTTTCTCTTGTAGCAACGGCTGGTATGCCGTGTTTTTATTTCTCTCATTTATAAAGAGATCCTGCGCAACCGATCATACAGGAGGATAATTTTTGGGGATGTTTTCCAGTTTTAATTTTTATTTAAACTTCAAATGCCATATATTTCTTGCTTTGATAGGAACAAATGTCGAAAAGTTAAGAAAGTATCGAAATGTAAGCTTCAAAACTCAATGGACGTTCGGTGTTACATGAACGGATTTTTATAGACATTTTTAAGAGGTCGAAGGATTTTCGTAATTTATTATATTAGGATAAATAAGCTGAATCATTCATACTATTTGGACAACTGTTTTTATGTTGATTGTTATTATCGCAATGTTTTGGTCGATGTACTATCTGATCCACGATTGCGTGTATCTAACTAAATTCGGGAATCTGCACAAAGTTTCGGATCGAACCCCTTTTTTAAAAAAATTACGACGATCGTATGCTCTTGCCATAATCGGGTAGAATTCCTTAGAATTTTGCCATTTTATGCTGGATATCGTCCGCTTCAATCTTCAGAAGAGTGTCAATTACCAGGAATTTTCCTAAGTACTATATGCGTTACGCCAAAGGTAATTAAGTTGTGACAATTACACTGAAAATGCGAACAGTAGACTGAAACAATGCAAATAATACGGATCGAGGGAGGTTTTGTAATTTTTTTTTTTTACACAGTGATCACCACTTACCAAAGCCCGGAAACCACTCAGGGATAAGGGTTATTGCAAGTACATTACGTTAGTGTGGAGATTTGATGAAGTGTTTACTTAAGGGGCGGTTCATTAAGAATTTGTTAATGGTGGACTTGAACACATCCAAGTTGTAGTCCGTAGGGAAGCTGGCAGACAGAACAGAGTTCCACAGGCGTGTAGTTCTAAGAAAAAAGCTTTGTTCATGGAATCCGCGTTTTGATTTAGGCACAGATAAAGAGTGGAGGAAACTTTGGACGGTGGATTCAGCTAGACGGGTGTTTTTCGTGAAAGATTGGCGAGGGGGAACCAGAGATTGGAGTTCAGACGAGCACCTGCCATGGAAATAACGATAAAACAAGGATAGGCTCGCAACGTCATATCTGTGGGAGAGAGGTTGCAGGGTAGAGAAAAGGGCATCCTCCACTAAGCCACGAAGTCTATTTTGTACTCTGTCAAGGCAGGATAGGCTGTTTTTAGCAGCTCCTGCCAGGATATGGCAACAGTATTCCATTCTTGGACGTACTTGGCTTTTATATAGACAGAGAATTGCATCAGTAGTGAGATATCTTCTGGAGCGGTAGAAGGATCCCACCATCTTTCCAGCGACCTTGGCAACAGACTTGATGTACGTGTTCCATATCAGATCAGGAGTAAAGGTCAACCCCAGAAGCTTGTCAAAACACGGGCCCTCACCCAGACGAGAGCCATCAATCACAATTGATGCCAGCTGGGGATCAGAGCGTTTATGATGTAAGGATAGGAGTTTGGTTTTGGATGCATTAAAGGTAACCAGCCACATCTTCCCCCACTGAACCACGCGCTCGAGATCAGAGGAGAGAGAATCAGAGAGAACTTTGTCATTTACAGCCTTTGATGTGTTGCCGTAGATGGTCGTGTCATCAGCATAGATGTCAACGAATGATTTAAGTATGTGTTTAGGGAGGTTATTGATGTAGATCAAGAAGAGAGTTGGGCCCAGGATTGACCCCTGAGGGACTCCAGCATTTATATTGCAGGCCTCCGATTTTTGTCGATCTACCACTACTCTTATGAGCCTATCACAGAGAAATGGTTTAATGATTGAGAAAACATTTCCAGTTATACCGTAGCTGGAAATCTTGTGAAGTAGACCCTTATGCCATACCTTGTCGAAGACCTTTGATATGTCAAGAGCAATTGCCCTAGCGAGGAAGCCTTTGTCAAGAGATTCACTAATCCTGTGGGATATAACCGTCAGCACATCCGCGGTAGATCTTGCAGAGCGGAAACCATATTGTGTGTCACTAAGAAGGTTATTTCTGCTGAGGTGGTTGACTATTTTTCTGTTTAGTATGGATTCCAGCAACTTACTTATAACACACAGGAGACTTATTGGTCTGTACTGAGAGGGAGATGACTTATCACCTGAATTCTTAAATACAGGGCAAACTGATGAGGTCTTCCAGGGAGTCGGAAAACACTTCTCCTTAAGGCAGCGCTTAAATAGTTTCCTAAGTATGGGAGCAAGTTCTGGTTGAAGCTTTTTTAAAACTATAATTGGGATGGCATCAGGGTGTATCGGGCACACGGGTGGGTTCGCGAACAATCTGAGTGAGGTCATAAGCAATGGCAAAATCATGACAAAACCTCCCCTCATCATCTGTCTTATTTGAATGGGTCAGCCATTCTACGTTATGGACGTTGAAGTCACCACATGTGTGGATGTTAGCCGAGGGATGTGCAGACAGTATGTGGTCTATTTTCTCAGATATGCTCTTAAAGATAGTTACTGCGCTGTTGTGGGGCCTATATAGGGCAAATATAAATGCAGTGGTGTTAGCAAGTGCAACCCTGAAGCACATATAGGGTAAATTAGGATCTTCTCTAGAGATATCCCTGCCACACGGGAAGCCATCCTTAATGTAGGCACATATTCCATGCCCATGGCGATCTTGGGTGTCATATTTAGCTGTTAAATTAGAGTATCCCTTAATTGTGAACTCATCTAGGGAAGTGGTCGGCCCTATTCCAGTTTCACTTAGAAATAATATGTCCGGTTTCGCCTCCTGTAACTGGGTTTCAATTGGAAGATTGGAACGTAGACCCCTGATGTTGGAGAAGGAGACCTGGTAGTAGGGGTCTACGTTGGAAGATGGGGTTCTAGGATTTTTTATTGCTATTATTATAATTGGTGGGTGCGTGTGGTCTTTCGGAATGGGTACTGCCGACGCACCGAGCAATCCATTCATTTCAAAGAAGGTTATCTATAAACTGTTATATTTGTGTGAAATTTAGTCGGTAAATGAGTGAGCGGTGAAACTTTAATGCAGTTCTTAATTACTAAAACTATCACTTTACTATATATTCAAACATTGAATGATTTAGCAGAAACAGCTATCTTCAATTTCATACATTTGGACACTATATATTTTAAAAAGCTCGACGGTTGATATCATAAAATATGGAACAGTTCATATTGAGTTTGAGTTGCATCACATCCAGAGAGAATTACGCAGTAAATTATCAACAAAGCACTACCTTTATACGGTTATGTGTAATGTCTTTTAAGTTCGCTTTGTCCTAGTTAATGCTATCTCTAGTGTAAATGTTAGCCGACCCAAATACTTATAACCTTCTGGTCTTGAAAATGTTTTCAACTAGACCATAATCGTTCTAAAATATAAATAACGGTTTAAAATATGATAGAACACGATCGGATAAAATATGTAACATGATTAGACCTGTATATTGATGTAATGCACACACTTTTGACAACAATATCGGTTTTTTTTATTTAAGTTCAAATATATGAATTATTTAACATTAAGATGACTTATTGAACTGAAGCGACGTTAACCCTACGTAGTGTTAACCGGTTTCCCCCCGAAGGAAGAAGTTTCATGGGATTATTAAATTAAACATCCTCCCCCAGTCGCATGTATAAGTCAGAGGAGATAACGAATTTGGGTGTTTTTCAGTTCTTCAAGGCACACGTCGACGTTCTCCTAGATACAGCGCCTGGTATTCCTTAATTTGTCACCCATCTGGAACTGAGCAGGCTCAAAGTTGCTTAACATCTACGATCCAATGAGAACGTGCGTGTCAACGTTATTATGCCATATATGATTAAACTCAAGAAAATACTGAAAGACAAAAACAAAATTATTTCCACGATACTACTTGCTCTTTTTTCTTTCTTACATTTTCCCTCTTCCCTATTTATTTATTTATGTGTTTAATATAGTGATATTTCCAATGTATTTTTATAAAGTATTCAAATATTCTGTGTTATAGTTAGTCTTGTTGCCTTTGACTGTTATAAACGGAGAGTAAAAGAGATGTGACATAAGCTGTTGACACTATATATTTTAAAAGCTCGAGGGTTTAAAAATACGTAAGATTAGAAAAGAGTAACATATACATAATCAGTAAGATATCGGTTATCTGTAAATTTGACTAATCAGAATGATCCAAATCATTTTAAACGCATAACTCAATCTTAGTACTGAATAGCGTTTTATGATGAAACTTTTGTGATTTGATGTTTTCCTAGAAATAGTTGAAGGAGAAAAATGTTTATAAACTCGGTCATATCATTACAATGTGTTATTTCCATTCTTCATATAGAGTTTTCCATAAGTATGTTGGTCGGTCACATTTCAATTCATACTTGAATTATAATCAGAAAATGTCCATATTTGGGAAAAAATATTATAATAAATCCTGCCTGTCGGTTGCGTCTACGTTGAAATAGGATTTGCAGGGTTTTTTTTTTCTTGTGAAATAGAATTTCCACCAACTTATTGCAAATTGAATAGATATACATCTCACGGACATCCTTCGTTTGGTTATTTTTGTTTGTACTTACAATTCCTGTTTCCGGATACAGTTTTAAAATAACTGTTCACAACATTTCCTCCCGTGCTATCGATTAATCGCCGTCTTGCATAGTGTGTTTTCTGACACAGGAAGAAATACAGGTCATCTATTATATAATAGGCAATGTCTACGAAAGGCTTTTTTCGGCGGGCTTCTCGAGAAGGTTACTATTATGAAAGACTTTAGTTATACTTCCTAGATGATAATATCTTCGAGTTGCGAATGGACGTCGTCTCTGTCTTTATGTTGATTGACTTTTTTAAAAATTCCCTCCGTCCCGTTCTTTCCAATGTTTGTTTGTCTTTTTCGTATAAAAGCGAAACTGATCGGAGCAAACAGCAGCGCCTTGCCTCCTTGCCAGGGACGCTCAGAAAGGCAATTAGCTTTGATCAATGAGGGGGGGACCCTTCATATAAGAGAATTGCTAGTCATTTGGACGCTGCCAGAGCTCCCCCTTTTATGGGAGAGTTGGGTTTTCCCAACATCGTGAGGAAACAGATACTGCAGAAACTGGCCTACGGTCAGACTTAAAAGACGTTCATTTCTGTGCCTGCGTGAACTCATTTACTTAACTATTAATTTCTGCAAGTCAACTTTTTGATGGTCATCGATAAATTTGAACGCTTTTCTACTTTCTGTCGCGTCGTAGCGTAGCGGTAAAATGTCAGGTTTTCTTTCACTTGCTTTTCTGCTTTCGCGTCGCGGATTCGAGCCTGCCTTCCTACTAACACTTTTTCGTGGTCAACACACACTTCCAAACACCCGAGCAACGCCGGCATCCTCGCTAGTATACTATGGAGGACACATTATTTTTTTAACATGAAACGCAATTGTTGATCTGATATAAATGTATGAAACTATCCTAGTCAGCTATTGAGTATTGATATACTGTACGATTGAGAGGTATGTCTAAGGACTAATTATATTTTCTTTTTATCATAACTCAGAAAAAGGAGTGGTCGGAAAATCCCAGTGGTGGCATAACGGAAGGTGAACATAGCTCAATGTAAGTTGTGAGAAAAAGTATTGGAGACTTGTATACTTACCATTAGTGTCGGGCACACGGATAAGTTTGTGAATGATCTGAGCTAGGGGATAAGCAATGGAGAAATCGTGACAGAATCTCCCCTCATCATCTGTCTTGTTTGAGTGGGTTAACCATTCCACATTGTAAACATTGAAGTCTCCACATACGTGAATGTTAGCCGAAGGATGAGCATATAAGATGTGGTAAATTTTCTCAGATATGCTTTTTAAGATAGTAACTTCGCTGTTGTAGTGAGGATAGAGGCAAATATAAATGCAGAAGTGTACACAAGTGCAACTCAGAAACACATATAGGGTCAATTGAGTGTTCCCTAGAGATGCCCCTACTACATGGAAAGCCATCTTTAATGTAGCCACATATCTCATGCCAATGGCGATCTTGAGGGTCAGAGTTGGATGTTAAATTATAATTCCATTTATGCACAAACTCATCTAGGAAAATAGTCGCTCCAGCGCCAGATTTGCTTAGGAAGAATAGGTCTTGTTTTATCTCCTGTAATTAGATTTCAACCTGTGGAAGGTGGGAACGTAGATTCCTGATGTTAGAGAAGGAGACATGGTATTGGGGGCTATGTTGGAAGTTGGGGTTCAAGGTTTAATTTAATATTCTCCCTAGATACTTTTTTTTTGGAGTTTTAAGATTTGAATAATATGGGGGTAGACTTGTTTAGAGTAAACAGAGAGGGAAAGTAAGGCAGAAAAAATAATGAAATATTGTTTGTAGACCATCTTAAGGAAAATACTAAAAATTACCAACAAATATGGCATCGAGATGCCCTACCAGAAGATACTGCATAGTCTAGAATCATTTTTCAAATGGCAATACAGTAGGACCAGTAATGTGCACCGGCTGATAGGATGGCCCTATTAATTGTTAGCCCAAGGTTCGGTTCCCTAACTATCAGGCGGATAACGGCAGTCCAGTAAAAGGTTTACCTTCATCACCATTATTAGCGACATGGGTATAAAGATGGAAAGAGAAGAAGAAAATTTGCGATATCTCTCATGCAACTGCTCACGCTAAAATACTGTTTGCATAGAATACAGTTTTTTCTTCTTCCTTTTTCAGAAAAAATCACTCATTCTAAACAAGGACTGAGAGAAAAATAAGGAGAAGCGAGAGTTACGGGAGATACCAACGACGATTCCACATGCGTTGTCTACACTCTATTAAAATATAATACGTATTCTACTTATTATAAGTGCAATTGTCCGGTTTAAGAAAATTTATGGCGATAGGTCCACTTCTTACTAACTGAAATTAAAAAAAAAAATAACGAATATTTGTTTATTGCTTACCAGAATTCACTTGCTAAGTAAACATTTCTAATTCTTGAGCCAATCGGCTAATTTCGCAGCTTGATTTGAAGTGAGATTATCAACCGCTTTTGCTAACACTAAACGCTGGGCGGCGCATTTATTAGTATGACTATTTGAAAAGTATACATGGGATGCCATCGAAAGTATTTTTTACAATAGAATTAGAAGCATTTATTTTGAGGAAAAAATATTAAGGTAATCACAAGTCGCGTACAGAAAACAATAAATTCCAATGATATATTAAAACAATAGTATTTGGGGGGTGACCGGGTCAATTGTATATAAAAAAAACGATTGGGTAAATATAGTTAACAGATAACTGAAAGAAAAAAAATACTTTTAAAAGTATTTTTTATTACATACCAGAATTGAGTTACCAGTTTCACGTATGTAAATCTTGAGCAAATCAGTATATAGATTTGAGAGATTATTTTGTGTATCATTTCATGTTAGAAAATGCTGATTTATCTTGATTTGCATTTGAATAGTTCATATAAAAGAAAGGAACAATCGCGTTCTCGTAAGCATATGATCATTATCTTCTATTAAGAACATATTATATTTTTATATTGTACTTACTTAGATCAGTAGTCATTACACAAGTAATGTAATATTGACCAAATTCCATCCTATTCTTAAAACTTCTAAAACTTAAGCGTTAAATACTATGCAGTTTTCGAATCAGAATTATGTAATGGACTTTGGTCAAAATTAGAAAGAGAGTTATAGAGATAAGATTTACTATAATCTATTTCTTTCTTTAAAACAGCCGTTATTTAAGTATAACTGTGTTGCAAACATTTATTTTCCCCGTCATACGATAAGTATAAATCTAGTACAACACACACGTACACGCGCACGTAAACCCAACCACTTGCACACACACGTATATATATATATATATATATATATATATATATATATATATATATATATATATATATATATATATATATATATATATATATATATATACTTCGGAATAAAGTTATCCAACAAATCAATTGGTATGGAAACATGTGATTATATGTGATATGATTATATGATTATGTATATATATACGAGCAAACAGTTAATAAAACATGTTAAAAACACTTTGGAATGAGTTAAAAACATATTTAATCTGAAAAGGAAACAATAGATAAGTGGATAGTCCTTGATCCGCGGAGTTTCGAAGAAATACGTTCCTTCTCCTCAGAGGGTAGGTATTAGCAAAATGCGGGCTCGGATTTTGCATGCAAAAGTATTTGATGAAACAACAAGTAAGTCAAATATCTTACTTGATAACAAAAAAAGTGAAGCAGAGGGAATATGGTGAATAAAAAGGTGAATACTCATGAATTGACAGTCTGGTGGAAGACAAATATTCTAGTGACGGTAAAATCCAAATATATAACTTCAAAAAAGTTAATTGAATTTCCATTTGCACAAGTAAAATCTACGGAAATTCCGTAATTGGAAGAAGATGGTCCATAATAATCCAAAGGCAGAAATCCATGGAATAATTCACAAAAATGTGTACAAGGAAAAAAGGAAAAAAAATCCAATAATATTAATACAAGAAAAGTAAGATATGCTTTCACTCTACTGCCGAGACATAAGTATAAATAAGAAAGATCAGGGAAGAAAAAGAGGAGAAAAAATGGTGAAAGAGTTAAATATAAAATAGAGAAACAAATGTCAAAATCACCCAGACAGGAAATGTAAAAGGCGCGAAAAAAATATATAGGGCAAAATGATATAGGTCAGCTGAAATGTACAGGTTATCACATAAAAAATGTCAGCAAAAGTTTTTAGAGGACACTAAATGGAAAATAAATAAATAAATTAATAAATAAATAGAAAATAAATAATAAATAAACAATAAATAAATGAAAAATAAAATATAAAATAAAAATTAAAAATTATTTAAGGGGAGAGGATGGCCGGAATCTGCAAATTCAGGAAAAGGCAAGAAAAAAGGTAAGTAAATGCATATAGTAAAATATATGCACATATACATACAAGATATGAAAGTGTGGGTAGATTGATATATTAGATAGATAGGAAAGTTTAACAAATAAAGCAGAAAATGCAGATAAAAAACCGGCCATGCATACAAGAGAAAAAAAATTAAAACAAAAGGGTTATTAAATTATGAAGTATTAAGAAGTATGTCGAAAAACGATAAAGTTAAAGAAAAATCTTTATATCTATATAAAACGTAAATGTAATAACTTCGTAATTTCAGAATTGCCATAATTAAATTTGGACTTATGTTTACAGAAAGAGATCAGTTCATTTGTAGAATTTATTATATTGTTACTTTGAGGGGAAGTAATTATAGTAATAGCTTCGGTTGTGCAGAGGCGACATGAATTAGAGCCTGGAGTATAAGACTTAACTTTTTTCAGATAGTCCATTTGATTGATAAGGGGGTATTGTTAGAGTTATTTTTTTTAATTAAAGTGGTTAGAGAAGTTCCTTGGTTATTATTAGAATTATGGTTATTAAAAGAAGAAATGTGGTTTGACATTCTTTTCTTAATTAATGTTGAAGTAGCGCCGATATATGTATGCGCTTTATTAAAAGCTCGAGGTCTGGTATTTATATTAATTTGATGATTTGTATTAGTTAAATGGTTTGAATTTTGTTCATAGTGCTCAACAAATGGTGGGGCAATGTCTGTATGAGGACTATTTTGGAGGGAAAAATGAGTGTTGTTAGTGTTAGGATGGCTGTTAGGAGAAATATGATTATTCTCATTATTATTATTATTATTATTATTATTATTATTATTATCATCATTATTACTAGTTGTATGATTGTAGATGGAGGGGCTGCTCGAGTGGTGTATTGGATTAGTAACTATATCAGATGGAGGATGAGAAGAAGAATAACTTGAAGACCAAATATTAGTGCCTGTTATGGGAGGATTGCGTGGGAGCTAAGTAATAGTGCAAGAATATATCACATCTTTATGGGTGAAATCATTATTGAATGGGCAAAGATGTTTGTTATTACAATTACAATTAGTTTTGGGTTTAATTGAGAAAGGGATTGTTTGGGCTGATTTAATTTTTTGTTATTAGATGTTAAGATTCTTTGGGATAAATTAGGCACTGTTGAATAAGAATTTTTATTGAAAATAGAACTATATCTGTGTGAGTATTTGAAAGAGTGTTATACAATGTTGAAGAATTACTTAGGCATATTAGTTTTATTATAATTTTTATTTTATATATATATATATATATATCTTTCAGATGTTAGGTGTAATATTGTCATGTGAATACGACGTATCAATTAGTGAGAATTTTTCTATATATTAGATGAGCTAAATTATGTTAAATTTTATTAAGCAGAATTTTTCTATATGACATGGCCCGACCTTCCTTTTTTGCTTTCTTTCTTTATTTCCCTTTTTTACTGCATTTTGGACATGTCTAGATGACGTGACCTATATTCGCGACCTGTCATTTCTATCTGATAAAAGCTGAAGATTTCGTTTCTAATTTCCTCTCCCTCTAATAATCTCTTCCCCTTCTAATTCTTTTTTCATTATTAGTCTAAATCCTATATCTCCTTGTTCCTTGCCCTGTCATCCCTCTCCACTCCCTTTTCTTTATTTTTCTTTATTTTTTATACTTTATTTTCTATATTTTATATTTTATCCTCTCTTCTTTTCGATAATTTATTTTTATTTATTTATTTATTCATCCATGCCCATTTTCATCTTCTTCTTCATTTTCTCTTTATTTCATTTTCTTTGCCTTTATGTTATTTTATTCATAATTTGAAGTTATTTTTGAGTGGAATTTGAAGCCCATATCTATATTTATAGAAAAATATTAGGCATATTAAATTATTTGTTTATTAATACATAGATCCACCGGACCTATACAGATTTTTTTCTACCTGACTCATTTTATAAAAAATAATCCAGGAAAATATGCCTACTTCGGACTATTACATTGTGATGTGGATTACTCAAAATGCAGATTGGATCCCATTACCTCAATGCTATTAAAGACCTTCACTTTCTATATCCTTTTCATTAACTTCCTTTTCTCTATCATATTCAAATGCTTAAAAAATTCTAATTGTGATTTTCCATGTCTCACTGACTTTATCAAATAAGGTGTAAACCATTATTACTATTTGCTAATATTTTCTCCTCTAAAGAGGTGGTAGACATCAAAATCTGATAGGATAAGGAGTTATAATATTTCAAATGTATTATTTGTCTTATATAGAAAAATATAAATAATTTTGATTTAAAATCTAACCATTTCACGTCACAAATTTGAACATGTATTGAATGACTAGAATTTGAGATATATAAATAAATAATATATATATATATATATACAGATATAAACATATGTATATATATACAGATATAAACATATATATATATATATATATATACAGATATAAACATATATATATACACAGATATAAACACATATATATATATATATATATATATATATATATATGAATAATATTAATTTATTTTAAAAGTTAGGATTCTATAATTGAAAAAATTAAAATCAATTTCACCTGTATTTAGAGATTAATTTTACATATGAGTAAAAATATAACTGCCATATTCTTGGGAAGAGTAATATGCAATAAATAAATTCAACAGTGTTAAAGTGCATTTTATATCTTCAAATGTGCTACGAAATTGAACGAGCCATTTCAAAAAAAAATTGATATAATGTCATTATCCTGATACGTATAGAGTCGAGTGAAAGCAAACTTTTCAGTTTTCCTACATCGCCCTGGGCTTGAATACCTAGTCATTTCACCTTCACCACTATTTCCAAGCTGTCGGAAGATAAATAAAAAATATGTTATTCTGTCAAGTGAGAATATGCCAAAGAATATCAAAGTTTTGAACTCAGCTTCACATATAAATTTCTAGATACGTGTAAAGATATGAAAGTATGCATATGTTCTCTTTCGAGCCCCCTTTGAATATCTCAATTGATATGTCTCCTGATTTCTTTCTTTCTCACTCTCTCTCTCTCTCTCTCTCTCTCTCTATATATATATATATATATATATATATATATATATATATGTATATATATGTATACCTATATATGTATTTATGTATTTATGTATGTATTATGTATGTATGTTTGTATATATCTATTCTTTAAATGCAACTTTATCTATGTCTGCAAGTTCGTGTCCTATGCCTTCCGAAACAGATGAGCTTAAATTTCACACAATTTACGCATGTTGCAATATTCTTAGATATGCTATGTTTTGGAAAGACTTCGATACATATTGATAATCGAAAAAAATTGAGAAAAGAAGGAAAATATGATTTTGACCAAAGTTAACATCACATATAGCCTAATATTACAAGTGCATTCGAAAAGTGGTCTGAGTTAAAAAGCTAAAAGATCGCCATATTGAATAAACTGCAAGTTCTTGGATATTGTAGTGACAACTTCGACATGAATGTTTCTCTTTAAAGCACAACTGACTCATGATCTTTGCCTTTCTCATTTATAACTTACATCCACCCACTCAAGCAAATAAGGCATCAATACTAGGTATTTTGATATGAAAGGTTAGATTTCGAAATTTAGGTTTAGAGCAAAATCAAACCATGATACGTGACTTTTGCATTTCAAACGTTTATTCATGTTGTTATATATAAATAATTTTGTAAAATCACAGTTTTCTACAGTTCGTTGTGGACTTTAATCTATTGTGGATAATGCAACTGGAGAAAAGCATGCAAAGCTTACTCCCAGTAAAGTGCTGTGTGTGCTCAACTATCAGATCTAATCAATCGAATTGATTGAAAAATAGGCGAGTTCCTCAATATGAATGACACTAAAAGTTTGGAGGTCTGAAACATACATTATTCACCATGAAACTCCCGGTAACGTCGGGTATCCTTGCTAGTAAATATATATATGTATATATATATATATATATATATATATATATATATATATATATATAGAGAGAGAGAGAGAGAGAGAGAGCGAGAGAGATACCTACATGCATTTATATATATGTATATAAAGGAAAATGATCGATAACATTTAAATCTATATATTAATCCAGTATTAAAATATATACAAATATAGATAATACATATAGAGTAATATATTGTAAAAATACATCCACACACACGCACACACACACACACACACACACACACACACACACACACATATATATATTAATGTGATTTTTTTATATTCTGAATTTAAATTGTAATAATCTAAAATTATCATAAAAAGTATACCGATGCGATTTACTAATAAAATAATCCAAGGAGTAGTATTATGTTGTATAATCGATTCGCTTGAATACTATAAAATATAGTAGTTGCGTAAATAACTTAATAAGACTATTAAACCCTAGGAAGCAAGCAAAAATACACACACAATTTTTGTTATTGTTTCATTCTAAGTAAGTTGTCTCTCATCAACATTGCTGGGGAACCACGAGAAAAAATGTTATTTTTAAAATTCCTCGTGACAGTATTTCACGGTAAACAAATAGCGGTCTTTAGAACTTGCATATGCGTAAGCGTTTAATCAGTGTAAGTTAACACATTCATATTAGCAGGAGAAAAATAGTGTAACGACTGGAAGCGCAGATTGCCTCCTTGACGATCAAGTTTCAATCCTGACTTCGGGTAGTGTCATGTCTGAACCCGCTGAAGAGCTGTGATTACGTGAAACATTCTGTCTCTTGATTACAACGCGCTGATATACACATAAAAATGCGAGACTAAAATTGTGTTTCCATTATAGACGCTTTAATACAACGTTCATTGAACATTTTCAAAGCGATAGCGATGGGGAGAAATGTTATCTTAAAAGTGACATAGAATGCAGAAACATAAATGTATATTAATGGCAATTTGGATAATACTCTAAAACATGGTTATAAATACAATACATGAATTTACCAGGAGAACGGAATCAAGAAAAAAAAGATGATTTTCTCATGTTTCCAGCATTCAAAAATATCTTATATCAATTCTTGACGAAATCGGAGAAAAGGTTCTATTAAATTAGTTAAAATGGACTAGTTTTCGTTTTTCTTGCATTTTTCCTCGTGAATAACGAAATATAAAGGCTAAAACGTACACAAAGAATAATAGTAGAGGAGATTTATTGATGAATTTATAAATGATGAATGACAGTAATAAATGACATTTAATTACTTCCAATTTGAAGTGTGACAATGTATAATAATCACGTAACACTCTTTTAAAGACACACCGTGTTTTGAACATAGCAACATATATTTTAGTATTTCATAGTGCTAAATGACTAAATAATGCGGAAGCAAGATTAAGTCAACGGCCCATTTTTGTCCCCATTACAGCGTTACAAATCTCTCAGGAAATCTCTGCCCCTGAAAAAGCTATGGTTATTAAGAGCAAAGTTTCACTTTCACATATTTTTTCATAACATGTTTCTATATTTAAAATTTTCTATTATAACAATAAATTATTAACTCTTTCTACCAATGTAATTTGTAATTTGACGACCTGTAGTCAAAAGGAATTAACTTCCGAAATGACATGTAATGACTAATAATGGGAACAAAACGCATTTATTGTCTGCGCATCTTACGAAAATCAATATAATTGGTTAAATTGTAATATAGAATATAGTAAGTAAAAATGAGCTACTGTATTTTTAAGAATAACTTATATATCCATAGAAACATACTACTAAGTCGGTTAATGTATACATTTTCTACTATTACTATATTATAGGGAAAAAATAAAAAAGAAGAAAAACACATCGTTATTTTCTTTTCTAATTTCTATAATATAATTGAAATGCGTTATGATTTTTTCAAAGTGTCACCTTTTACCTTATAATTGTTTAAATTAGAATTATAGATGAATCATGGCAACTTTTTTTTTATTTGTTAATAGAGAACAGCAGTAAGCATGAAAAAATGAACCTTTTAATATGTATTTCAATTTTCTTTACTTAGGGGTCACAAATTATCAAAGCCCGAAGTAACTTGAGAATATAGGGTTAATGAATGTAAAGTTTCCGTATAGTTATTGTAGATTTCTATGGTTTGACGCTTAAACAGTCTTTCTTTATATAAATGTCAATGTCTCATATGTTAATTACATCTTTCATAATTAGGTAATGCTTGTTTATTCAAAATTAAACCGTTATCAAATATACAGCTTAGGGAGGAAAATAAAATCGTTTATATATATATATATATATATATATATATATATATATATATATATATATATATATATATATATATATATAACTGAACGTATGTGTTTTGTGTGTGTGTGTGTGTGTGTGTGTGTGTGTGTGTGTGTGTGTGGCCAGGAATAGTCTCCTATATGGTTTACTATTTAAAAAAAAAACTGATTCCATATAATGATAGAAGATGTATCGAGGATCAGGAATGGGTGTGTTTGATCTGGCAAAACGGTGGTTTATAAAAATTGTGGGGTTTGCGTTCGCGCCTGGCCCCCAAAGTATGGAAAAAAATGAAAAAAAAAGCGTTTACAAGCGTTTTTGATATAGATGTACATAAGAATACCTTGATAAGTATGTTTGAACTTAAATAGTGATGGTATAACAAAATCGTGGGGTCTGCGTACGCGCCTGTACTCCATGGAAATATGGCAAAAACTTTAACAAATACTTTTCATATCTATTTGCGTAAATATTCTTTGATAATTATGTTTCAGTTTGAAGAAATGTGGTATAATATAATATTGGGTGTTCGTTCGCGCCTGACCTCCATAGAATTAAATATATCACAAAGTTTAACAAGGTGTGTTAAAAAGGGGTGAGGGTCCACAATAACACCTTAACTTTAATCTTAATTCACGTTAGCTTTTATTAAGTTTTTGAGTTGAATCATATTGTGTCGAATAAATTCAACTCATAAATTCACGTTCTTATTAAAGCCAAAAAAAAAAAAAGTCGGAACTGCAGACAATTCTCAGCACAAATTTTGCATAACTGTTTTTATCCTTCTCCACTTGCACGTGGCACTCTTTCGAAAATAGATAAATAGATAAATAATAAAAATAAGAACGTTACTTGCTATCGTGTAAAAAGAAGGGAAAAGTCCTGCTCACGTGATTACGTATCTTTTTAAAAACATTTACATGACCTTTGTATTTTTATTTATATATTTGTTTAAGCTTTTTTGTAAGTACACTAGAAGAATTTCAGTTGATTACAACCCTGTCTGCGTGTTCTTTATATTACAATAGTACAACCTTGAGTCCGACGGCACAATACTACACCGTTCAATATTGTAAAACTGAAACAAAGCTGTTCTGCTTGAAAAGGGCGCCATTTTCTTTCTTATTCATATTCATATCGATTCTTTGCTTTAAGAAACTAAAGTAATTATGTGTTTACTTTTTTAATATCCCATTTTGCTGTTTCGGATTATTTTACTGTAATTAACAGACATTAACACATTTTTTGCAATTTATATCTAACTATCATCTACTGCTGTTTCATTTAATGCCTTAACCAGCAGATTTTGCTTAGCTATAATAATCATTTCCGAGTTTCTTCCTATTATGAGTAGAATAGCAATAATAGCATTCCATGAAACTTCACGGAGTTATTGTTTTTAAAAATTGTTTTGGAGTATTTTGTCGAACAATAAATGTAAATTTAAATTTACAGATTTAATTTTTTTCTTTTTATATATATATATATATATATATATATATATATATATATATATAATTTTAGGTTAATCTTAGTCAAAGGTTACGCAACAACGAAGTTTAAACATACACATGACTGTGTAGGGACATATTAATCCTTATGTAAAGGAAATCATATATATATATATATATATATATATATATATATATCGGGGGGTTGTGTGTGTGTAAAATATTTTAACTATCTCTTGTCCCGCACTTGAATAAATAACCTGGCAAACAAGACGATATTAATTTTAATGTCAGCGAGACAGAAACTAGTAGGCAGAAAAACACTTGTTACATGAAATTTATTCGTTAAATTCTACATCTCTAAATATAAAGTCTACATTTTATGTCCCTACAAACCATAATAATGTGTACATAGAAAATTAAATTATTGACGTAATTCTATTATTTCACATAAATATTTGTACGATAATTGATCAAAGTACTATTTTCCCGTCAATATCCCGGTTCGGTGTATGTTTTTATTTAATGTGTGTTATTTTGCCATCACGCTATATGAAAGAATTCACACTGAAATAATTTAGAACATCGAAATGCCGATTATTTCTTTAAACACGAGTTAAAGTATGCGATAAGATAAACGTCTAAATCTCGATGAACGCATATTCAATTGGAAAAGATATTACTTGAGGGCTGTATTTTCAAACTCAGTCGCATTTTTGGTAAACACGTCGAAAATATCGATTTTTCCCTGAAATTCTCTGCATGCACATATATATTTTAATTAACAGTTTATGCTTTCCAGTGAGTTAAACGGAAACATTTCAGAATTAAATAAGTTAGATTTGGGTGGGATTATTAATGCTATTCAAAATTTAAGAATATTTACACACACAGACACACACACACACACACACACACACACATATATATATATATATATATATATATATATTAACAATTTAGCCGGGCTTTGCTCGGGCCGTATGTATTGTTTATAACTTATATACAGCAAGACTATATATATATATATATATATATATATATATATATATATATATATATATATATATATATATATATTAAAATGTTTGACTCATGTTCAGGTAACCTTCATCTCAAATGTCAAGTGTGTAGACACAAAATTGGCGGAGGAATTTGGTAAAGTTTTGCACAAAAAAAAAGACAAAGAAAAAATTGAATCATATCGTCTGTTCTAAAGCGACAATTTTATCATGCCGCCCTGTAGAAATTATTTTACAAGCCATGTTTTGGCGAAAAACAACGGAGTCTAAAATGCACATTTAATGAACATTTTCAATCACATTACAAGATTTACTAAATTTTAGCATTAGGCAAGGGAGTTTACCACCGAATCTGCACCACCCAACCGTCTCCCGTCAAATGTCAAATCAATGGGGACAAAGGATTCTATATGATATTGAGTTGAGTATAGGCAAAAAGAAAAATAAATCCCCTAATCCCCATTAAATGTTGTGTGCATACGGTTAGCGAATGAAGCAAGACTGACAATTAATCGCAGTTTAGCGGAAAGCAGAAAAATTTTACAAAGCCAGAAAAGTGGAAATGAACACACAAACATCAAAATAGTTAAGTTTTATAATTTTATGTATTTATATATTTTTTGTAAATTTTCTGCAGAACAATTAACAGCTGAACGACGCTGTTATAAAATCATATAACTGACAAAAAGAAAAAAAAGCGTGTGTCAGAAAATACTTCAAAAATATTTCCACTATCAGAAAGTCTGGTGGGACTTAAAACACGAGGGCCCTTCGAGCTGAATGTTCGTCGGAGAATAGTCGAGGCTGGAAACACAAAATTTCTCTTTTAGCTTAATGTTCATTGGAAGACCTGGTGGGGTTTGAAACACAAGGTAGCTTCTCTGGCGTAATGTTCAACGGTACGCTGGGCATAACGTAAGGAGAATATGTTAGCGGAAAAGACGATTAAATTTAATTCAGAGGTTTTAGACGCGATATTGGATTTCGTCCAATCATTTTCCTTTCTTTTAGAACGGGGCGGCAAGAAATATAAAATAACCAATCTAAGAGAGAAAGTTTTATTCCAGGCATCCATATGTAAATAGTTAATATAAGGCTGGTACTTCCAAGCATTTATAAGTAGAGTCAGTCCGATAGCGGTCCTCGTGCAAAACGCGGCAAGAATCCGACATTGCACGTGTCCATTGCCCCTCGTGGACAGGCACTTTTTTGTTTTAGGGTGCAACAAATCCAGTTTCATAATGTTCTTCGGGTGGCATATATTACCTCGTATTTTTGTTTTCTCCTCCTTCCATAATCTTAGTATTGCCAGATGATGGCCATGTGCTATCCAGTCTGGTAAGCTGACTTCTTCATTAATTCTATACGTAGCTGCTATAGAGTGCTTGCCACGTCATTCGATCGGCACTTTTTTTTTTTGCGATCAACACAGTCCTAAATGTATTCAGAACTGTACTTCCAACTGCTTGCCTTGTGTCGTATCACTAAGGAGTCGGCTGCTACAATTATCCCATACATGACCACTATTGGGCTTTTGACCGCTGTCCGAGTGGCACCTTGTTTCGATGACCAACACAGTCGAACAGGAATCAGAAAGCGTTAGTGTTTTTTTTTTTTCTTTTCAGGTACACACATAACATGAGAGAGTTGTGTCAACCAAATTTGAGCGGGTCTTTGCTACGTGAGCCGGTCGCTTCTGGCTATGGCGGTTGACCTTCTATCTCAAGTTGATCTGTTTTCGTATGGCAGGCCCGACCGTGACACGAGGAAAATAAAATATAACAATGAGATTTTCTCAATGATTACGTTCAAAATTTATTCACTAATTGATTAACCTGTTTAGTCTAATCGAAACAATTAAAAATTAATATGAACGTGTCTTATTAGAAGCATCAGACAGTTTTACGTTGAGTTAAAGGAGATTGATGTTACTAAATAGAATATGTGAGTAGGATTTTGCGCGTCTACCATTCAAGGCTGCGTTATTTTGAGGGGTTGTGATTTAGAAAACTCGACAGCTAAGTTAATAGAAAACTGTTTTTTACTTTTGCTTTGAACGGAATATGTAAAAATAAAACACTGTGGAGTGTGTGTGCGTGTGTGTGTGCGTGTGCATATGCATGCGTGTGTATGTGTGTGTGTGTGTGTGTGAGAGAGAGAGAGAGAGAGAGAGAGAGAGAGAGAGAGAGAGAGAGGCTTATTTGATTCCGACAAGCACAGACGTCCTGGACTTAGCTCCTTCACTTCCTCTAATAGCCTTCATAAGAGAGTTAGCTGAACATAGAGATACGAGTATAAGATTAAATAATGGAATTCTATGATGCAAACATCTTTTGTATTCTGAGTATTTATAGTGTTCTAATCGTGTGAAAAATAACCGTCTTAATTGCATACGATTCACTGACAAAGTATTATACTAAGTACATTTTATATATAACAAGAAAATATTATTTGCTTTATGCATTCGTTAAAATATATATATATATATATATATATATATATATATATATATATATATATATATATATATATATATATATAAGAGTGTAGCCATCAACAATTGCGTTTTTTTTAAAAAGGTTTTCATCATATTTTTATTTAAAAATATTTTTATAACGCGTTTCGAGCTTAGGGTTTGCTCTCTTCAGATGTTTTCGTAAAAAGTTTTTCTTTAAAATGGGAGTTTGAAAAGTTATTTTTACCTCTGCTGATACAAAATGTGTTTTTCAGAGTGATGTGGCCTCAGACATCCTGTCTCCAACCGTAAGTGTTCAAAGTGTCCGGTCAAAGTTAGATTCAAAGAGGGCGCTTTTAGTCCATTTGGTGAAGGTTTTCATGTTTTTTTAGTTTTTTTTAAATACTTTTTTCCCATCTATAGCACACACTCACACACGCATACATATACATACATGGATATGTACATATGCACACGCATACGCACGCAGGCACATACACACATACACACGCACTTACATAGAAATATATGTAGGAGCATACATATATATATATACCCACCTACACACTCACACACGTACTCACACACATCCACCACTAACACGTCAGGCACATATTGGTTAATTTCCCCCCCCCTCCTTCCCAATCAAGACACGCATACATACATGCACTTAATCATTCAAACATAAGTACACGCACACACACACACAAGTAAGATGGAGAATAGGTAGGAGAAGATACATATACACAAATATACACGTACATACACATATATATACATACATGTATGTACATACACACTCACAAACATCCACATACTATGTAGGCACATACACATACACACATATATGCACATACATAGAGAGACATATGCAGGGACTTACACATACGCGTATATCCATATCCACACGAACATATTTACCCACTTATACATATGCATACATATGTATATATATATACACGCACATACAGATGCGTATACATTCATCCACCCATATATATATATGGACACATGCACCCACAATCACACATACACATACATATTCATACATCCTACCTTATGTATATATTGGTTGAAGTGTTCTTTTATTTCTAATCCAAGCACATATGCATACATATATTCAGTCACCCAAACATAAGTGCACGTACACACACACAAACAAGATGGAGCATAGATAACAGATGATATATATATATATATATATATATATATATATATATATATATACAAATATACACACACGTATACACAATCATATGTATACACTCACATACACACATATATACATGCACATATGTGTGCACATACACATACATACGTATAATTTCTAATTGTTTGTTTAGTTTAGAGAAATGGTACTGTACTGGATATGGACGCGCGCACCCGTGAAAGTGTGCGCGTGCTTTATTGTGCTTCTTTTGTTTCGTGTGTGAGTGTGCACATTTACCCCAGTATGTATGCGTGTAAGTGTATTTTATGTTTTGCCTATTTATGTGTATAATTATGGAGAGATGTTTTAGGCTGGGTTAAACTTTGCTATGAAGTTGTTTTCTTGTGTTAGCAAGTAGAAGTAGTTGTCAGTTTGGAAGATGGGCATTATCTCGAATCTGCCTCCACTGCATGTGTGTATATGTTGTGATACATGCAGGCGTCTATTTTCCGCGATTTTGATGTTGGATCGGTGTAGGGCTACTCTATTACTAAGGTTTTTTGTAGCGCCTATGTAGGATTTATCGCATGCTGGACATTTTATTACATATATCACGTTTTTTGAGGTGCAATCTAATTTTTTTTTTAATTTTGAATGTTTGTATGGGGTTCGTAAAACATACCCCTCCTTGAAACAAGGAAACAAACAACCCGCACCATTTTTTAGGAAACCCCCAGGGAACAACAATTCCAGGTTAGAAAAAATTAGACCCAAAATCATCAATTTATCCACATACTCCTTATCAAAGAACGAAATGGAAATACTGAAGCTGGGCCTCAAATTTTGCCCCACCCCTAAAAGCAATATAGCGGAACTAAAAAAGGACCTCAAAGAATTCGAACGGAAATTTAGATTAATAGAAACACTAGATAGCAAAGGGGATAAAGATGATTCTTTAGTAAAAAACAAATCAACATACTTCCCGAACAAACAGAACAACACAAAAGAACTAAACAGCTACTTCGAAAATCTCTGGAACCTTAACCTCAAAAAAAAGACAAAACCACAAGCAACCTCACACATAAGCAAAAACAAGCACTCGAAAAGATCCGTAATAATAATGACATAATAATAAAAGAAGCAGACAAAGGCAGTGCCGTAGTAATCATGGACAAAACGTATTATGAAACAAGAATTACAGAATTACTGGATGACAAACACTACTATAAACCCATTAGTACCAACATAGATAACACCACCATCTCAAAAATCACAAAACTTTGTACAACACACAACAAAATATTAAAAAGGAAAGAAAAGGACTTCCTCACAAATTTCATTACAAAGACCAACAACTTCTACAGACTGCCTAAAATACACAAATCTGGCGTAATAAAACTTGCCATCGATACACAAAACTCAGAATATATTAGCGCTCCAAACCCTAGTGACATTACATTTAGACCCATTGTAGCAGGGCCAGCTTGTCCGACAAACAGACTTAGCAACTTAATAGACATCTTATTACAACCTTTCACAGATCAAGTTAAGAGCTACATAAGGGACGACATCCATTTTCTTACTACCTTACCACATACAGTAGAAAACGGGACACTATTAGTTACATTTAACGTTAGCAGTTTATAAAGTAATATACCCCTTGAATTAGGAAAAGAAGCAATAATATTTTGGATCAACAGACACGCACAAACACTACATCCTAGATTCACAAAGCAATTCATTATCGATAGTATAGACATAATCCTAAATAATAATTCTTTCGAATTCAACAATGAGAACTACATCCAAACACTAGGTACAGCAATGGGAACGAAAATGGCTCCGACTTACGCAACCCTTATATTAGCCTACCTAGAAGAAACCTTATATGAAAAGATAGAACAAGAATTTGGCAACAGCACTAAAAAGCTGTTTGTAGAATCATGGAAAAGGTACTTAGATGAGTGCTTCATCCTATAGAAACCCACATGGGGGGGGACATCACAGACTTACACACCATACTCCAGAACTTACACCCAAAAATTAAATTCACCATAGAACAAAGCTCTACAGAATTACCTTTCCTAGATATACTGATAAAGACTAAAGACAATAACATTATCACAGACATTTACCGCAAACTTACAGACACCCAACAATACCTACACTTTAAAAGTCACCACCCTAAAAGCTGCATAAAATCAATTCCCTACACCCTAGCACGTAGAATATGCATCATAATCACGGACAATAACCTTAAAGGAACTACGAATAAAAAAAATACCCATCACAACTTATGGACAAAGGGATCCAACTTGCGACAAATATACCAGTAGAAGATTTGAGAACCCCTAAAGAACTAAACAAAGAACAAATCCTAACATACGTCTCCACACACAACACAAACGACCCATAGCTTTTCACAGAGATAACAAAAAACCTCGTCCTACTTAACCAAAACAGCACACTAAATATCTTCCTTAAAACAACAAAAATAATAAAAAGCAAACGCCAACCCAAAAACCTAAAACGCATTCTTACTTCATCCAAACTCAATCAAGACGCAACAAAAGGAGTCACAAAATGCAACAAACAACGATGTGGAGTCTGCAACATAATATAAGAAGGAAACACACATTTACAAACACCATACAAACATTCAAAATTAAAAAAAAATAGATTGCACCTCAAAAAACGTGATATATGTAATAAAATGTCCAGCATGCGATAAATCCTACATAGGCGCCAAAAAAAAACTTAGTAATAGAGTAGCCCTACACCGATCCAACATCAAAATCGCGGAAAATAGACACCTGCATGTATCACAACATATACACACATGCAGTGGAGGCAGATTCGAGCTAATGCCCATCTTCCAAACTGACAACTACTTCTACTTGCTAACACAAGAAAACAACTTCATAGCAAAGTTATACCCAGCCTTAAACATATCTCCATAATTATACACATAAATAGGCAAAACATAAAATACACTTACACGCATACATACTGGGGTAAATGTGCACACTCACACACGAAACACAATAAAGCACAATAAAGCACAATAAAGCACAATAAAGCACGCGCACACTTTCACGGGTGCGCGCGTCCATATCCAGTACAGTACCATTTCTCTAAACTAAACAAACAATTAGAAATTATACGTATGTATGTGTATGTGCACACATATGTGCATGTATATATGTGTGTATGTGAGTGTATACATATGATTGTGTATACGTGTGTGTATATATGTATATATATATATATATATATATCATCTGTTATCTATGCTCCATCTTGTTTGTGTGTGTGTACGTGCACTTATGTTTGGGTGACTTAATCCATGTATGCATATGTGCTTGGATTAGAAAAGAAAGAAAACTTCAACCAATATATACATAAGGAAGGATGTATGAATATGTATGTGTATGTGTGATTGTGGGTGCATGTGTCCATATATATATGGGTGGATGAATGTATACGCATCTGTATGTGTGTGTGTGTATATATACATATGTATGCATATGTATACGTGGGTAAATGTGTTCGTGTGGATATGGATATACGTTTGATCCCCTGCATATGTCTCTCTATGTATGTGCATATATGTGTGTATGTGTATGTGCCTACATAGTATTTGGATGTTTGTGAGTGTGTATGTACATACATGTATGTATATATATATGTGTATGTGCGTGTATATTTGTGTATATGTATCTTCTCCTACCTATTCTCCATCTTACTTGTGTGTGTGCGTGTACTTATGTTTGAATGATTAAGTGCATGTATGCATGCGTGTTTTGGTTGGGACGGGATGAAAAATTAACCAATATGTGCCTGACGTGTTAGTGGTGGATGTGTGTGAGTACGTGTGTGAGTGTGTAGGTGGGTATATATATATATATATATATATATAAGTATGTTCCTACATATATTTCTATGTAAGTGCGTGTGTATGTGTGTATGTGCCTGCGTGCGTATGCGTGTGCATATGTACATGTCCATGTATGTATATGTATGCGTGTGTGAGTGTGTGCTATACATGGGGAAAGAAAGTCTTAAAAAAAACTTAAAAAAACGTAAAAACCTTCACCAAATGGACTAAAAGCGCCCTCTTAGTGCTAGTGCCTCACATGTAAATAATTCTGCTCACTTCACGGAACTGATCAAGGGAGCACCCATCAGTACACACCAAATGGTAAGCCTAGATGCGGTTAGCCTGTTCACTAAATTCCCAACTAGTTAGGCACTAGCAGTAATTCAAGACAAACTAGCTGCGGACCTCTCCATAGAAGAGCGCACATGTGTACCATTGCCAAACTGAATAGAAATGCTGATGACATTCTGCATAGAAACAACCTACTTCAGAATGGGTACTGACCTATATCGACAAGAGGAGGGACTAGCTATGGGCTCGCCATTATCACCAGTGATGGCGAACATATACATTGAATACTTCGAAGACATGGCCTTAGGTTCAGCTCCCGTAAAGCCCACCATGTGGCTAAGATACGTTGATGACACCTTCATACTCTGGCCCCATCAGGAAGACATCCAGGCTCCCCATAGACCATGTGAACTCAATAAGACTATCGATACAGTTCACAATGGAGAAAGAAAAAGATAACCAACTGGCCTTCCTTGATATACTCATATCACGCACAGAGCATGGGTGTAAGACATCCGTATATCGCAAACCTACCTTCACCGGACAATACCTAAACTTCAACTCCCATCACCCATACAGTATCAAACATGGAATCGCACGCTGCTTACAACATCGAGCAGAGACAATAAGTAGCGACACCATTACATACCACCAAGAAATGGTCAGGTTGAAGAATACCCTCTGTCGTAACAACTACCCCGATAGCATACTATCCACCAGACGTGTTAATAGTATAAGAGAGGAGAATGAAACCCAAAAACCTCCAACGGTCTGTCTACCATACATACGAGGCATCTCCGAAAAGATTCAGAGAATATGTGCCCCTACAACATCAGGACGGTATTCAAAAGCGAGTCAACACTCAGACGACACCTGGTACGAGTGAAGCCCCGCATGGATGAGAACATGACCAAAAACTGCATATACTCGATCCCATGCAGTTGCAGAAAGGTTTACAAGGGTGAAACATGCTGCCCCCTTAAAGTAAGGGTGGAAGAACACCGAAAAAGCGGTAACTAAATAGGAGACGGAAAAATCGGGTATAGCCAACCATGTCTGGATGGAGAGGGGGGATCATCGCCCCCTATGGGATGAAGTAAAAATAATAAACAGAGAAACCCACTGGAAAGTGAGAAAACTTAAAGAAACAGCTCACATGCTCGGACATAACAACCTACTGAGCAAACCAAGCATAGAGCTGAATGCAATTTGGACACCTCTGATAGAGAGAGAACACCTTGAATAACAACATAGGTTTAACATTAACAAAAAACAACTAAGAATTGTCCTAGTGGCATATGGCCGAGTGGTCCTAGACTTTGTATCAAATTTACAGTTACCCAAAGGTGCTGTGTTCAATCCTGAACAAAGGCAGTGAAAAAGTAACATTGAAAAACAGAGAATCAGCAACCATGTCCCAAAGCCTAGCTGGAGTCCGAACACGGTACCCCCGTAATAATAATAAAGGGTTGGGTTCGAGACTCCTAACAAACGGTTCACCTGACGAAGGCCGGAGGGCAAAACGGCCGAAACGTAGTGACAATAACAACCAAGATGAGGAAATCAGTCCGAAAATCTCAATCAAAATCAATGCTAATGGCGAAGTTTAGATTGACTGTTTCGAATGCATCGAATGAATGCTTTTAGCGATAAAACAAAATTACTTGATGAAATTAAGTGCATTTTTTTTTATGAGAACTTCATTCCATAACGGTTACGTAGAATATAATTGTTTTTTTTTTATAATTTTTAGTTTTTTAATGGGGGACGTAAACTACACAAGTACCGCGATCATTTTAGAATTTAGAATGTGAGATCTGTTTCAAATATAAATTTAACGTAAAATGATCATCGTTTCTTGCCACCCTAATTCTTTATGGATGTTAATTAAATTGTTTCCTACTAAATTAAGTTCGATTTGCAACATTGTAAAATCATGTGTAAACACCCCCTCCTCCAATAAGCGCACATAATTTAAAATTGGTAACACACTACAATGTTTTGGAAAAGCAGCTCATTTTACGCTAAATTTATTTTTGAAATTGACCCTCTATTTTAAATTCCTAATCGTTTGATATTTATTTATTTTTTTATAATTATGCGTGTTTATAGGCAATGTTTATATTTCATTTTTAAATAGTTACGTGTAAAACGGTACGAAGATGTAAATAATGTATTCTTGTGAAATTATCGGTGTGTTTTTTTTATTCATTTTACTTTTTCGCCCATCGCAATTATAACTTTTTGTCGCGAAAAGAAAAGTTCGATTCTCCATTTTATAAATGACCCAGCCCTTTCTTACTACTAAGTCCGTGATGATACAAAAAAATAAATTTTTATGATTTTACCGATTGGGTTGTGAGTCAATAGTAAAAAAAATAGTTAACTGCTTTAAAACGATTAGAATGGTTGGGAAACGGGTGAACATTTTATATTAAATTCATATTAAATTTAGGAATTTAAGAAAATTTGGCAACGGAAAATGGGGCATTTTCGCCAGTTAGGAATAAAAGGGAAATTATTGAATAAATATCGATTGAAAATTAATTTGAGCCGTGTTCTCGCGGAAAAGACTCCCCAATCCCCCACTCCAATATAAAATATTAATATACTAATTGTTCTGTTGTGAGCTATCGAATGCGGGATTTTTTCGGTTGAAATCGAGAATCTGCACATAATTTTGGTTCGAAGTCATATCAACCGAAACATTAACAAAGTTAGTATCTGTTCTGATGCTACCCTTCACCTCTTTTCGTTCAATGAAGGAGAAATGACCGAGGCAATTTTAATTTTTGTTCCGACCAAAAGTGGCACATTTGGGAGCTGGATATTCTCCATATTTAAAAACGACTTTGTATCTAACTGTACTTTCTGTGGGGGCGCAAGTAAACAGAAACACTCAATATGTAAACAGTAGTACAAAGCATGTTCATAACTTATAGACATCGATTTTATTTTGTTTTAAAGAACCCTTCACATTTAATTTTTTTAATATAGTTTTTTGGGGGAAGGACTTTTAAAAAGACTCTTGAACAGCAAGCTATTTCCAATCGATATTTATTTAATAATTGCCCGAAATTTATATGGGCTACTGACTCTACATCCTAAATTCTAAAATAATTTTGTTTTTAGTGGGTTCACAAATATCGCTCAAAATAGAATTTCAATGCGGGTGGGGGATACTTTTAAATGTAGATATAATTTAAATTTTAAATTTGAAAAATTTCTAAATGTTTCCTCTTCATCTATTTTATCCAGACTGTGATAAATTCATTGCGATATATTCATGTATATTTTTAACATTTGCGAAACCCCGAGGATGATACGATAAAAAAGACGGTATCAGACAAAGTGGCTCCAGGAAAAAAAAAACTCGTTTGAAATCTTCTAACATTAAACTCTAAGCTCCCTGGGAAGTAGCCTGTAAACATTTGGCAACTAGGTGCGAAAAATACTTGACCGTTTTATACCGTTTGATAAGGGGATATGACCTCTAAAACATTTACTTAAACCAATAAAAAATGAAATGAAGGTTGAAAGCGATTCCCCCACAAAAAATACAACACAAAATTAATTGTTTTTTTTTATAATCATGTTTTGGCCCAAAATGTGACCATAACAAATTCAGAAATAATAAATCTAAGAGTCTATTTATCTATATCAAATTACATAGATCGGTAGAAAATTACATTGTCTTGATTTAGTAAAAGTTAATTGCTTTAGATTTTTTTCATTTCTCACCTCTTTACTGCATTGATATTTTTTTTTTAATTACAACAAATATTTTCCCATGCCAATTAACTGTTTGTTTGTCAATAATTAAATTTATTCAGATATCAAATTGCCCTTAAACTTCATACGAAAATATATTGTAAAAAATATTAGAAATTGGAAAAATATTACATCTGATTTTTCAGTACTCCTCCATCACCGAGTGCTCAATTTTACTTTTAATACTTTTTGGTGGCTATCTGAAATATTTTAAAGATTGTTTTATGCTAAAGTTGGTCTAGAAAATTGAATGAACAAGGTGTGGCGTAGTCCCTGGCATTGACAGGCTCATTTTCGACGAAAATAGTGTTTGGAGGTATGCCAAAAACCACATCGACAACTAAAATAAAGGTTACGTTATGGCTAAATTAGAAAATGAACCATATCAAACGAACGTGTATTTATATTAAAATGGAAATAAATGATACAATGAAAAATATTATGATTATTAGCTAGCAAATGCTAACATAACAGTAACAATATTTTGTAAATGAAAAATCAAGAAAAACATGATAGAATTGCAAAACATTTATATAACTCAGTTTACAAAAATTTGTTTTTTAGAAAGACTCATGTGCGAGAGATTAAGCAAACTCGTGTTTTTGTAGGAAAATGTAACATTTAGTAGAAAATGAATATGAAAACTTTTGAAATAACGATAAATATTCTTTTTTAATTAAAAAGAATTTGGTTAATTACAATGATTACAAGAGAATAATTTAGTTATGTGTTACACTTATATTTAAGTCCTAAAATTCTTCAATTATAATGTAAAAAACATTAACATGTCTCCAGTTTCACCTTTCAGACGATTTCTACTTGGTAAATAAATATTACCTCCAATACTAAATAATCGTTCACTTTCAACAGAAGACGGGGGTGCTGATAAATATTTCCCGGTTAAAGATGCCAGGATGGGAAATTCATATTTATTTGAATTCCACCATTGAAAAATATAATCGTCGATTTGATATTTTTTAATTTTTTATATTTTCCTATTTCTATTTTTAATGAGTATATTTGTTTGTTTATTTCACTGTCTAATTCATTCTTTACTGGTCCGACCTTTTCATTGTCTTTTTTCTTTAATTCAGTGAGGCATTTTGCAAAACTAAAATTAAAGCCATTATCAGCATCACTTTTCTCCACAGATACGTCAGACACATCAGTCTCCATAACTTTTGATACATTGGGTGACGTGTCTATTTTTTCTTTGGTTATAGCATAGATATCTTGTGTTAACCATTCTGTAATAGCCTTCTCATGGGTCAGGGCGCTGTAGTTATTTTCAAGGAAACAAGATTTAAATCTGGGATCGAGGCATGTTGCTAGAATAAGGTTTATATCCTGTAAATAATTATCAAATCTCGCATTAAAAGAAGTTTTCCATGCTGAAAGTGCTGAATGTAACCCATGAAATAGTCCTCTATCTTCTCCCCTTTTAAAAAAAATGATGAATCACTTTAATTTGAGGTATAATATAAGACGCAGTTGCTTCTCTGCTAGACAGTACATTTGTGCATTCATTAAATTGTTTCAGTATTTTTAGTATTTATTCTAAAATCTTCCATTGGTTGGATTCCAAAGAATGTGGTTTTTAAATGCTCACTGCAATATGAAATAGGATAATTTTTTTCGAATACTCTTGAGAGCATAGCATATTGACTGTTCCATCTTGTATTCACATCCTGAATAAATCTATGGTTGGGCAGATTAATTTTTTTCTGGTATTTCTGGTACTTTGCAAAAGCTGTAGGTGAATGTTGAAGTGTCAAACTATTTGTTTACAAACAGATATCATGACCTTCACATATTTCTGTGTAAAATGGCATCATTAATCGTCAACTGTAATGTGTGTAGAAAACATGGTAAAGCTGAATAATTCGTTTGCACAGTTGCTGCTGCCATATTAGCTGCATTATCTCGTATAAGAACATGGATTTTGCAAGAAATATCAAATTCTTCTACTGCGTTTTTAATAATTTCACTAATATTGACTGCAGTGTGTGATTCTTTAAATGGAGTGATTCTTAAAACTGCACTTCTTTGCTCAAAGTTTTCATTGATCCAATGAGATGTCACACTTAGAAAGATAAGTTCGCTAAACCAACAGACCAACCATCACTGGTAAAAGATACATAACTAGCAGTGTTTATTTCCTCCTGTATTTTATTTCTGACCTTCCTATATATATCATGCACAATATTTTCTTTGATATACTTTCTAGAAGGTATTATATAATTTGGACAAATGTGCTTCAATAGTCTTTTGAAACCAAGGTCGTCTACAACAGAAAAAGGTTGTAAGTAAATTGCAATCATTTCACCAATATATCTGTGAATTCTTTGAGCTTTCTTATCATTTATATCCCAAGTTTTATTTCCAGTGACAATATCGTGCAAAGTTTGTTGTTGAAAGGAATCTCTGGCAATTTTGGCGCGTTTCATGGTTAAATCATCGATTGGCTGTGCTCTTTTAATCTCTTCTTTCCTTTTCTCGTCTTTTTCTTTTTGAAGATCTTTGCGATGCTGTGTATTTAAGTGTTTCAACATGTTTGTTGTGTATGTAAGTGTTTCAACATGTTTGTTGTGGTAAAAGAAGCAATGTGTGTTCCTCTAGTTATTTGCTTATTGTACAATTGACATATTGATTTATTTTGATTAACATCAGAGATCTTTTAAAAATTCCAAAGTATACTTTGCTGCTTATCACTGGATCTGCTTGTCATAATTTTTGTCTGAAAATAATAAACACCAGTTAATAATATTTTGATTTTATTTATATGTAGATGTTATAAAGATTTAAACAATGTTTTATGAATTGTATAATAAACAAAAGTTATATTTTCTTCACTTATTTTAAGCTGACATGAGCAATTTCCTCAAAATAGTATTCGCGTATTTTTCCATCAATAGAACACATTGAGGATAATTCAATTTTAACATTCATTCTGAAAATAAGAGACACAATATTGCAACATTATTGTAAGCATGAGTGCATCAAGTATTTTGGCTTACATTAAATTAAAGAAATTTGGTTAAAATAGCTTCAGGGTTCACTAAGAACTTTGATTTTTAGTAAATGCTTATGTATTAAAAGATTGAATGCTTATAAACTTTTCAGATCCAATCATTTTTATGAATAGGCATTAGATCAACTTTATTGTAACAAATAAATTGAACTTTCTATTTTAAAAAAATAATTTGGAAAATAAACGGCTAGATTAAAAGACTGAGAATAGGAGCAAAATAAAAATAAAGGAAAGTAAAAAAGGCTAGCGAGCAACATCAGGTAAGGACAGACGTTATATGTATAAAATTAAAATGAAAGTGTACTTTACATATTATTTTGACGGTATATAATTTTGAACTTTGAAAAGATAATATGAGAACACTTTAATTTAGGTAAAAATGGCAACAGCAAAAATGGTAGAAGTTTATAAATAGGTAAAAATGGCGATTTATAAAAAATATAGGTTAATATCTCACACTAGGTTTATTAAAATATTGTATACTATAAATGAACAGTAAACATAGGAAGTTTGTCAAATTAAAAAAAAACAAACGTTGATACATCTTTAATCCAAAAGCCAAAAAAAAAAGAAAATTCTAAAACCTATTTATTTGGTGACTTTTCTGAATCATTTGTTTTTGTTTTGAGATATAGTTTCAAAAATGCATTAAAAAGTATTTACTGTTGTTCCTCACAAATGCAAAGTTAAACACGAGGTCAGTTTTTAATGTGAGAAATATACAGCTCCCCAAAAAGGGGCTTTTTGTATCAGAACAAAAATAAAAATAAAAATGACCTCAGTCTAGAAGAAGTTTTTCAGCACTTATATTAATGCAGAAAATTGGAGGGAAGGGGGTTAGCCTCGTCTTAAAACAATATCCTCCGCAAGAACCGTTCTACAATTTATTATTAATCAATATTTATTCAATAATTGTCCTTTTTACCCTAGCTGGCTAAAATGGCCGCTTCTCTGTTGCCCAATTTACGATTTCTAGCGAGTGAGTAAATACCTTTCACAATATTTATTTTCAAGCATGGAGGGACGCCGTGTTCCTCTTTTAAACTATATGAGTGAGAACCTAACAACTTCACTCAGTGTAAATACTTATTTACAAATAGTCATTTTAAAATTTGGCGGTGAGGGGTTAGCCATATTTCAAACTAGAGGGTAGAGAGTTGAGCCCGGCACTTCACCAACAGTCTTAATTTTCTGTTACTAAAATGCTGTTTTTCCCTATTTATCCATTTTTATCATTTTTGCCGTTGCCACTTTTATCCTGCTATTTATTCCCTTGCAATTTTACCGAGCACCAAGAACACATAGCTGCAAAATAACAGAGTAAAATATTAAGCAATATTTATTTTTAAATATCATTGGCGAGATGATTTAGTTTACTTTTAAAACTAGCGTAGCCCAGTAAATCCCTATTCAGGACGGTCTTAAAATCTATTTTGAAAATTAAAGTTATGGATATTGTAAATATCATGGCCTCTAGAATAAATGTGCTATGGTGATAACTGAAATGATTCTAGATAGTGTAAGATAGAGTATTACCACATCATCAAATTTCACACACATTTGATGGTATTGTGCCTAATTTGTAAAAATAGACTATATATTTTACCCAATAAACAATTCAAAGTCTAGTATCTGTTCTGATATTACACTTTATCCTTATGTACTCTGCAACTGACAGAAAACCCTTTGAGACTGAGACAAATTTCATTGCCCTTTCAATCCAGAGTATCCTTTTTGGGAGTGTTGTATTCCCTATATTAAAACCGCCTTGTATCTAACACTACCTTCGGGTAGGGGACGACAAGTAAATAGAATCACATGTAAACTAACTCACACACCACAGACAAAATGAGATTTTACACTTTTCGGCGATTATGTGAACATATTAAAAAAAAAAACTAATTTTAAATTTACAGAGTGGGATCAGTTTAGTATATATATTTAAAGTAAAATCATCTAGTTTAAAAGGAATAAATATTTATCAACGGTATCAGCAATGAAAAATTAACATAATAAAATATTAAAAGAATCGGATTTGGAATCGCAAATTAGGCACGAATTTTTCCGATACCGATTCCGATACCCCGATAACTACTGATTTGTCTGATTCCCGATTTCGATTCCGATTAATCGGTACAAAACTACACACACACACACACACACACACACACACACACACACACACACAAACACACATATATATATATATATATATATATATATATATATATATATATATATGGCCATAGTTAGTTATCACACTGCGAGACAAGAAATATACCAGTGTAGAGAATATAAGAAGAAAAGTAATTTTGTTTGACAGTATAATAATAAACTGTTACTTGTTTCGTAAGAATTCCTATATAATGTTCCACAATATATTCATAGATAAGTATGTTGAAAAACACATTAGCAAGAGATAAAAACATATTTACTTTTCGGGAAAAGAAACCCAAATTAAATGGATTTTCTCTAATCATCAGGCCTCGAAAGAAATACAATCTATCTCATCAAAGGAGATGAGTAAGTAAAATGCGGAATCAGAATTTTCTTGCAAAATATATAATGACACCACAGATATGGAGTAGATCAGACTAGCGTAAGAATGAAAAACAGTATAAAGCAGAGAGAATTGGGAAAGAGTGAACAATAATTTCACGTGAATGGATTTTTAAATCAATGAAGAGTGGAAAATCTACAGGCAATCACATCCAAAATGTTAGTAAATGTAGACGATCCAGATATAAAAAAAAAATATTCCGTGAATGTAAGATGGTTCGAACTAATCCAATGGACAGAATTATTATTATAAAAAAGAAATGTAAATTGTCAAGAGAATGAGGAAGTGGAGAGCTTTAACATGCTTTGAGGCTGATTTGCTATATATATATATATATATATATATATATATATATATATAAATCAAAATAAAGATAAAGCCAAATAGGAAATAGAGCTTATAATAGTTATCCATTTATTTACCATTTATCTAGTGTTTACTTTTCAGATTAAATATGTTTTTAACTCATATATATATATATATATATATGTATATATATATATATATATATATATAGGCATTATTTTTGGGACACCCTGTTATATATATATATATACATATACATACATATATATATATATATATATATGTATATATATATATATATAACTAGCTCTACCTACGTATTGAGCACTTTTGAAGTAAATACTTCAAGTTCACGCATAAATTTAAACTTTCGTATATTAATTTTGTGCGAGTAAATGAAGTAGTTATATATATATATATATATATATATATATATATATATATATATATATATATATGGTTTTAAATAAAATAGTAGGCGGATGTTTCTCGAGAGCTCTCGAGAAACTTCCGCCTACTATTTATTTAAAACCATATACAAATTCTGTACCTCTAAACATTTATTTATATATATATATATATATATATATATATACATACATTTATTTATATATATATATGTATACATATATATATGTGTGTGTGTGTGTGTGTTTTAGAAATAATAAATAAATAAAAATGTTATATACGTACGAACAAATTAAAGGGCGACTTTCTAAGTAAATAAAAAAAAGAAGAAAAATCAGTTTCGAGGCGGAGCCAATATTAACCGTATTTATCGCTTGAAAAAAACAAGGAGAACATATATATATATATATATATATATATATATATATATATATATATATATATATATATATATATATAATAAAAATACGTCCAAATAAAAAGTGGGCGACTTTCTAAGAAAAAACACCGTTTCTCCGAGGCGGGGACATTAACCTTAATATCGTTAAAAAAATCAAAAACAAAAACCACTTAAACAGATGAATGATGAAAACGAGAAATTAAATCGTCTATGGCATCATAGCGGAATGGATAAGGGCGCTAGACGGAAATACATAAGGTCCAAGCTTCGAATCCTACGAATAGTCAAGCTATGCTGATGAGGAGTAGGGCTCCAAAACACGCGTGTCCGTAGATTACCGTTTAAAAAAATAATAACTAAATATATATATATATATATATATATATATATATATATATATATATATATATATATATATATATATATAACAGGGCGTTCCAAATATCAAATATAATGCCTCACATTTTATTTTGTCCAAATAGAAAAGGGGAAGCTGCAAATTGCACTATTATGGTGACTGAATCTATGCATTCCTTACCTAAAATATTCTCTCTCTCTCCCTCTCTCTCTCTCCCTCTCTCTCTCTCTCTCTCTCTTGCTCTAGCGCAAGTTTTGTTTGTCTAATACTCTAAGAAAGCAAATTCCTGTGATGGACATATATCAGAAACAGGCGGGTGTCATCGGATTCCTAGTAACAATGTTTTAACCATAGCAATAACTATATAGATATATAAATTCTTGACAACAAAATCTGTCTTATTTAAGTTGTATTTCTGCTATCTTTCTTGCTTTTAAATATATTAGTTAAAAAATATGTTTTATTTTTTGTACGATTTAGCAAATACGATAGGTAAATTAATAAAAATTGAAAATTAAGATGACCTGATCAGAAAATAGAAATATATTTCGACAATCAGGAAAGGTTCGTAATTTCTCAAACCAATAAAAAAACATTGTAAGAATATGAGAGTAAACATTTAGGTTATACAACATATAATTGGTATTATTTAGATAATTCCGTCTATGTTCTCATTTGGTCGACGTAGCCTTCATACTTAATCAAGTAGATCTTATCAAAATTGCGAATTTTAATTCGAACTCAGGAATCTTATTTCGTAACTATTAAAGAAAATGTAAATCTAGCTCTAACCCTCTTTTATCGCCGCAATGTTGAATTCCTGTACTTGTTTTACAAGTACTTTAATCGAATGTGCTTTGTTTAACTTGCACTTGTGTAAGAGAGGGGTCAAGAAGAAGCAGTGAATATTCTCTTTATCTGTCTATCGATCTGCTTAGGTAATTATATATGTATCTATTTATCTATCTTCCATTGATTTATATATCTCTTGAACTAATCTATCTATATAATTTTTTAACTATCTTGTGATGAGGTGACAAGAGATTAGAAGCTACGTTTTGACAGGTTGTCAAACATATCGAAATGTGACCTGGTCAAGTTTTCAGTTGAAAGTATCTGAACAAGTTACCGGAATTGACGTGCCACATGTCTCGTGTTCCGGTTTGTTCAAGCATTGAGGGGAGAAATATCAGAATGTAGACGCAGTAAAACAACCCAAAGCAAAGATCGTCGATCACTACTCTGTTATGACGAATAACTGGGAGTGAAATAAAATCTATAAAATCTCTTGGGAAAGGTTTTAAGCGTTTCTTCTAATATATTCCAGACCCCCCCAAAGATGTTGGCGATAATTCCAGAAGTAAAATTTGCAGAGCAGGTATGTCGTTATGTATATATTGTTATATGTTCTGACACGCACGCATCAACGTCACTATATGATACGCATCACGGACGGTAAAATAGACATTAAAGATACAAGGACGTCAGTCTGTTATACCGTGTACATACATACATATTTACACACATATGGTTCGTTTATGATAAGAACAAACAGGCATTTAGAAGTGGCACGTATACACATAAAGCACACCATCATTCAACTATGTACACACGTACGGTGATGTACAGTAGATACACGGTCGTATATAGACATCCCCCAACGTATATGTAGAACTTGTACCCCCTCGACGTACTTTACCCCGAAAAACAGTTCCCGGATATATTAAACTTAAACTATATTCGATGGTAAAGTCCAAACTTGCAGGCTTTGGGGAGTGTGGAACCACACTTTAATTGTCATTGCTTCCAGGTACTCTCTGACCCGGAGTGGTAGTACCTGTTATGGTCCCAAATAACACTATATTCTATTAAAAAAAAATTCTTCAAAATGACTGGATTCGGTATAATAACCTGAAAAGGGTTGATATGCGGTAAAACAAAAACAACCAACCAACCAACCAACAAATCCCTGATAAACCCCTTACCAAAAAATCACACGCCTTTACTACTGAGATCCCCGAATGTAAGAAAGATGCCTAATAGTTTCTTCCTTCGAATCGATAGATTTTGGATTTTTTTTTCCTGCTATCTGCTTCCCTGGATGAATTGATATACAAGTTTGAATGTAACGTGAGCCAAGATCTTGTTTATATTTCCTAGACATATAGTAGTTAGAAGTATGTGTATTACTCACGATTAAATATTTTCGAGAGTATATTATCATAAGATGCTAAAAATTTAGCAGACAGAGTTACGGACCAAGGACAAATAAATATTTTCTATTGCAATAAAATTTTTATAATGAAATAACATACGTCCGTTCGGTTACATTAAACATGAAAATGAAATATTACCCAAATAGAGAAGAAAGTATTTATTTAAAAATTTTATCAACTGATTATGGTTATTGAGGTAACGTACATGTTTCTAGAATATTAGAATAGTAAATTCGGAAGATCTGCCGTTTATTTTTTTTATTAATAACGGCTTCTACCTTAAGCATTGACGCTTTTCCTCGAAAATAAGCGCATTAAATACGAACATTGTTTAAAGCGAACGATAATCATCATCATTTACTAAAATCATGTGACTGTTTTAATAATTTTTTTAATTTTTATTTCTAAATTGCTAGGAAATACATGACATTTCAGTGTTTTTATTCTCTCGTTGTAAATATTTTAGTTTTTCTATAGAATATACACCCACATCTGCTGAAATAGTTATTTTTTTCGGAAAATTAAATCGATACAGCTAATGCATGGTTTAAACAAGTGGGCAAGCAAAACACATCTAAAGAAATCCATTGTGTTTACGTTGTTTTGAAATTTTTAGGGAATACGGATTAGGGAATACAAGCTATTTCCATATTTTATAGGGGCACTTCTCTTATCGTGCACATCTTTAACACACATGGTATAATCTAATTTCACAACCCATTTATGAAAAGTTGTATTTTCATTTGAAATAAATAGAAAACAGAATTTTAATATTAATAGCAATACACAATATATATATATATATATATATATATATATATATATATATATATATATATATATATATATAGTAATTTATAAAATATATATGGCGATTAAGCTACACTGAATATTCTGCGTCTCATACACTATAGGATTTGTCAGGCTTATGCGCATAAGCCTGACGAATCCTATAGTGGATGAAACGCAGAATATTCTGTGTAGCTTAATCGCCATATATATTCTATAAATTACTAACTAGCTCTACCTACGTATTGAGCACTTTTGAAGTAAATACTTAAAGTTTACGCATAAATCTATACTTTCGTATATTAAATTTATGTGAGTAAATGAAGTAGTTATATATATATATATATATATATATATATGATTTACGTAAATATCATTTACATACACTCAAATAATTACACATCAACAAGAAATACCCTTTCTAAGATGGTTAAATAAATGTCACAGAATTTTTGCGAATTCTGTGCTCCATTACAAATATTTATATGAGGACGCAATTAGAATGAATCGTTTATTTAGATATTTTATTACTAAATAACAGGGGGCTCCGGTCTTTGTCCGATCGTAAAATACGCGTAAGTATTCTATTTAAATTAGTCCAGATTTCGAATATATTTTTTAGACTCGTTATTTTAAAGGTAAAAAATGTATTTGGGTGCCATCAAATAGAATCGAAACACAAAGCAAAACTTTGGTATTCAAATCTGGTGATGTTACCACTGTACCAACGTGATCCGCGGATTGACTACTTAGATATTAAAAATTAAAAATAAACCAAGGTAAATGTACAAAAAGTATATTTTTCTAATATTTTATACTCCTTTTGACAGTTTAAATTCTATTTTTATCAGCTAATTACCCACAAAGGAACAGTTGATTAAAGATCTAATTATTTGAGGCCCCTCGCGTCGCTCTGCGACGTTTAGTTTCTGGATAGATAGAGTTTGAGAAGGTTGAAATAATTAGAAAGACAGAGAGTGGATTTTATAAAGAGGACAAGGGGGAGGGGGTAAACTAGTCGTAAAATACGCTTAAATATGATATTAATATTTTCCCAGATTTCGTATATATAATTTTAAAGTCCTGATTTCAAAATTTAAAAAAAATATTTGGAGACCATCAACCAGAATCGCAATCGCAAGCATAACTAATATTCAATGCGGTTGACGTTATCACTGTACCAACGTGACACGCGTATAAACAGATAAACAATACGCTAAGATGAATGTGCAAAATGCATAATGATTTTTTTTTCAGTTTTGAGCCATTTTAAAACATGTAAAAACTATTTTAACCGGCTAAAGATCATAAACGTACAGTCCTTAAAAATCAAATCAATTGAATCCCCCAACGATCCCTCTGCAATTTTAGTTTTGGGGAAGACTAAGTTTGAAAAAGGAGACAGACAGAAATATAGCCTTTTATATATTAGATTAGGGGACACCCGGCTTTGCTTGGTTGTAAAATTCGCTTAAATATGATATTTTAATTTTTTCAGAGTTCGAATAATTTATAAAATCGTGATTTCAAAAATAAAAAATATATATATATTTGTGTGCAATCAGCTGTAATTGAAACCAACATCCAAGCTGTAGCATTTTAAGCTAGTGACGTTACCACTGTATCAAAGTGGCAAACATGTGAAGTGATGAAAAATGAAAGATAGATATATAAAATGAATAAGGAGTTTATTTTTGCAAGTTTGACCACTTGTTAACTTTTAAAAACATTTTTAACCGGACTAAGTCCATAAAAAATAGCATATATAAAATCCAATCGTTCGAGAACTCTAGCGCTTCTCTGCGGCATTTTCTTTCGGAGGATATAGATTTTCAAATGCAGAAACAAATAGAAAGACTGACAAACGTAGAATTTTATATATTAGAAAACTAGCGGGACGCGCCAGGCTTTTCCCCGCGGTATAAAATACGCTTAATATATTTGAATTTGTTCAGATTTCGTATATATTATTATAGAGTCGTGATTACAGAAGTAAAAAAAAAGGTATTTGGGTTATCAGCTAGAATCGAAACCGAAACTGTAGCATTCGAAGCTGGTGACGTTACCACTATTCCAACGTTACGAAGAAACTGATTAAAAATTTAAAATTTAAAATAAACTAAGCTGAATTACAATATGTATAATTTGTTCAATTTTGATCTATTTTTGACCACATGAACACTATTTTAACAGGCAAAAGACCCATAAAATTATGTCACGTAAAAAAATCGTATCATTTGAGACTCCTAGCGCTGCTCTGTGACTTTTAGTATCGAAGGAGATAGACATAGATAGGAGATAGACATATAGTCGTTTATATATTAGATTTGATCAAAACCTATCGCATTATTTTGATTCTAAAAATTTAAGTGATATGAAGAAAAAAAGACTTTAATTTAATTAATTTGGCTTATTCTTGTCTAAATTTTATGCAAATTTGTAATATTTTACTGTTATATTATACCCATTTAAAATAGCTTAAAATACTCCAAAGAAACAGTAATTTAGAAAGTAATGTTTACTGTATCTTATATTTATATTTGAAATGACACAAACAATTTGGAATGTTTTAATCATTTATTTTTCTTACAAAACAATTCTTCCAGCATATGTAATTTAGGATACATGTTTTACAGATCTGTTTCTATATGTTAAAACAATCTTTATTATTATTGGGTCAATATCTATTTTTTGCGCAATCACTCCTAAGAAAAATAGTCTTTATACTTTAGAAAAAATGCTTGACAGTATCACCTTAGTTAATGGATTAAAGACAATTCATATTAGATGAATGAAATAGTATTATTATATAAATAATTACTTTGTATACTAAATCTATGAATTACTTTTCTATTCAATTGTATCAAAATACGTGATCCTGGGTCTTACATACATTTCCTTTTATTTTCCTTCTTATGCATTTTTCTTTTTAAGCTAAAAAATTCCATTTTTCTGAGGCGTATATGAACGAGAAAACTCGATGTTGAAAAATAATAATTCGTTGTGTCTGTTAGGATCTTCTCTTAGCAATGGCTGGCGGTTATTACTTCTCTTCAAATTTCTTAGGAAGTATGGATTTCTAAATTCTAACTATCAATCGTTCAGGTATAGTGAGTGATATATTAGACACATTCTTTAAAACATGGAAAGCCGAATAATTTCTCATATATAAGGTTCATGTCAGCTTCAGTTCGTGTCAGCTTCAGTTATCCTTGTAGTATCGAAACAGTGTGCTGAAGACGCCGGTGCAACCTGCTGTTATTTTTCGTCCGTTTTTATTAGGACAGCTGGCTGATAAAAAACAACCACACTTAGATGAGAAAAAAACTGTATAGGAACACTATTAAGGACAATATACCAGGAAAAGATAAAAGAAAAACTTGCAAAATGTCTTTCACAACATGTACTCGATTGACTTGCCTACAATCATTGTTACATTATGTACAAATAACCCCTTGACAACCCCATTTCTTAGTCAGTCTTAATCAATATTAAATAGAGAAATAGTCAATCACCTCAGCAGAAAAAACCTTCTTAGTGACATGCAATATGGTTTCCGTTCTGCAAGGTCTACCGCAGATGTGCTAACGGTTATATCTCACAGGATTAGTGAATCTCTTGACAAAGACTTCCTTTCTAGGACAATTGCTCTTGAGATATAAAAGACCTTAAACAAGGTATGGCATAAGGGTCTACTTCACAAGATTTCCAGCTACGGTATAACTGGAAATGTTTTCTCAATCATTAAATCATTTCTCTCCGATAGGCTCAAAAGAGTAGTGGTCGATGGACAAAAATCAGAGGCCTGCAGTATTAATGCTGAAGTCCCTCAAGGGTCAATCCTGGACCCAACTCTCTTCCTGATCTACATCAATGACCTCCCTAAACACATACTTAAATCATTCGTAAATGACAAAGTTCTCTCTGATTCTCTCTCCTCTGATCTCGAGCGCGTGGTTCAGTGGGGGAAGACGTGGCTGGTTACCTTTAATGCATCCAAAGCCAAACTATCCTTACATCATCAATGCTCTGATCCCCATCTGGCATCAATTGGGATGGATGGCTCTCGTCTGGTAGAGGCCCCGTGTTTTGACAAGCTTCTGGGTTTGACCTTTACTCCTGATCTCAAATGGAACACGTACATCAAGTCTGTTGCCAAGGTCGCTGGAGAGATCGTGGGATCCTTCTACCGCTCCAGAAGATATCTCACTACTGATGCAATTCTCTATCTATATACAAGCCAAGGACGTCCAAGGATAGAATACTGCTGCCAGATCTGAGAAGGAGCTGCTAAAAACAGCTTATCCTGCCTTGACAGAGTACAAAATAGACTTCGTGGCTTAGTGGGGATGCCGTTTTTTTTTACCCTGCAACCTCTCTCCCATAGAAGAGACGTTGCGAGCCTATCCTTGTTTTATCTTTATTTCCATGGCAGGTGCTCGTCTGAACTCCAATCTTTGGTCCCCCCTCGCCAATCGTTCTCGAAAACACCCGTCTAGCTGAATCCACTGTGAAAAATTTCCCTCACTCTTTATCTGTGCCTAAACCAACACGTGGATTCCATGAACAAAGCTTCTTGCTTAGAACTGCACGCCTATGGAACTCTGTTCCGTCTGCCTGCTTCCCACCTGACTACAACCTGGATGTCTTCAAATCCAACCTAAACAAATTCCTAATGAACCGCCCCCTTAAGTAAACACTTCATCAAATCTCCACACTAACGTACTTTACTTGCAATAACCCTTATCCCTGAGTGGCTTCCGGACCTTGATAAGTGGTGACCATCGTGTACAAAAAAATCGACTGAACTTGTCATTCAACATTATGAACTGTAAAGTAACTTGGGATATGATTGCTAGTAGGTCTATTGTACAAGATCTTCAACTACGGTATAGCTGAAAATGTCTTCTCAATTATTAAATCATTTCTCTTTTTTAGGGTCATAACAGTAGTGGTTGATGGGCCGAAATCAAAAGATCATAGTATTAATGCTAGAGTCCTTCAGGGGTCCATCCTGGGCCCAACTCTCTTCCTGATCTACATTAATGATCTTCCAAATTACAACCTTACATCATCCATAGACATTTATGCTGATGACACTACTATCTATGGAAGCACATCTAAGACCGTAAACAACCAAGTTCTTTCCGATTCTCTCTCCTCTGATCTTGAGAAAGTGGTACAATGGAGAAAGAGGTGGCTTGTTACTTTTAATGCATCTAAAACAAAACTTTTATCTTTACATCATCAACGCTCTGATCCACACCTGGAACTAATTGGAATGAATGGCTCTCGTCTTGGGGAGGCCTCATGTTTTGACAAGCTTCTGGGATTGACCTCTGCTCCTTATCCGAAATGAAACACACACATTAAATACCCTGTCAAGGCCGCTGGAGAAATGGTGGGATCCTTCTATCGATCCAGTAGATACATAAATGCTGACGCAATTCTCTATCTATATAAGAAAAAGGTCCGTCCAAGGCTGGAACACTGTTGCCACATCTGGGCAGGAGTTGCTAGAAAGGACTTATCCTGCCTTGATAGAATTAAGAATAGACTTCGTAGCTTCGTAGGCGATGTATTTTTTCTTCCCTGCAATCTCTTTCTCACAGAAGAGATTTTGCGAGTTTGTCTCTGCTTTATCTCAATTTTCATGGCAGGTGCTCGATTGAGCTCCAATCTATCGTCCCCCCTCGCCAAACTTTCAAAAGAAACACCCATCTAGCAGAAAACACTATCAACAATTCCCCCCACTCTTTATCTGTGCCTAAACCTAAACGTAGATTCCATGAACAAAGCTTTTTTCTTAGAACTGCACACCTATGGACTTGTCTTCCGTTTTCCTGCTTTCCAGCTGACTACAATATTATTGTCTTCAAGTCTAACGTAAACAAGTTTTTGCTGAGCCGTTCCATGTAAGTTAACAAATTTACCGAATTCCCATTACTAACAATTACTAAAGTGTCCAATTTCTACTGTGCCCTCTTTAACCCTTATCATCAAGTGACCTCTTTGCCTTGATAAGTGGTGATGCCTATGTAAAAAACAGAGATCAACCGAAGAAAATTTGGTCAATTTTGTCAGAGACTTCATCTACGACGCTCACTCAATCAGTAATGAAACGATAGAGAGTAAAATAAAAAGAGGTGCTGTGAGTAAATGTGTATAAGGCAAATCAAGTGTTTTCTAACCACGTGAAAAACCATAATTCATATAAACACAAATTCTATGAACCAAGCGATAATGAGGTAAAGTTTAAGGGTCGTATTTGTGTGTATTCAGATACTGAAATGATTAGTAAAACCTGACTAGCCAATGATAGTATAGCATAAAAAAGCAGGTCGGTTTTATTCTCCTGTAAATAAGCTTCAACAGTATTGTTTATAAAAAAAATTTCATAGTGGAAAACGATAAAACTGTCTCCCTAAATGAACAGTACCACACCTTTCTTTTTAAACTTTTATTTGAAACATCAATTTAGGTAATTTTATTATGTAGTAAAACTGACCTCTATTCAATGAAGCCGCTTTCAGCTTCAATCACTGCCTCTATACGGGTCTGAACTAAGAGCACCGGCGGACGGGGACAATCAGTTTGGGTGTGGTGTTGTGGGAGGCCATGTTGGTTATGTTCTCGATGTATGACTAAACAAATTAGTTCGGCGGGTTCAGGTGGAGGAAGGAAGAGGGCCAGTGAGAGAAGGATACAAAGTCATAGCATTCCTGGAGTCAAGCCTATGTTTCTTTGGAATCGTGGACCGGCGCCGGGTCTTGCTGGCGAACCCAGGGTATCCCAGTGGCCACCTGATTACTTCCGTGGACAACCACATTCTTCAAAACATCTAGGTACACTTTGGTGTTGATTTGCAAGCCGATTCGAAGATGTGAGGGGGCATGATGTGGACCTCACTTGTAATCACACAAAGGGTCATAACTGTGGCCTGAACTCCGTTAATCTGTGCACCGTCCTGATTTAGATTTTGCGGATTATGGCAATGGTCTTGTTTTCATACCTTGGATCGGATTGGAGAGCATTTGTACAACGGTGCATCTTTGATCTCGCTCGTGGAACATTGTGTTACAGTTTTGTGATAGAGTTTCTATCGCTCTTGGGATTTGTACACAACTGGCCAACTAGTAGATTGTCTTAAAAAAAGACTGCTTTCCCTCTAGCGGAAATTGATCATATCGTAATTTTTCTGGCGACTATTTATTGTTTCACTCTGTGCATTTGATGTTACGCATTTATACTTATATTTTTTGTAACTTATAATGTTACTGTTGTAAAAATGTAAAAGAGTTCAGTAGAGTAGTTTAAAATATAAGGCAGCACGAGTTAAACGGTAATAGCATATTACCATTGAAGATTAAAATGCCGTACTAGTTCAACTTAGATGATATCTAGAAATCTTGACATATGTTGCATATTTCAGATCTATCTACCTAATAGTAATAGAGTAAGGCCTGCATTTTCCACATGCTTACATGAAGATTTCATTAGAATTTTCATCAAGGTTCGACTTATTGGACTTTGCAGCATATCCTATGAGTTCCAAGTTAACCATTCTTTATATTCAAGTAATCCCTTGCTAATGCTAACATATTTAGTCTAGCTGATGTCTTATCCTCACGTCCATTAACTATATTCATTCACTCTTATCTTAGTTTTGCCTCAATAAGTGGCTCGATTTTGCATAAAAAAGAAATATATCATGCAATTGTGAAAGCCACGTATATTTTAAGCAGCTGTGTAATCTATTCATATATTGGCTTAGAGGATTGTTCTATTCATTTGGCTTCCATTATGTTTACGAAGAAGATGTTACTGCAATTTCCGAAATTAGATAAAAAAGTTTATAAAGAGTTAAAAAAAACAAAACTTTTTTGTACTTTCTGCGTAAATATCAAAGTAATTGCTGCACTTTTATAACAATATATTTTCAGCTAAACTGGGATCTTCTTTTCTTTTTGAGTATATTAAATACCTTTACTGTTTTCATGTCAAAACTTTATGTGGAATACTAACAAAACATAATGCACAATTTGTATTATTTATTTGTTCGGACGACTGTTTCAATCTGAGGCGTTATTTTCACAACTGCCCGATCAATATACTATCTTATATTTTGTCAGGTGTACCTTGTCGAACTCGGGAATATTACTGTTGATCGTTGGAATCGTTCTGCAAGGCTCGGGAATGTACGCGGAATTTTGAACCGAACACTTTTAATCCGTGGCGGGTTAAAAACCATTGTTTAGTCAGCCTTGACTAGGTAGAATACCTATGTGATTTTACATTTTCTTTTGAGTGACGTCTGCACTGATATCAAAAACTTCAACCACCAAAATATTGTAACTTACCAGTTAACCTTGCGATAGCAGTTGTCCGGGAAATCAAATAATACCAATAATAAATCTTTATTTATGAAAATCAAAAACATGAGGAATTGGCAGATTTTGATTTTCGCTTAGAAAGAGAATTATGAAAGATTTGACCATTGAATTTTAACATGACTCTGACAAAAATAATAAATGTTGGTAATCATTTTGAATACGGATTGTGCTGAAATATTCACATTATTATTTAGCGCCCAGTTATTTCATGGAGATGAGAGGGCGTTTAAAAAAAAACAAACTATTTTGTAATTTTACTTAACAATTTAATAAACAAAGCATAACGTAAGATTAACTGTAACCTAGAAATGTAACACTGTCTCTATTCTGCATTAGTACATAAATCGTGTTTAGTTTTAACGTACACAATGGATCGTTTATTAAGACGCAGATACGCAACTTCCATCTTAAAAAAAGGAATAATTACTCTCTAAATAGAGTCTACGCTATATGGTAATACGATCCCAACCACATCCATGCGAAAACAAAAATGCTTTATTCCAAAGTAAATAGATAAATTGAGAATGACTGAAAATAATGCAAGAAATATGACAGAAAATAACCGTTGCTATTTAGGAGATTTATTTTCTCATAAAGTTGGAACACAAATGACTTACATTCTAGTATAGGCGTTGTGTGCCGCCGGGATTAAGTGAAGCATAGAGGGACTTATTTAAAAAAGTGTGAGTAAAAGATAGGCATTATTCTAGGATCAAATTTGCCTGGCACACCAACTACGTAATATCACGTCTTTGCGTCAACATAAAAACGTCAAGATTTGGATATTGTATTATTAAATAGGAAAATATAACTAAATTAAACTGTACTCAAGAGAAGGACATTCCAAAACGGTTTGCGTACTAATAATTTGCCGCACGTTAAATCCTCGAGTGATGTTGATTGTCCGTAAATAACGTCCCAATACTGGGAAAACAAAGGCGCAACCGGTACTTGTTTAGGTGTAGCTTAAAAATAGAGTCAGGATTGGTACGCTTGGCATAATTGTTGTATAATGTGCTCTTTTAACAAAGAAAATTTGTCAATGAATATGCGCTTCGATTAAAGCACAGATCGCGATTTTGGGAACTTGTTGACAGTGGTTGAAGGAAGTCCAGAGTTTTATGGGAATTTTCAAAAGTGAAATAATACATTGGAGTTCAGTTTAGCATTTGTCATGAAAATAACGATGTAGCGTAGATAAACTCACAAAGTTTCTTCTCTGCGAAAGTGGTCTTAAGGGGACGAAAATGACATCGCCTACTAGAGTACTTAGCCAAGAAAACGTTTCTTCAGATGTGGATCACTAATACTCCTTTAGCAATTTATATCGCACTAATAAATGTATGGGGTGGGGATGTACGCTAACAAATTGAAAATGTATTAGATAAATAAATAAAATCAGAAAGAGTAATGTGCCATAAAACGATTAAATTATGCAAATATAAAATTATTATACTTACTCAAATGTCATGAGAAAATATGCAAAATGATAGGATGATGGTGTAGATTATTGTTTGAACCCAATGTACTTCAAGTTAAAGCATTACTACGCACTTACGTAACATGCTGACATAAGTATAAATTTCAACACATTTAAGATGATAACATTATTACCTATTTCAATATTATGTGAAAATGTAAATGTAGATTCTAGTGTAGATTATGGATCTTTTAAGCCAACGAATTTCAAGGGTAAGCTTTGTTACGTACATAGTAATCATGTTGAAATTCGTATGAATTCCACCGCGATTCAGGTGATAATATTATTATCTTCTTTAGTGTCATTTGAAAATATGTAATATGATAGGATGATAGTGTAGATCATAGATCTTTTAAACCAATGCATTTCAAGCTTTGTTACCTACGTAAGTGTCATGTAAAAAAACTAAAATGAGGGTGTTGGTGTAGATTATGGGTCTGTTAAACGAAAAATTTAAGATAAAAAAATTATTACGTACTTGTTATGTTAATATAAATTCTTTAAAAAATTCGAAAATGAATAAATATCTAAATATTTGACACTTCTGCATTACACGGACGTAGGCTATATTTTTGGTGCGTTACACAAAACTGACGCCAGGTGGCAATTCAAATTGTTTATTAATTTAAATATTAAAACTAATATATGTTTGACCCTTAAACAGGTGTCCTCACACAGTTAAAACTAATTAAACAATTAAACTACATAATTAAAAGTATATTTTGAAATAGTGATAATTTTACTTTAATTCAAACAATGTTTCGAAAAAAAAAATCCAACGTTGCTTAAACTCGAAAAAAATAATTTGATTATTAAATCGTTCGGAAAAATCCAATATTACTTTAATTCGAAAAATGTTTTGGCTAAAAAATCAAATGTTGCTTCAATTCAGAAGTTGTTTTATTAACATTATATTTTCTCACACAGACTTTTGAATAAATACTTTTAGAATTATATATTCATACATTTGGATACAATAAATTTTTTGCTTTCCAAATATTTTGTGTTTGGAAAAAAAGCATTTCATTTACATGCCGTGTTACGTGACAAAGTAGAAACTGTGGTTATCGCGCTCTAACTGTTATCGCCGTGCGTATAATGCAGAAGTTCCAAATATTTACAGAAAAACCATTTAGCACTCACTGGTGACAATTACAGCTTATTTTTTTCTCTTTACTGCTCAACCCAATTTTGCCGAGTAAAGGAGATAATTACGGCAACACGTATAGTTACTGCTCCAACTTAATCGTATTTCAACATATTACACACTTTTTGATATTCCCTTTTTTGTCTTGTCTTCTACTGCCTTTTTTTTATCTAATACAAGCTTTCTTTATTCACTTATTACTTCTCTAATTTCCGTGATTGTTTAAGCAACTTTTGTTCGCAAACCTAATACTCAAAAGTACTTTCACTAACTTCTGGTGTCTAAGTTACGTTTAATACCCTGGACATTTCATTCGTTGTATGATTTATTTCTGGGTGTCTCCATCGCCTAATTTTTCGTAATCTACACCCTCCATTTTTAACCAGGGGATTGTAAATAGATAAATAAATACCACAGCGGCATCACACCCCTTACTGTTTCATTTCATTGTACAGGGTGAACAGAAAGTCCTTGGACCAATTCAAAAGCGGTTTATTAATAGAAAATTACACAAATATAAATTAAACATGAATGAAAATTATAAGTTAGGAAACCAAGAATAAATACAAATTATTTATTTTCAATGTGGTGTCCCTTCCTTTCGATTAGACGTTCAATTCTCTGTCTGAAGTTACCAATCGAGGCACGCAGCGTTTCCTGAGGTATTTTAACCCATTCACTCAGAAGAGATGTCTTCAAAGCATCAACACTTGGATGAGCAACAGAATAGACCTTTGCCTCCAACAAAGACCACACCGAAAAATCCATGGGATTCAAATCAGGCGATGCAGGAGGCCACATCTCCTTACTCCAGAATCTTGGAAAATAACGTTGGCACCAGTCCTGAGATTTCTGGAGGTGTGGGATGGTGCTCCATCTTATTGGAAGGTAAAAGGCTGATCTTTGAAGTGTTTCTTCATCTCTTCAAATGTTGGAACTAAAATATCGTTAATGTAGCGATCTGTGTTGATCTTAACTCCCTGCTCCACGAAAATCAGAGGCGACATCCAAGATTTGGAGACTGCAGCCCACACCATGAGGGAAGACGGCTTTTGTCGGCGGAAAACTATTCTCACGGAGTCATCAATGTCTGCTGAAGATTCTGCGTAAACTCTGTCGTTCTGATTGTTAACAGTCGCAGCAATTGTGAAGAGTTTTTCATCAGAAAAAACGATCTCTCGCTCTGCCGTGCCATCCTTCAGTTCTCCAAGAAGAAGCTTTGCTCTTTCAAATCTCTTGTGCTGTTGGGCAGGTGTGAGGTACTGTCTCTTTCTCATCTTGTAGGGGGACAACTGGAGATCGTTTTTTACGATGGTTCTCATCGAGGTCACGCTCACATTCATGTCTTTAGCCATTTGTCTCGCTGAACTCTTCGGGTCCCTCCTTACCCTCTCTCGGACAGCTTTAATCACTTTCTTTGTTCGAGCAGTGCGAGGTCTTCCACTCCTAGGACGGTCTTCAGATGTACCAAGTTCCTTAAATCTTTTCGCAACATGGTACACGGTGGATTTAGCTACTTTCAAGAACTTGATAATCTCTGAGTTTGTCCTTCCCGCGCAATGAAACTGAATTATGGCATCTCGTTTGCCCATTTTTCTGAAAGTTTAAACAAAATTATTTTAATATTTTTTTTTAAATAATTAGATCAATAGTTAGACTAAATACTTACTTTATTCGAAAAGAGAAAAAGTGATTTTAACAATATTTAATTTTGAAACTAAAAATGGTCCAAGGACTCTCTGTTCACCCTGTATACCACCATGAAAAAATCGCAAAAGTTGACATGAAACATATTTCTATAAAATCTAATTACTTAGATACTAAATTATGAGATTATGAAGAAAGAGATAGCAAAATAATTAAAACTTACTGAATTACAAGTCGCATCGACATATTATAATCTCGAGAAACCAGTAGTGCTTCACAATTATTCTATTACTTATAAAAATGTATCTCAAGCAGTTCTTCATATTTGTCTACAAAAATATTTATTTTTACATTCACGGTTACATCGGATCTAATATTGAGCTCATTATTCCATTGAATAACATTCTATCGTTTGATTATGTGCCAGTGGTTTCAAGTACCGAGGAACTTCCACGTGTTTGTATAGTTATTATTACAAGATCAGCAAAGTTTTTGGTTGTTTTGTCATTTAACTTTTATACTTGCAAGTTAAGATCCCCACTGACTCATTTAAAACGAGACTACAGTGGGGAGTTTTCATTTAGAAATGTAACATGTTGCACATACAACATGTTCGTGTTATCAGACAATTAGAAAGTAGTGACGTGCAGTAGACACTTCTTATATATAGTTTTGAGTAGAAGAGAAATTTTCTAACAAGTTACCTTTTTCTACTGTTTTTGATTTAAGCCGATTATTTGTGTTGGCGTCTAGACAGCAGCTGACACTATTACCTTTGCTTGAGCATATATGTTTATTTGACAGAGTTTTAATTACATCTCTCTCTCTCTCTCTCTCTCTCTCTATATATATATATATATATATATATATATGTGTGTGTGTGTGTGTGTGTGTGCGCGCGTATGTGTGTGTGTGTGTGTGTGTGTGGTTGCATGAAAGCTCTTTTATTTGGATGACTTATTTTTCTCCAAACCATTGGCCTCTATTTCGTAAAGCAGCAATGAAACCTTATTGCATATATGCAGACTATTTTAAATTGTAATATTATGCATGCACACATGATCCCCCCCCAAAATATATATATATATATATATATATATATATATATATATATATATATATATATATATATATATGAGAATCTATTAAAAAAAGTTTACGAAAATATAAACGCTCAGAACTTTTCTTTATTCATTTTCTATTGGTGACGTGCAGGAATACAAAATAATTTCATAAAAAAAAACTTTTTAAAAACTTTTTTTACAAGTACATATTTTCGACCGACCCTTCAGTCTTTATCAGTGTAGTGAAAGACTTTCACTACACTGATGAAGACTGGACGATCAGTCGAAAATAATCTACTTGTAAAAAAAGTTTTTTAATTCTTTTTTTATAATATTATTTTGTATCCCTGCATGTACAAAAGTTATAAGCTTTCATACTTTTCGTAATCTTTTAATGCACTCTCATATATATATATATATATATATATATATATATAATTTAAAGGAGATTAGAACAATAGTCTAAAGAGCAGAGTGTATTTTAATGTAATAGTAAAATTACTAGTTTAATTAAAATATAGGGAAAGAAAAAGTGCTCGTTGTAATTTAGATATATAATAAGCTCTCTCTCTCTCTCTCTCTATATATATATATATATGTATATATATATATATATATATATATATATATATATATAGAGAGAGAGAGAGAGAGAGAGAGAGAGAGATTTATTAGCATGTTGACCCAAGGTTTTCCGTGATTAAATGATATTCACCGAATGTTTCAAACTCCTATATTTTTATTGTAATCAAATTGGTGATTTTTTCAATCAATCTGATTGGTTGCTTGTACTTGTTGGGGACCCATCGCGGTGCACGAGAAGGAAGTTCACATGTATTTTGCTTTGAGTTGTTCTCAAGGAATTGTAGTCTATATTGCACTGTAGAGAACCTACTATAAATTATATAACCTTATTTTTATATATAATGATGTGAATTAAAGTCGAAAATGAAAAATTCAAGTATCATACATCAGTTGTGTTCGAAACAGAAATATACATTTCGACGTGCTCCTGTCATACTAAAAGGACCTACTGTTGGTTTTGTATGTCAAACCTTTCTTTGTGTGTTTTAATAAAACTTCTCAAATGCACGTCTGATGTAAGGAAGTGTAAGGTTTTTGGCTTCCGTCCAAATCACCTGTTCCTTCTGTCATCAGGTTATTTCGAATCTCAGTTATCGATACTTACTGGACAAGTTCCGATATGAAATCTATCTAAAACACTGGCAAACACATGAAGTTCCCTTGTGTGAACTTTCATAAGAATCGTTCTAGTCGTTTTCGAGTTTATAGGGAACGAACTCGCAAACACACAGACATGCAGACAAATTTCCATTTATATATTAGTAGACATAAACATCTGAATAAATAACCTTACAACTTTTGATGAAATCTACTTAAGTTATTGAATATATCTAATCTTGAAGCTTTTTTTTGCATACAATTGAGTGGAAACGTGAGGAATTGTGTAAAATCTAGGCAAGGAAAGAAAATTAAAAACTCATCAAGTACACACTGTCTTTGATCTCGAAAAATGTTTATAGTGTGTCCGTGTTTAGAACGCGAAACTAATGCCTTTTAGTTAAAACGTGATGTTTTGTTGTTTGTTGTTTTCTTCCGCGTTACGAAGAAGAAGCCCATAGCTTAAACAGCTGACTTTATTTGAAATATAAGTACAGTATTCTATCACAACAGCACACCCATAAACAATATGTCAGTCACTGTTGGTGAAGTCACGGTTACTGAAATTTGACAATTTTTATACATTCCTTTGTCTCGGCAACTATGCCTCTATGAACCCCCTGGTGTGATTATCTCTCAAGATGAAAGACTTAGCGAGAAGGCGTCGCTTCGAAGCGATGTGGTTGATCACGACGGAATCACAGCACGTACTCCAGAAATTACCATTAAGTTCTTACAGGCATTTGAATGTCTTTCTTGTGTGCAAATCAAAGAGAACTATTTGTAGGCATGTTTCAGATGCAATAGAATTTACCTACAGCAAGGTAAGTCTAATGTCAGCCACAAACCGTTGAATGGGAGTTTTATAATTCAGAATATTGCATAAATCATGTCAAAGAGAACCATAATACAATCATTTTAGTCACTGTACGATTTGCTATTATGAATTTAAGCAGGACGCCTGGATGTTCCACGGTGTTTATTTTTATTAAACAGTAAAAAAAAAAATGCCCCGAGAAGTAATTTCCTTTAAATGAAATGATTATCATATATTTTTCATTTCATGGAAACAAATTAAATATTTTTTAGTCAACATTTTATGATGAATAGATTTCAGTCAAATTTTATAAATATAATGTTTAAAAAAAGGTCAAATTTATATAGACAATATCCTTAAGTTTATTACGTCTTACTTGTATTTGACGTCTTCGGATCACTGTTCTTTACTCGAGTGTTCGAGTGTTATTTTAGCAACAGTTTGGTCGATGTAATCTCCGACCTTCTTCATGTCTATCTTTTCGAACTCGAAAATGTTTCTGTCAAGCTCGAGAATATGCACTGAATTCTAGACGGAAACAATTCATTTAATCCATGGAAATAGCATATTCTCTTCCGCCCGATAGGAGCCGTGTTATAGCGTATAAAGTGTGTGATAGTTCCAGTTTTAAAGTTACAGTTTTCTAGAAGTTGAAAATATAATCCTCAGTGTAGGTGACATTTAAAATACAATTGCGGATTACTGAATATTTCTAACCACACCATGGCTGACGGAACTAGAGCACGCTACCTCCTTCGATTAAATAAATGGTTACATTTGCAAATTCTTTGCAGGCTTCCGAGTTCGACAAGATACACCTGAAGAAAGTCGGATATTACATTGAACGAAATATTGTGAAAATTACACTCAATATGAGAACTTTTAATTTATTGGGAAAATTTCAGAAACCGTCATGTTCGACTTTGGAATTATTCCAACTCCAGTTTTTCTGTTATATGACATTGACAACTAAAATTCTCTATTTTTCAACTATTGCAAAACAATCTGTTTTGAATCCGTGTACCCAGCGCCAGACAGAACTTCCAGGAACAGAGGTTTTTTTCCAGAAATTTCTGTATAAGAAATTAATACAAAATCTTTACTCTCAAGACTACAATATTGTGGCGTAATTTCCGAGTAACCAAACGCCTTTCATCTTCTGAAGCATTTTCTATCATTTCATAATATTAGTCATTTGATTGAGAATCACCCTACGTTATAAACCGTTATTACAAATTAATGTTTGTTTTGATAACAGATCATAAATTAGTATACTATCATTGCTACAGACTCATGGACTACTATGCTATACAATTTGTTATATCAGGCAGCATTTCTGTTTAATTAAAAAAATATCCAATCAAGAAATATGAATTTTACTGTGTCAACGGTACCAACATACGTCAGTAAATAATAATAATAATAATAATAATAATAATAATAATAATAATAATAATAATAATAATAATACATATGAATAAAATCCGAATTGTTCAAGGTTGGGCAAGCATAATTTACTTTCCTGAGCAACGCAAGTACGAGGAACAACTAGTATACTATTAAATAAAATGCTTTTCTCCTCAACGCTACATCAATTATAGAAAAAGTAAACATTTTTTTAATGCAAATCGTTACAATTAAACACTTTCAGAAACTACTGTCAGAAAAGTCTGTTAATATTCCCTCCCACGTTTAACTTTTTACAGTTAATTCGACTATACTGACTCTTTCAAATACTTTATCAGAAAAACAAGTGTAAAACACTCTTTAGCAATCAGGAGATTCATCTTTTAAATAAGTGGGGAATGATGATGAGATATATAAAAACACGTGTTTTATTATACAAAATTTTGGAGTTGTATAGGTGGGCTATTAAGATTTTCGCCCAAGAAAAACGACATGATTCCATTTCTATTCAATCAAAACCGGGTTTTTGTTTTTTTTTTCTTTTTTGCAGACCATCTGCTACTAGACTAGTTGTTAAGAAATCCCAAGAGCGAAAAGAACTTTCTAGCATTTAAAAGTGACAATGTCCAACGAGCGAGATCGACGTCTCCACGGTACAACTTGTGCTCTCTACCGATCAAAGTAATGAAAACAGAACTATTGCCAGAATGCAAATCCAGACGGTTCAACGCTTGCGTGCCCATCTCAACGAAGTGCCCGGCCACAGTTATGGATGTTGGTGTGATTGTACATCATGCCACCTCACATGTTCGAGGTCGGCCTGAAAGCCAACACCATTGTATATCTGGACCTGCTGAAGAGTGTGATGGCAGACCGTGGGTATGGAAGCAGGACGCGACGCCATCCCATAAGTCCAAAGAGAGAAAATCTTGATTTCAGAAGTGCTATGAGTATATACATTTGTCTCACTAGCTTCTCCTCCTTCTTCCTCAGCATGAACCGGCTGGACTATTTCGTTCTATCATATGTCGAGAACATCACGATCATGACTTCCTACAACACCAAAACCAGCCAGATCGCCGCCATCCCCTGAGTATTTGCTGCGCTCCTACAAGCGCTTGTGGAAAAGGCATGCTCCCCGTTTCAACGCGGTGATTGAGGCCGAAGTCGGTTACACGCAGTAGATGTAAGCACTACTACATAATCAAATTGTCTGAATTAATGTTTCCAATAAAAGTTTCAAAATAAAGCTGTAGTGTTGTTTTCTTTAGAGCAACAAATTTATCGCTCCCCCTTTTAGTTTTAGATTATTCACAATGTTTGAAAAAACAGGTGAACTTTACAAACATAGTTTAGCTAGTATATACGGCCAACAAGCCTGTACTACATTGGTTTAATAAAAAGGGGGAATACTTGTTGGGATGGTATTCTGAAGGACAAGCTTATACTATAGAACAAATGGGGAGGTAATACCTACGAGCATAGCCTTACGAAAAACACACACACATATATATATACACACCCCATATATATATATATATATATATATATATATATATATATACATTGAAGACCACTTTTAAACATCTTTAAAAATAGCCTTTTTTAGGATAGATTTTAAACTCTTCCGATTTAAGGTTACTAATACTACAATCTAAAAGTTTATGGCAATAAAAAGGTACATTCCAAAAATTTTATTTTAAAATTTGCATTTTTACACATGATAAAAGCTATAAGACCAAGGATAGATTTATGGTAATTCTAATGTCTTTAGTTCAGTTAGAGATTAGCAATCACTGTGTAAATGTGTTACCATGCCTAAAGCAGGACAAATAACCGAAGTTGAGCACTCTCAATTTTAGGATTCCATAAACAAGGTTTGTCACAGCGAGCGATAGCACTTAAGATAAAACGCAGTAAAACTGGTATTTGCAACTTTCTAAAGAACACTGAGAACTATGGAAAAGCAAAATTCTTTGGTAGCCCCCCCCCCCCACCAAATTTATCCGGCATTGAGTAGGCGAATCAGAAGGGTTGTTATGAATGACATAATATTTTGTTCTAGTCAAATTAAAGCGATAAAGATGCTGATTGCAGTTCAATAACGATCAGACGACATTTACAACAAAAACGCATGGTAAATAAAAAACGTAAACAAATTCTTCGATTGCTTCCACGTCGCAAATTGGACTGCTTAAGATTTGGTCATGAATACCAAACCTGGGACATTGAGAAGTGGAAGAAAGTCCTGTTTTCTGATGAGAAAAAATCAATTTAGATCGTCTTGATGGCTTCCAACCATATTGTCATGATAAAAACATGCCCCTTGAATTTTTTTCCACACGTCATAGTAGTGAAGGGTCCGTAATGTTATGGGGTGCCTTTTCTTACAGAGGGACGATGGAGCTCCAAGTGGTGCAGGGTCGTCAGACAACAGCTGGTTATGGTAGCATGCTACTAAAAGAATATTTGATAATGGAGGGCCATCGTTTGTATGGGGATGGATGGTTATCCCAGCAGGATAATACTGCAATCCACACTGTGAGACTGCCCTTGAGCTTTCTACAAGAAAATAGTCCATCTCCTGGGACATCCTGCATGCTCACCGGATGTGAATCCAATTGAAAATGTTTGGGGATCGATGACAAGAGAGGGTAATCGAAATAGCAAACAATATTCAACAAGAAATGAACTTCGTGAAGCCATCTTCAGAAACTGGAGCAGGATGCCCAGCATCTTAATGGAAACCCCTATTTCTAGCATGCCCCAAATAATTTTTGAAGTCATCAAAAGCAGTGGAGGTAGACCTCATCATTAAGTTTGATTGTTGAATGTTTTCATATACTTTTCGGACGCTTTCTGTATAATTAAACAGAGTTTTTTTTTTCTTGGATCATATAATTTTGATCACGTGTAAAAAGCCGCATTTAATAAAAATGTAAATTTTCTAAAATAAACATTTTGAATATAGTTTTTGTTTCCATAACCTTTTAGATTGTAGTATTGGTAAGCTTAAGTCAGAAGAGTTTAAAATCTATCCTTAAACAATTTTTTTTGAAAGATTTTTAAATGGCCTTAAATTTTTGATCGGCAGTATATATATATATATATATATATATATATATATATATATATATATATATAATGCATGCCCATTGGCTGATAGGAAGGGGCGCGGTGGATACTAGAAAGCTGATTGGCCAACTAGAAATCCTCAACATATATAAAAACAAGCAGCAACGACAGAATTCGCGCATAAGCCTGACGAATCCTATAGTTGGATGAAACGCAGAATATTCAGTGTAGCTTAATCGCCATATATATTTTATAAATTACTAACTAGCTCTACCTACGTATTGAGCACTTTTGAAGTAAATACTTAAAGTTTACGCATAAATCTATACTTTCGTATATTAAATTTATGTGAATAAATGAAGTAGTTATATATATATATATATATATATATATATATATATATATATATATATATATATATATGAATGAAGGTATCTCCAAATAAAGAAGCTAATGACTCGGTCTGCCATCTCACACAAAAGAACACATACTAAACAAATACCTCTAAGAAGCAAGTTATGCCTTGGAATATAGTTTTATGCGAAGTGAGCAGATATTACACTATCAAACCCTGAGGAAAAGGAGGCAATGGATGGCATAGTTCGTTCCAGGGCAACAAGATATACATTCCATTATTAATCTCTAAGAAACTAAAAACATCTTAGAAGACTTTTATCACGTCTTACGCATATATATATATATATATATATATATATATATATATATATATATTGTAGTGTTATTCAAAGGAAGTGATAGACAGATGTTTGTATTTTGGCACGAGAAAATATACCACACTTATTTCCTAATATTTATATTATATACTCCAGATACTATTCATTGGTTTGAGAAATTATCCGGATATTCAAATTCATATGAAAGTATAAATGTTAATATTTTTAAACTAAGGTTTTTGTATTCGTGCATATATTCATTACGTTTGTATATGGAATATCGTAAATTTACAAAAGGATTTACGCTCACGCGCGCGCCAATAATAGGCATATTCATTGTAAAAATGTAAACTATTGAATTTATCATAATGCATAATGCATTATAAATGGTGAGCATCGTTGGAACATTATTACGTTTTTTTTTTTTTTAATTTACCACTTAGAAGTGTGTCACATAAAATATACAACACTTCACAAATAAAAAGTATTGAAATTCAAAACTAATGCCATATGTATCGCTAATAGCCGTCTTGAGATGGACATTTTTCTAATCCATCTATCTAACTGTATGCAGCTTTATGTGTGTGTCGGTACTAAGCCGAATTATGTATGTGTGTTTTTTAACAAGTAAAATCGTTAATTGGATGGATTAATAAAGCGTACAGTCTTATATCAGCGAGTTGAAATGTAAACTGTCCAAAATCTCACTGAAAGGTTGAGAATACTTTCCTGTTTTACCATTAATTACTATTTTTCTCTATTTCAGATATTTTACACATAATATTTTGGAAATTAAATTTGGGATGAGAAAATATAGTTATATTCTCTCTTCATACATCATTGAACAATATGTGCTAGTTGTGAAATTGTTTTACAAAACATCAGGGGTCAAAAGTTTGGACTAAAAGAGCTTATCGACGGCATTTTTATGTAAGAGATAGCCCAAGTAACAACACAATTCTGAACATTGTGTGACAACGTGAAGACCAAGGATTATTGGATCTTTTTAAAGATAATTATGAAACTGCTGTTACTGTAAATGGAGAGGGATACCGGATCATGATTAAAGACTTCCTGCGCCCACAAACTAAAAACGTAAGCCCAGATTATGGTTTTAACAAGATAGGGCAACAGCACATACGGCGAGAGACACCATGGATCTGTTCAGGCAATGCTTTGGCGACAACATTATAACTCGTTGTGGCAATTTCAAATAGCCAACACATTCCTCAGACTTGACTAACCCCGATTTTCTCTTGTGTGGGTACAAAGAGTCTGTGTTAACAAACCCAAAATAATTGAAAGAAAACATCAAGAACAAAATGATGAGTTAAATCGCAATCCAGAGATACTACGATCTGTCATGAATAATGTTTTGGAAAGAGCACAAATATGCGAAAGTGAAAATGGGTATCTTTTAAAAAAACATCATTTTTCATAAATAAAGATTGTTTAAATTTTCGTTTGTGTGTGTCAATGTTAAGCTCTATTCAATTTGGGAGTGAATCTAGTTAAGAATTTCTTATTTCGTAAGTAAATAAAAGTATTTGTAAGTTTGGAATATTTGTATTATTTTGAAGTTATTCCCACTGATTGTTTGTACGTGTTTTGAAACATAGAGATGTTTCTTTTCTGCAATTATTCTATTGCTCTCATCTATTGCTGGGGTATTTGCTGGGGGTCTATGTAAGATTTGCTATATGCTTTTAAGGCGGTACAGTTTATGCCATCTCTTATTCTGAAAAATTCTGAGTGTAGTAGGCGGCAACTATGGATTAGAATTTAACAAATGAAGTTTTGTAAGAAAGGAAATGACCGGGATACTGCAGTTAACTTTGTGGCATTTGCCTTTAAGGACGAACATTAAGGGGACCACTGACAATTTAGAGCTTGATTTTCACACTTTTTTTACAGCTGTAAACTGGTTCTATCATAGATATTGGGAATCATATGAATTACCAAATATCTGATATTTCTGCAAAACCTCTGGCCTTGATACAGGGCAGACTAACATTACCTTTGTGGTTTCAAATGATCTGAAATAACCGCAAATATTTGTTATGTGTTTATATTCTCTCTTCATACATCAAGTAAATTTCACAGTGTATCAAGAATATTATTAGCTGGAGATATTAATAATCATATCATCATACATTTTTTTTTAAAAATAGAGAGGATGTAAAATGTATAAGAAAAATTCCCAATCAAGTCTTATCTTGCTGTAAATTTAGATCATTTAAAACCACTGTAACAAGTTTTAGTATCCCCACTATAAACGCCAGAGATTTGGAGTATATATATATATATATATATATATATATATATATATATATATATATATATACTTTTCTGCATTAACTCAAAAAATAATGAATAGATTAACATCAATTTTACAAGGCAGCGGACATGCGTAATGTTGGGTAATATGGACTATATTCAATTGCATTTGGTTCATGCAATAGACTAAGAAAAAAAACTTTTTATTATTGTTTCTACTCGTTTGTCACACAATATTTATTTGTAATTCTACATAATGTAATTTAGAATTTCCATTTAAATTATTGCTCTATCTTGCATATCGAGCAGTTTTATATACTTAAACGAAATGTATTATATACTTAAACGAAAAGTATTATATACTTAAACGAAAAGTATTAAAATGAACAATTATAATGTGCATATAACTTTGTTTTATTTGATATACGAAATACACCCACACACATATATATGTATATATATAAATATATATATATATATATATATATATGTATATCCATCCGCATACACGATCTTTTCGCTGCATCACAGCTCATCAGTACGGCTAAACAGGTAACTATTTCAAACCAGGATCGAAACCCGACCCCACAAACAACAGTCAAGGCTTCACACAATTAAACTATTCTACTGCTGCTGTGTGAGTAGTCAATTAACGATGTTTTGACATCGTCCAAATACCTAAGCTCGATTTGTTTACACAAATAGCATCGCTTAATACGCTCATTGCAATTTGTATATCATTTCCCAAGTGCCGGGAAAAGTCGTCTCGGAAAAACTCGTCTCGGGAAAACTCGTCTCGGGAAAACTCGTCCCCTTTTGCTAGGTAGGAAAACTGGTCCCTTATTGAATAAATATCGATTGAAAACACATTTTATGATCGTTCTTGAAGGATATATTGTTTTTTTAAAAATAAACTATAGCCCCCCCCTAATATTTTTTTAAAAATATTTTTACTTGTTTAATGTTTTTTTTGTGTTTTTAATAAAAGCGTTTATTATGTTCATAAACGAGGCCGCATATTTTTTTTTATAATCATATAAAAAGAATTTACTTAAATACTGTTGTTTATAAAAGGGTAAAATCGATTTTTCTACTTCGCCGACTATGTTGTTTATTTAATTTATTTGGATTCGTTTATTTGGTAAAGAAAAAAACCCAGAAAACAAACAAAAAACATGTCGAGTGTTACGGGAGAACGAGAAATAATGCCCGGTATATCACATCTTAGGGGGTCTTGATAATCACTAAAAAATAGAAATTACTGAGGGAGATTTGGTTTTAAAAAGAAAATAATAAATTTTAATATTTTTTTAAATATAATTTAGAGAGAGAGAGGGGGGATAAAACCTATATCTCCCTTCGAAAAGCAACCAACAAAAAATGAAATTAAAAAGATTCTTGATAAACGATAGCAGAGTTTTCAATAAAATTGATTAATAAATTTATTTAGTGATTACTTTCTCTCTTTCTTACTGATTTTAGAATTTTGAAGTAAAAATTAAAAAAATTAAAAATGAGTTAACGGGAGATTGTTAGCACATGGCATCTCTCGCGCCAAAAAAATATTTCGTTTTTAATTTATTAGTTAATTTTTGCAAAATTTGACAGGACGACAATAAATGTTGATAATTGATAAAATCATAATTTTAAATAACGCATGAGTGCATGTTGTATGACAGAAAACAAAAACATAACAACAAAAAACTATCATAATTAAAAAACAAAACCAAAAGCGTAACGAAGAATCGAATAACTCCCTGTTTTTTAATTTTTGGGTTTTGTTTTTTTTTATTGTTTTTATGACTCCAAAAACCATCGTTAAAATAAGAACAAAAACAATTGTAATTAACTTTGTATGAACATAATAAACGCTTTAAAATAAGTTAAACCACTAAGAACTTAGCCAGTTAGGTAGAAAACGGACACTTAGAAAATCGATTTTATTTAAAAAAAAAAAACCCAAAAAACATTAAACAAGTAAAAATATTGTTTTAAAAATATTATGGGGGGGCTATAGTTTATTTTAAAAAACAATATCTCCTTCAAGAACGATCATAAAATGTGTTTTCAATCGATATTTATTCAATAAGGGACCAGTTTTCCTACCTAGCGAAAGAGGACGAGTTTTCCGGAGACGAGTTTTCCGGAGACGAGATTTCCCGAGACGAGTTTTCCCGAGACGAGTTTTCCCGGAACGAGTTTTCCTAAATTCCATTTCCCAATAAGCTCGACCAAAGATAGGAAGATTTTACACACACACACACAACACACAACAGACATATATATATATATATATATATATATATATATATATATATATATATATATATATAAATATACAACGATATTGGCTTTAAATAAATATTGACAATTATTTCTAAACCTACCGATATATGTTTCAAACATACATTCTCTATAGTGTCGCAGATGGAAATTACTAATAGTCGGCAAATCCGAATGCATGCCTAAAGACATTTTTTCCATTTGTAAGCTGATATTAATCCTCCAAGTTATCAAAAATTAGCACCCGAAATGAGAAAAAAACTCAACCAGATTAAAAGCGTAAACAGTCAAGTAGTTAGCTATAGATTTGCCCGTTTCTTTATAGGACGCTAGCTGTAAATTAATATAAACCACAGAAAATTATTTTTTATTATACAAGTATAGAGTTTTTCAAATAATAAACATTTGGCATTTTAATTTCAATACAAATCTGAGCATAGGACTTTTGCGGCTCACGCGTATAGTCATAATATAAAGATCCAATTTCCATAACTTCACGTATTAAATTAGGCTGTATTTCGGCAATAACGTGTCAGTTATTGTCTTGAAGGCAGTAAATTGTGTCTGGTTTATCGCGTAGACATGGGAATTTTCATGTCCTCAAGGAAAATAATCCATTGCGGTTAAATCGAACGAATGAGTTGGCCGGATGACAGGTTAATTTCATTAAAATATTCATTCATCAATTGCTTCCCTAAGTAAATTGACCTATCGAGCGCTGTGTTGCATGTGACTCTGTCCTGCTGACGCCACATTGTGAATTGTTAAACCAATTTAAATAAAATTGTCGATTTAATGTTCTCTCCCTCTAGAAAACGTCATATATATATATATATATATATATATATATATATATATATATATATATATATATATATATATATAAGGAGGTACTGAAATACCGTATGGTTACAGATTGAATAATAATTTAAACGTAAACTCCAAATAAATATTAGTATTGATATATATATATATATATATATATATATATATATATATATATATAAAAAAACGATGCTAAGTATATAAAAATGCTCGGTATGCAAGATAGAGCAATAATTTAAATGGAAATTCTTAATTACATTAGGTAGAATTACAAATAAATAGCGTGTGACAAAAGAGTAGAAACAATAATAAAAAGGTTTTTTTTCTTAGTCTATGGATTTTCAGTTTGTGGATAATTATAAATTTTGTCTTTTAAGCGCATAAATTGAAAATTAAAATTGAAATCATGATGTAAAAATGATAATCCAAGTTGAAATAATAGTGATACATGAATAGTTACAAAATTCAATGATTACGTGTTTTATTTTTTAAATAGCACATTCCAGACTGGAATGTAAAATCCAACTCATGTATAGTTGGTAATCGATTATTTCAAATTTATTAGAATATTTAATAAAGCTCTGTAAATAACTCGATATTCGTACAGGCAAAATATTAGAATGAATTAACTGAAATCAGTTTTTTATATATTTTTTGCCGATATTTTTTCTGTAGTTAATTTATATTAAATCAGATGAACCCGGTCACGCGTTTCTGTGGTTCAATTCGTCTAAGTGGAATACAAACGTAAAAAAGGCACACTGTATGTTTCCTACGTTTATATTGTCAATACTTGTGGATAACTTAGGTTTACGGTGGTTGAAACACGAGGGTTTCATTTAAGGTTGAATATGCATATCATAGAAAAAATATTTAGCCGATTAAATTTTTGTATGTAAGTTTGGTGCATTATCAATAATAATTTGTTTTGAAAAAAAAAATTAAAGGAATCTTTGAACGAACAAATACACAATATTGAGGATCACTGAAATTTGATCAGGAAGATAGAAATTAGTAGTTTTATCAAGTCCAGTTTTCTAATAAAGCTACGATGGGAGATGACATGATCGCCTGTCAATTTTATTCATCAAATCCATGCAGAAAGGGATCCCCCTTCATTATCCGAAAAAACAATTTCCATATTTGTAGCTGCGTTGAGAATTTTCCAACCGAACTAATTATATTCAACTGGATTTAAATTTTGGATTTGATTATTTTTAAAGAATTGTTTTCAGCTTTCAGATTAACTTTAAAGAATATTCATGCAAGCTGCAATATTATGACCGGTTTGATTTTATTTATTTATTTTTTGTTACATTTCGTACATTTTTTACACTCATGTTTTTTAAAGGACATGTACAACTTTGCAATTTATGACTATAATAAATTACGTTTTCATCTAATGCCATAACCGGCAAATTCAATCATTGCTACACATATGATTTGCTGATTTTTTTTCTGTCTTCTGATGAGAAGAATAGCAAGAATAGCATTCTCTTAAACACCAGGGAATAAGGACTTTTTTAATTGTTTTTCGCGTATTAGGTCGAACAATAAATTTCATTAAAGATTTCAAATTACATTTTTAATTTTCTTTCTCTTATAATAAGCTCTACTCTCTATTGTGTGTTGAGCTATTTTATTTGGTTCTAATTAAATATTTCTATATAAATACTAGTATTTATATTAGATTGAAGTTTACCATTGCTTATATGAGGTAAACACTGCATTTTTACGTCATTATATATATATATATATATATATATATATATATATATATATATATATATATATAGTGGAGATGGTAATTAATAAAAACTGAGGAAAGTATTCAATACTGTTGTAGGGCAAATATGCGTTTTATTTTTTATTACCGTATCTTTCTGTTAAGTTTCATTATTGTTTCGGCTACACGGCCGTTTTTTTTTGCCGTCTGTAGCTTCCTCAGAGTTTTACAGAAATGTTCGCTATTTTGGGATGAAAGAGTGGAAGAGTGAATCCCCACAACCTCATTCACTCTTCCACTCTTTCATCCTAAAATAGCGAACATTTCTGTAAAAGTCTGAGGACGCTACAGGCGGCCAAAAAACGGCCATGTAGCCGAAACAATAATGAAACTTAACAGAAAGATACGGTAAAAAAATAAAACGTATATATATATATATATGTATATATATATATATTTATATATATATATATATATATATGTATGTATATATATATATATCCGTATGTATACTGAAACATCTTTCTGAATTCGCACAAATTATGTGCTTTATTATGTTTCCTATGTGAAATTTCATTAAAGATTATATATATATATATATATATATATATATATACATCTACACGCACACACTCACATTCACCCCCATACACACCCATATATATATATATATATATATATATATATATATATATATATATATATATGTATATGCATATATATATATATGTATATACTGAGGAGATAAACTTTCTAAAACATTCTTTGTCTTGCTTAGAATAATAAAAATTCTTTGATATGAAACTCAACCACTTCATTTCATTTCAATAAGAGCTATTGAAATTCATTGAATTACAGTTTAATATATATATATATATATATATATATATATATATATATATATATATATATATATATATATATATATATATATATATAATAATGATTTGTACCGGAGACTGTAAACGTAATCTTTGCATCTAAATGTAATCCATCTCATTGCAGTTATTTTCTGCAATATTGCCTTGAAAGATCATCCCGCTATAATTCTGGAGTTATACTCATGTTGTTTATGTGTTTTTATTACAATTCAATGGTGTACAGACGTCTCTTAAAATCAACATCTGTCACTCAAATCTACTTGAACTTCTGAAGCGATTAAAGGGTTGAGGTATGTGTAAATATTACTTGCTAGACACATACATTCACTTTGTATATTTGGAATATCTACTCTAAAACAACACTGAAACATGTAAGATATCTGTCCGTCTGATGTGCTTCAGAGAAGTAGAGCCTCATCCGGTCTGAAAAGTTTACATCAGGGTCGTTTCATTTTTGTATTTTCCTGTCTTTTTTATGTGTTAATACATTTACTTTACCGCATTTTTTACCGATACTCTTTATTTAGTTTATTCCTTTATATCATACGTCTATATAAATAAATGAAATCACGTAAAACACGTATACAGTTACTTTTATATGATTTAAGTATAGATGTCATGGGATATTATATTAACTTTCATGTAGCAATTAAAATTAAATTGTAAACGTTTAACTATACGCATGTATATATGTATATATTTATATAGACTATATTTCAATGTTTTCATTTTTTTCCTTTAAGCATCATTTGGGTTCATAGGGACTCGTAATTAATTCTAGGCGTCTATAAATTTATGAAGCAATCATTTTTATGCCATAAATTTTATACATCCCATCCCTTTTCTAAGTAGTAGAGTATATAATATATTTTATGAATTTGAATTCCTATAAAGAGGTGACATTTTCTGACTCTATACATGCGAACAAATGCATTAGAGTACAGATGCATCCATATTGTTAGATCACTCAGTTTATATAAAACATAAGAGTAAAGTACTAAGTTATTGTTATCCCTTGAAATCAATCATATGCTTGACCGCATTATATAACGCTGTTTTGTGATAATTATTTCCGTATGTATATATCAACATATATTTATACACCTTTTAGCCACATTGAAATTATTTAGTTAACCGTTTTCAGGTATTTTATTTATACGTTTATATTTATATTTCGGGTGTTTTATTGCAAGTTCATATAAGTTTTTATTTGCACCTACCTTCTACACATATGATAAAAGGATAAATGAAGTTTTTTGGTAAAATAAAACGGCCTACAATAAAAAAAATGGTCCATATGAGAATAAAAATCAACCCTGGAACTACTACAGATCACAATATAAACACTTATGCCCTAAAGCTTAAGTATAGCAATGTCGCCCTCGTTGAGATAGTTAGGCCAGTTTGGAATGTATTTTTTTTACACGGTGTTCACTATTTATCAAGGCCCGGAAGCCACTCAGGGATAAGAGTTATTGCAAGTACAGTACGTTAGTGTAGAGATTTATTGAAGTGTTTACTTGAGGTGGCGGTTCATTAGGAATTTGTTTAGGTTGGATTTGAAGACATCCAGGTTGTAGTCAGGTGGGAAGCAGGCAGATGAAAAAGAGTTCCACAGGCGTGCAGTTCTAAGAAAGAAGCTTTGTTCATGGAATCTACGTTTTGATTTAGGCACAGATAAAGAGTGGGGAAAATTTTTGACAGTGGATTCAGCTAGACGGGTGTTTTTCGTGAAATATTAGCGAGGGGGACCAGAGATTGGAGTTCAGACGAGCACCTGCCATGGAAATAACGATAAAACAACATCCTATTCCTATTTTTCCCCACATCTTCACGCCCTAAACCCACCTATCTATCCTCACAAACTTAACCTATCGTTTTCCAGCGTTTAAATGAAACGCAAATATGTTTTTTAGATATAGAAAATAGATGACTCTTGTATTTTGGATTCAGGACCGTTCTTGAGATTCATATATATAGGGTGGAAAATGAATTCACAAAGACTATATATTGGTAAATATAGAATGATTCATTTATTTTAAAGAAGAAGCGTACTATAATTTTTTTTTTTTCGACAGCGGTAACCGAGACAGTAACAGCCCTTAGAGACGGCGTATGTCTTCAGGCGCAATATTATGTTGAAGAATTAAAGCGAAAATGTATACAGTAAGCAAGGTTGATCAAAAGCAGCGGTTATCACAATATTACTTATCAGGGAATATGGCTATATCGTGATGTTATGAGATTTTTGCAAGTTAGAGTGTGGATTACATGAGGAGTGTACTATGGATTTTATTTAGTTGGGTAGCGGTAGGTACGAAGGTAAATTAAACTAAATGTATGTATACCCTCATTAAATAATTGGCTTATTCTATATTTTCCAATATATAGTCATTGTGAACTCATTTTCACTCCTATTTTCTCCTATAAAAGCTCCATTGAAATTTGTTGAGCTAAACTTTTGTGAAAAAATAAAATCAAAATTAATAAATGCGTTAAGCTGATGGAAAAACGTACAAGGCGTATTGATTTGGACAAACGAGGAATTCGCCTGTTTCAATTGACAGGAATTACTAAGCTTCGCTAAACATAAATACATGAATACACTCTTATTCCCCAATGTTCCAATCTGCTGTAGTAAATGTTATTCGTCATGTTCAAACGATTGGTTACCGAAAGCAACAAGTGAAGGGAACTTTTCAGTTATAGTTAAGTTGAAATATTAACAAATCGCCACAAAGATAAGCGCTGCGTGACAGAAATAAAACATAAGCTTTAAGCATACACATTTGACGCGTATTGCTGACAATTCGAAGCCGAAAAGATATGGGGACGCCGTACTTATTTTTGTTTAGTGCTTTAAACAAATTCGAAGATCAGACGTTACGCAATTTTGGTTGACAATATAGAATTAATAATTCTAACTAATTCAGTATCTGTCTCAAGGATTCAATCGTATGTAGATTTATAATAGAAAATGGCTTTTGGAAAGAAGTTCACATCTGCCTTTTAAAACAGTAATGACTTTCAGAATTATTCCAAGTTGATCTTTGAGAATTACTTAGGGGAAAGAAAATAGTCATGAATAATTGAGTTAGGAAGCATTGTAATATTAATATACGAAACCATTCTCAAAAATATGTCTACGCCTGTTCACATGAATGTGGTGTTATCATTTACAAATTTCATTGTAACTTTAAATGCATTTAATATTTGTCATTAATTTAATTGTATCTTTTAATACATTTAATATTTGTCGTTAATTTAATTGTATCTTTTAATGCATTTAATATTTGTCATTAATTTAATTGTATCTTTTAACGCATTTAATATTTGTAATTAATTTAATTGTATCTTTTAATGCATTTAATATTACCATTAATTTAATTGTATCTTTTAATGCATTTAATATTTGTGATTTATTTAATTGTATCTTTTAATGCATTTAATATGTGTCATTAATTTAATTGTATCTTTTAATGCATTTAATATTTGTCATTAATTTAAGTGTATCTTTTAATGCATTTAATATTTGTCGTTAATTTAATTGTATCTTTTAATGCATTTAATATTTGTCATTAATTTAATTGTATCTTTTAATGCATTTAATATTTGTCATAATTTAATTGTATCTTTTAATGTATTTAATATTTGTTATTAATTCAATTGTATCTTTTAATGCATTTAATATTTGTCATTAATTTAATTGTAACTTTTAATGCATTTGATATTTGTCATTAATTTAATTGTATCTTTTAATGCATTTAATATTTGTCATTAATTTAATTGTATCTTTTAATGTATTTAATATTTGTCGTTAATTTAATTATATCTTTTAATGCATTTAATATTTGTCATTAATTCAATTGTATCATTTAATGCATTTAATATTTGTCATAAATTTAATTGTATCTTTTAATGCATTTAATATTTGTCATTAATTTAATTGTATCTTTTAATGCATTTACTATTTACCATTAATTTAATTGTGTCTTTTAATGCATTTAATATTTGTCATTAATTTAATTGTATCTTTTAATCCATTTAATTATATCTTTTAATGTATTTAATATTTTCCATTAATTCAATTTTATCTCTTAATGTATTTGATATTTACCATTAATTTAATTGTATGTCTAATGCATTTAATATTTGTCATTAATTTAATTTTATCTTTTAATGCATTTAATATTTGCCATTAATTTAAGTGTATCTTTTAATGCATTTAATATTTGCCATTAACTAATTGTATCTTTTAACGCATTTAATTTTATCTTTTAATGCATTTAATATTTGCTATTATATTTTTAATTTAAACCAAAGTTATTTTTTTATGTTACACAGCATCTTGATAATTTACTAGCAGGTGTACCTGGCGTAGCCAGGGTGGACACGAAGTTCCGTTTGAAACACACCTGCTATATTAAGGATATTAATCACTGTCACCATGGGCAATATTCATACCTCAACAATAATTTCCAAAATAAAGAAACGATTAAAAACATTAAAATAAAATCGCCCCCTCTACCCTCCTCAAAAAAGTACGTGATACGCTCTCCACCAGATATTCTGGCAGAAATGAAACAAAGAGAAAAAACTATTCTCCGTATATTGAGTACGTTTCTTGCCCGAGCCCTGGAAAGCCCTCCGCCCATAATAAATAAATAAATAAATAAATAAATAAAAACAACTTTCGTTTCAATATAAATAGCAGAGAGTGCTCGAACGATCACAAAAAAAATTAAAATAAATAAAAATTAGCGACGTAGGCAGGCTCGAACCTGAAATGCGAATGAAATAAAAAGCTATGCAAGTAAATCTGTGTTTAAGGATTATAAGATATGTAGAAATGTGTATCAATATCTTGTTTTTATGGAAACACTTTTAATTATTTTAGTTTACATATTTTATAATTTAAAAAGCGTTATGTTAATTATGTTTCAGATCTGTGTGTATCTCCTATGCCCCATTTTTAGTAGACAGAAACACTTTTCTTTAGATTTAAATCCAGAAAATGCTCTGTATTTCTCATTTAATATTCATCTTTCTGGGATAACATTTTTTGGTTTATTTAACCGTATGCGCATGTTTGCTTCTTTTTTTTTTTTTTTTTTGCAATTTGTAAAATGTGCTTCTAAATCCAAGCTCTTGTTAGTGAATTCTGTAATTGAAATTTTATTTCTTTATTTTTTCCTATTATAACAGCGGTAGCCTGAAAACACGTAAATCTGGAAAAATTGTCTATCAAGATATGTGGGAAAGTAATTTTACTTCTTTAGATTTTATATTCATCTATGCGCTATTCCAAACAAGTTGTAATTTTCACCTTCATTCAAAATCTTTATTGTGTGTTCCAATACTTTTTGATTGCTTTTACTATTATGTGATATGTTGGTGTTCCGTATGTGCATTTTCAGTATCGATATTATAGAAATTTTCTACCTGTACCGTTTGACTCTAAAATCGTCTCCTATACTCTGTTACATCAGTTGAATTATATTTTATTTCAATTAAGTTCATCCAGATGAATCATATCTAAAAGAAGTGACTACGCTATAAAACGTCTGCACATATATTATTAGTCTTCAAAATGGAACACCATTGAGAAACTAGAAATGACACCTTAATTTAATAGAGTAATTATAGTTTGGCAGAAAGTCAGCAAATGTTACCGGGTCTTTAATTTGAAAAAAAACTGGAAAGTTCCAAATCAAGTTCTTAAATAAGTGTAAGCTCTTTAGCTAATGTGTGTTAGAAATACCCGATAATTGATAATATACGGCTTAATGAATGCTCCGAGGAACTGCAAGCATTCGTACCCCCTCGACATGTATATCTCCGACAAACACGACAAGTAGCTAAATCCCACCCCTCCACAGTAGAGATCCCTAGATGTAAGAGAGCCTTCTACCCCACTAGTTTCTTCCCCAGAAATGCTAGACATTGAAATTTCCTTCCGGATTCCTGCTTACCCAACTGTACTGACATACAGAAATTCAAGTGTAACGTGAACCGACACCTTGCTGCCCAACTCCCCGCATAGTACCCCTGTAGATTATCTCATTGATAGTAGCCCCCTACATCAAAGTGGCAATGTGGCTTATTTGGGATGAAAATGTAATTTAAAAAAATGGTATACCGCTCTTACGGGTTTTAAGTAAACCATATAGACGAAATTGTATACGGCCAGTAAGGTTGGCTTGATTGTAAATAGTAGCTGGAAGAGCTCCGCTTTTTCCATAAGCATTATTGAAACTTTGTCTCGATAGATACAGTAAAATCATCATCAGTGTCTATCGGGCATAACGCGAGCAATTTAGAAGTGTCACCGGAGATGTTCATCATTATTTCGGCATAATCTTGGTGATCAATGATGACAAGTGTAGAGCGTTGGTAAATTTTACTGATAATCAATGATTAATTATTGCGTAGTGTCCATTTAGATTCATTTAGATTCACAAAATGGGACCGACGCATCGGTATAAGAATGTGCGGCACCATTTAATTTCGCTTTAAGGTCATTGGCCTTAGAGTTGGAACGTGGTAAATGTCTTTCTAACTGAGCCAAAAAAAAAAAAAATTCAAATTCAAAACATATCTCTTCTCGTTTTAGAGATGATCGAATAATGCAAAGTCCAAACCATGGGATATATATATATATATATATATATATATATATATATATATATATATATATATTTATATTTATATATATATATATATATATATATATAAATGTAAAGTTGGTTCGTTCTAAAGAAATAAAACCATGTTTATACGTTACCAATTTATTTGAAATTTTCAGACAACCCATTTTTAGAATCGAGATATGTTTTTATGTTATTAAAATAAATTTACCTAATTAAAATTAAAATATTTAATAAAATAAATATATTTATTTATCGTTTCTGCGAATCTGTTCTGTTGATAAAACTGAACTTCCGGTTCGATTCATTTCACAGCCACGAATTGATGAAAGGTTTAATTTTCTGGTAACTCGATAAGTAAAAAAAAAACAAAAAAAAATATATTTCATTTGTTTATCTTCCAAATTTTTTAATTTACACATCTTTTCTTTATTATATAAGGCCAAAAAAAAAGTTTGTTGCTTGCTTTTGAGTTGTTATTTTTTCTATAGAAGATTACTCATGCAGAGAGTGATCCGTGCTGAAATAATGTTATTATTTAAAAAGTCATTCTTAACATGGGGAGGTAAGGATGTTTTGTACCTATTCTGTACTTTAACCTTACAATTGAATAAATAAAAAAAAATATATCGTAAAACGGTGTTTAAACGTGGAAATATGATTTAAAAAATAGCGCGGCTCTCTGCATTAGCACCATTTTTAATTATTGTTGTTGTTGCACGAATTTTCGGCCAACTATTCCTCTGGCCTATATGAAAAGAAGTCATTTTATAAATGTTCAGTAACTTTTTCCTTTTACTATTCTTAAAGAGTAAAACTTTTCTTATTCATGAAAGGAGTTAAGCCTACGTAAATAAATAAATGTTTGTACACGTGACAAATTATCAATAAATGGTTTAGTTACTTTTTTAAAAAAAATGTTTGTAAAAGTGCGAAAGGCGACGCCGTTGTACAACCATTACTCCCATGCTTTATTTCTATACTTATAGGTTTTTGGAATTTTTTTTCACTGGATTATTATTGATTGGACACTAATTAAACAGATTATTAAAAAAAAATGTAAAAAAGAAATCATTATTTCGACATTTGAAAGTGGTGCTCACTTTTTAGTTACAACGTTCTGATAAATCAGTCACCCATTTTGTAAGCAATAAAAACGCGGTATATCAAAACCATAGAAAGTAAAAATAATGAGTCTCTACCGCATTTGTAAGTCAGAAATATATTTGTTTCTCAAAGAAAAAAAAATAGAGAGAACAGGACATTTTTTTTATTGTTTTCATGAAAATAAAGTTTCGAGATTTTTAATTATTTTTTTTTTACTTATTTAGTCAGTTTGTGTGTGTTTTTTTAAAATTATTTTTGTGAAAGGTGAGTTTTTTTTCAAAGCTTTTGTTTTGTTTCTTTTTAATTTTTTTAAAAGTATTATAAATTTCACTAACATGCTGGAGAAATGTTTAATAATTTGGTATTTTTTTTTGATTAGGTCCACCTCCACAATTTTCCTTTCAATGACGACATTTATAGGTTTCCGAGTATGCTGAACACGCAAATTGCATTGCAATTTTGCGGAAATAAATAGTTGTATTATGCATTGTATTCTTCGGCGGTCATCTTTTTACGTGCACACGCGCCATAAACAAATACACAAACGTAAAAAAGATGGCCGCCAAAGATTACAATGCATAATACAACTTTTTATATCTTGATAACTACTTATTTCTGCAAAATTTCGATGCAATTTCCGTATTCAGCATAGTCGAAAACCATTTCAAGTCGTCATTTAAAAGAAAATTGAGGAGGCGGACCTAATCTAAAAATTTACCAATAATTTTTAATCCCGTACGCCTCCCGATACATTGCTTCGTCAACATGCGACCATTTTATATCTCCCGAAGACACTTCCGTATTTAGAAAAATTAATAAATAAATAAATAAATAAAAAGTGACCGATTTACCAGAACGTGGTAACTAAAAAGTGAGTATCCCTTTCAAATGTTGAAATAATTTTTTTTTTTTCAATTTTTTTTCATAATCTGGTTAGTGTTCAATCAATAATAATCCAGTGAAAAAATTTCAAAAAACCTATCAGTATAGAAACTCAGGTAAGGATGTTTTGTACCTATTCTGTACTTTAACCTTACAATTGAATAAATAATAAAAAAAACATGTCGTAAATCGTTATTTAAACGTGGAAATATGATTTAAAAAATAGCGCGGCTCTCTGCATTAGCACCATTTTTATGTATTGTTGTTGTTTCACGAATTTTCGGCCAACTATTCCTCTGGCCTTCATGAAAAAAGTCCTTTTATAAATGTTCAGTAACTTTTTCCTTTTATTATTCTTAAAGAGTAAAACTTTTCTTATTCATGAAAGGAGTTAAGCCTACGTAAATAAATAAATGTTTGTACACGTGACAAATTATCAATAAATGGTTTAGTTACTTTTTTTTTAAAATGTTTGTAAAAGTGCGAAAGGCGACGCCGTTGTACAACCATTACTCCCATGCTTTATTTCTATACTTATAGGTTTTTGGAATTTTTTTTCACTGGATTATTATTGATTGGACACTAATTAAACAGATTATTAAAAAAATGTAAAAAAGAAATCATTATTTCGACATTTGAAAGTGGTGCTCACTTTTTAGTTACAACGTTCTGATAAATCAGTCACCCATTTTGTAAGCAATAAAAACGCGGTATATCAAAACCATAGAAAGTAAAAATAATGAGTCTCTACCGCATTTGTAAGTCAGAAATATATTTGTTTCTCAAAGAAAAAAAAATAGAGAGAACAGGACATTTTTTTATTGTTTTCATGAAAATAAAGTTTCGAGATTTTTAATTATTTTTTTTTTACTTATTTAGTCAGTTTGTGTGTGTTTTTTAAAAATTGTTTTTGTGAAAGGTGAGTTTTTTTTTCAAAACTTTTGTTTTGTTTCTTTTTAATTTTTTTAAAGTATTATAAATTTCACTAACATGCTGGAGAAATGTTTAATAATTTGGTATTTTTTTAGATTAGGTCCACCTCCACAATTTTCCTTTCAATGACGACATTTATAGGTGTCACGCAAATTGCATTGCAATTTTGCGGAAATAAATAGTTGTTTTATGCATTGTATTATTCGGCGGTCATCTTTTTACGTGCACACGCGCCATAAACAAATACACACACGTAAAAAAGATGGCCGCCAAAGATTACAATGCATAATACAACTTTTTATATCTTGATAACTACTTATTTCTGCAAAATTTCGATGCGATTTTCGTATTCAGCATAGTCGAAAACCATTTCAAGTCGTCATTTAAAAGAAAATTGAGGAGGTGGACCTAATCTAAAAATTTACCAATAATTTTTAATCCCGTACGCCTCCCGATACATTGCTTCGTCAACATGCGACCATTTTATATCTCCCGAAGACACTTCCGTATTTAGAAAAAAAAATAAATAAATAAAAAGTTACCGATTTACCAGAACGTGGTAACTAAAAAGTGAGTATCCCTTTCAAATGTTGAAATGATTTTTTTTAAAAATTTTTTTTCATAATCTGGTTAGTGTTCAATCAATAATAATCCAGTGAAAAAAATTCAAAAAACCTATCAGTATAGAAACTCCACCACGTAAGTAAATAAATAAAAAATGTTACGTGCGCATGCGTTAGCCTTTAGTAGGGGGGCACTAAGGGAACGACCATTAAATAATCCTGCGGGTCGCCACGGAACTCAACGCCCAAGGAGTATCAAAATTGTTTTCATGATCTGAAGAAATTTTTATTTTGAAAAGTGGGTGATCACTTTTCCATCTACATGTAACTTAAAATGAGCACCCACTTTCTGGCCACCTGAGGAAGGGGCATTTATTTTCGTGTTTATTGGCTTAAAGGGTTTATTGACAAGGCAGTTTGGTACGCGAATACATATTTAACAGTTTTCGTTTATGCTCACGCATAGCATAAACAAAGACTACGTCTGTGAAATGGAAAATAATCCCAGAGTTCAGGGGTTAATACCATGCAAAAGAAATCAAACAAAAAGACTTTTTAGCCAAGAAACACACAGAAAGAAAAAAAAAATACCATCCATTTTTTTTCTATCGAATTCATTTGTTGTTTTTATTGGAAACTATTTTCCCCCGGATTTTTGATATAATTTTCCATTAAGGGCTGTGCGTATCACGTTCGTAAATAACAAAATTTTTTTTGTAGATTTTGGTGTGCTAAAAACGAATCTGCAAACCGTTTCCGTCACAAAAATAGTTTTTATGATATGAAGAAATTACTTTTTCAAAAAAGTGGCGATCACTTTTCCATGTAAATTTAACTTAAAATGAGCACCCACTTTCTAGCCACCTGAGAGAGGGGGGATTTTTTCCCATGTTTATTGGCTAAACAGCTTTCGTTTATGCTTACGCATAGCGTAAACGAAGGCTACGGCTGTTAAATGGAAAATAGTCTCAGAGTTCAGGGGTTATTACCATGCAAAAGAAATCAAACAAAAAACTTTTTAGCCAAGAAACAGAAAAATGCCCCTCTCTCAGGTAGCCAGAAAGTGGGTGCTCTTTCTAAATCAAATTTACATTGAAAAGTGATCACCCACTTTTCGAAAAAGTAATTTCATGAATGTCATGAAAACTTTTTTTTTTCTACGTAAACGGTTTGCAGATTCGTTTTTAGCACACCGAAATCTACAATAAAATATTTCGTTGTATATGAACGTGAAACGGGCCTTAAAGTAAAATAATACCGGATTTTTTTGAGCAGATTTGCCGTTTAGTTGTACAAATATCCTCAAACCAGGTAATCACTAAAAGGGATTTTTAAAAGTCGTCACCTGTATCGAGCAAAAGTTTAAAACCACCGATTATATGCCAGCCTACATCATGGTAACATATATTGAGTGAGTTCCTAACAGTATTTTTAGTTTAAACTCATTTTCCCAAAATTTCCCCAAACTTAACATGTTCGATACAGTCTGCCGCCATTTGTATTTTTCAGATATACCGATAAACATTGAATGTTTTTGAACCGATTATACATTACATAAAAACACTAAAATCTTATCCAGTTAGGTAGAACACTTACTTTTCTTGCCTTTGATAACATTTATTTGTTATATATTTATTTTTTGACAACTTCTTTGTATCTGTGTTTAGTAATATAAACCCTTTTCATTTAATGTAACGTTTAGTCGGCTCGAAAAACAGTGTTTATTGGTGTATTTGAAAGCTACAAATGGTGGTGGACACTGTTGATTACTTTAAGTTAGAGAAAGTGAGTTAAAACTAAAAAAACTATACTAAATACTGTCAGAAACCTATTCATTATGCCAGCCTATGTCATGGTAACATATGTTCGGTGAGTTTCAGACACTGTTTTGTATAGTTTTTAGTTTTCAACTTACTTTCCCAAACTTAACGTATTCAACAGAATTCGCGACCATTTCTGTTTTTTGAGCCAATTAAACATTTTACATTACATAAAAACACTAAACAATTATCCAATTAGGTAGAAACGTAAATTACCTTACCTTTGCTTTCATTTATTTGATTTTGGACGACTTTTTCGAATCTGTGTATAGTAACCCCCCTCCCCCCACCATCAACCAAATATTAATTACTAAACCACATTTTTTAAAACAACAACAAAAAAGCATTTAGCGTTTCAACATTTTTGCTACGTTCGGCTTGATCCACTGATTGTTGGTCAAGTCCAAAACATGAATGATTGACAGAAACTCTCGAGGATCCAAATCAAATTCTGCAAGAGCACAATTTTTTTCAGTTTCGCCTTCTTTTTCACTTTTTGCAGTGGATTGCTGTACTAATATAAGAAACATGCATTTTCTCTTTTATTACATTTTTCCATTACACCAAATTGAGCCACTGCAACGCGTGGCAGGGTACAGCTAGTATATATATATATATATATATATATATATATATATATATATATATATGTATATATATACTCTTGGAATTATAGTGCAATATAAATACTAATTACTCATAGGCAGCTGACTTTTGAATCGCTTCTGAATTTTATAGGTAGTTGCTTGTCTAGCCGCACTGATGAGCTGTGATACAGCGAAGCAGTGCTGTGTGTGAATAACTATATATATATATATATGTGTGTGTGTGTGTGTGTGTGTGTGTGTGTGTGTGTGTGATGGTTATATAGAACGGTTTCCTAGAATAAATCCAATTCAAGCCGCGTGATTATTAAAGAGTTCTCAACGAAGGACAGAAGTGGTATATAGTTTGTTTATAATACCGACGTCATTCCTTGCATATTACATACATGTTTCATCGTTACTAATACGTGTTGTAATACGGCTCTTCATTACTAAATCGACATCACTCTCTGTGACAAGTGAAGATTTTGACAAACTCAATTGTTTTCAGGAAGAGCTCCTTCAGATCGACGGGTGCAAATTTATAATGTCGATTCTTTCTTGTTGAACCATTTGATCTAGTCCAAAGTGTTAATCTATTTTCCCTTACTTTTGCGGTTGATTTTTGTACAGATATTTATTACTGATTTTTCCCAATTTCGGGTCTATTAGGATTAATTAATGTGGTTGTTGTTTTTAGGAAGTCGAATATGATATGAAACAGTCTAATGTAATCTTGAGTCTCTTTTCAATATCAATTTTTGGTCTGATGAGGTTCTTTCCTTGAATTTTGATTCTACTCAAATATGTATGCACATACGTAACCAATAATGCTTGTATTATAAACGGACAATATATATATATATATATATATATATATATATATATATATATATATATATATATATATATGTGTGTGTGTGTGTGTGAGTGTGTGTGCGTGTGTGTGTGTGTAAAATTTAGAGATTTTCTATCTCTAACATTTATATAAACATTCTATGGTTCTAATTAAAATTATTAAAACGAACGTATTATCATTAGAAATGGGATGGGCTTCATTTCACAATTATGCTGAATTCTAATAATGTATAATTTATATGCTCTGCGAAATTGCGTAGAATTTAAGATGAAAACGTTGAAGCACACGGAAATATTTGCACACACATACACACACATGTATGCACACACACACACACACACACACACACACACATATATATATATATATATATATATATATATATATATATATATATATATATAACTGACTTTGCCCCTGTGTGTGCGAAAGGCCCCTATCAAATTCCTCTCTAATTGAGCTACAGAGCTGTAATTTGATATATAGTGTATGTGGGTCTGTACTACACTTTCGATTTGATTTTTAGCCGGTAAAATTGCAGATAAAGATCGAAATAAAACGAAAACAGTGACTGTGCTCTCGTGTGAGTCGCTATTTTTACACAGATATCACTTCTTATCAAAGCCCGGAGGCCACTCGAGTATAAAAGTATGCATTTGACAATGTGATCATAGCGTTGTAAACATAAGTAGTGGAATTTTTTGTAGATTAGATCACTTAGGGGGACGGTTCATCATGAACTTGTTTACGTTGGACATGAAGACAATCAGATTGTAGTCAGCTTTAAAATAGGTAAATGGAGGAGAGCTTGCCCTGAAAATATCTAGAAAGTAGAGACAGGCTACCAACGTCTCTTCTGTGGGAAAGAGATAGCTAAGCCATGGATACTATTTTTAACTCTGTCACGGAAGAATAAGCTGCTTCTAGCAGCTCTTGCCAAGATGTGGCAATAGTACTCCATCGTTGGCCGTACTCGGCTTTTATATAGGTCGACAATTGCATCAGCAGTGAGATATCTACTTGAGCAGTAGAAGGAGCCTTCAATTGTTTCAGCAAACTTGGCAAGGGATTTGATATACGTGTTCCATTTCAGATCGAGTGTAAATATTAAGCCCAGAATCTTGTCAAAACACTTCTTGCCCCATTGTAGGACGTGCTCAAGATCAGAGGAGAGAGAATCTGAGAGAACTTTATAGTTTACGGTCTTTGATGTGCTACCATAGATTGCAGTGTCGTCAGCATAAATGTCTACGAATGATATAAGGATATGATTTGAAAGATCATTAATGTAGGTAGGAAGAGAGTTGGTCCCAGGATGGACCCCTGAGGCACTCCAGCATAAATACTGAGAGCTGAGTTCTTCCCATCAACCACTACTCTAATGAATCTATCAGAAATGATTTAATAATTGAGAATACATTTTCAGCTATACTATAGCTGGAGATCCTGTGAGGTAGACCTTTATGCCATACTTTATCAAAGGCGTTTAATATGTCAAGAGCAATTGTCCTAGAAGAGAAGCCTCCATCGAGAGATTCTCTAACCTATGAGATATAACTGTAAGCACATATACTGTATATCTAGCAGAACCTAAACCATATTGCATGTCACTAGGAATGTTATTTTTGCTGAGATAGTTGACAACTTTCCTATTTAACAGCTTCTAGCAACTATCTCATGCCGCACAGTGGACTTATTGGCGTGTATTGAGAGGGGGATGAGCGATCACCTGAATTCTTAAATACGGGGCATACTAATGAGACTTTCCAAGGTGAAGGGAAGCATTTCTCCTTATGACAACGCTTAAATAACTTTGTAAGTATGGACACATTTTCTGGTTGAAGTTTTAGAGCACTATAATGGGAATGTCGTCAGCGCCATTCGCTTGACTAGAATCAAGGTTCTTGATTAGCTTGACTACATCACGTACAAATATTTGTATGTCACAAAGCGTGTTTTCAGATACACGAGGAAAGACTGAGGGTTGGCGGCCTTGGTCGTAAAAGGGTATATTTCGCTGCAGAGTTTGGGTTTGTCTGATGTTGACGAGGTTACCTCAGGTCCATTGATGATGATTGAGATAAAGCACTAGGTTTGTGAGAAACTTTGTGAAAAATATTGAATAATTCGACCCCCTGTCGTTCCGAGCTTATAGCTATTCGAAAAATGTAATCCAAACCCTATTTTTTTCCAATTAAAGCAGTAAGGACCAAGGTTTCATTAAAAAAAAAAAACAAATAAAAAACAAAACAACGTTATTAACAAAAAGGTTTTAAACTACGGACTTTACGGCTAAATTTCTAAAAATCACTACGTTTTGTTTTAAATTTGATTATAGTATTCATTGATCTTTTATCTTCAATTTATGATATATAAAACTTTCGTGAGTAAATTAATTACCTACTTTTTAATAGACATTTCTAAATAGGGGGGCGTGAATAAAAAAAAAACGTTTGTCTAAAATATTATATTCGGTTTATTAGAAAGAACATAAAATTTCACATTTACCCTGAAAATATCGTAAAAATAGAATCAATAGAAAATTTTAATAGATTTTTAAAGTTTAAACATTGAAAAATACTTAACTCGTAAAATTCATTTAATTTAATTACTGTTTTTTTAAAATAATATTATTATTACTTTTTATACAACTTAAATAGTTTATTTTGGAAGTATAATCCATAATGAAAATAAACAACCCACTTTTAAAGGAGAAATTGCGAGTGTTTTTATATTTTAATCGCAGTTTCATGGTAGGGGTGTCAAAAATTCCTACAACAATTCTGATACACCTAATAGAGCACACACTTCTGTTCAGGATTCTCTTATTTATTTGCCAAAACTATGGGAACCAAGCCGCTGCTAAGCTACTTTGGACTTGACGGACTGATCATACAACTTCCTTGCGTTGTTTATTACATTTTATAGTGGTTGCTGGCGGTTCTGAAAGCCACATTAGTCTCAGTACATCTATTACGTTGGAGCAACGAAAATGTGATTTCTGTGCGCAATGGCAGCAGCAAAATCTGAAGAGAACCACGGCTGGTTGTTAGGTTTTTGCTGAAAATTTTGCGGGGGTATGAAATGGTCTATTTCCACAATTAACTATTCCGTCAGGTCTAATATTATAGAGGAAACATCCTTTTTAACATGGAACGCAAAGGTAGATCTTGAAATATACAGAAGCTATACCTGTCAGCTATAGAGTATCGATATACTGTACGATGGAGAGATACGTCTGGGGACCTATTACATTTCATTTTTAGCTTAACTGATACAGCAGAATGGTCGGAAGATTCCATTGGAGACAGAACAGCAAATGGATATAGCTCAGGTCAATTTGTAAGAAAAAGGTCTAGACATGCGGGTAGGTTCGTGAACGATCTGAGTGAGGTCATAGGAAATGGATATAGCTTGACAGAACCCGCACTCTTAATCGACCATTCCACATTGTGAATATTGAAGAGCAGGACAGAAAGAGAAAGTAAGAGAAAAATAAACGAAGATTTTTTTGTTGTAGCCCATAATAAAATAAAGCTGTAACAATTATTCACTAATATTGCATCGAGAGGCCCCACCAGAAGCTACTGCATAGTTCAATATCTATTCATCAAATGGTAATACAGTAGCCTCAGTATTTTTAACCTGCTGATAGGACAGTCTCCTTTTTTACATGGGGATCACCACTTATCAACACCCGTAAGCCACTCAGGGATAAGGGTGATTTTTGTGTGCAATAATCAATGGGATAATATCGTAGTAATAGTTGGTGTTGGAGATTTGGTAAAACGTCTTACTTAAGGGGGCGATTAATCAGGAATTTGTTTATGTTGGACTTGAAGACGTCCAAGTTGTAGTCAGATGGGAAACAGGCAAACGGAAGAGAGTTCCATAGGCGTGCACTTCTAAGAAAAAAGCTATGTTCATGAAATCTACGTTTTGATTTAGGCACAGATAAAGAGTGGGGGAAATTACTGACAGTGGTTTTAACTAGACGGGTGTTTATCATGAAGGATTGGCAAGGGGGGACAAGAGATGGGAGCTCGGACGAGCACTTGCCATGGAAATAACGATTAAACAAAGACAGGCTCGCAACGTCTCCTCTGTGGGAGAGAGGTTGCAGGGAAGAGAAGAGAATATCCCCCATTAAGCCACGAAGTCTGTTTTGTACTTTGTCAAAGCAAGATAGGCTGTTTTTTGAAGCTCCAGCATCTTTGGACGTACTTGGCTTTTATAGAGATAGAGAATTGCATCAGTAGTGAGATATCTTCTGGAGCGTTAGAAGAATCCTACCATTTCCCCAGCAGCCCGAGCAACGGACTTTATATACGTGTTCCATTTCAGATCAGGAGTAAAGGTCAAACCCACAGCTTGTCAAAACATGAAGCCTCCCCAAGACGAGAGCCATCCATTTAAATTGATGCTTGATGAGGAACAGAGCGTTAATGATGTACAGTTAGGAACTTGGTTTTAGATGCATTAAAGGTAACCAGCCATCTCTTCCCCCACTGAACGACGATCTCAAGATTAGAGGAGAGGGAATCATTTACGGCCTTTGATGTGTTGCCGTAGATGGTCGTGCCATCAGCATAGATGTCAACGAATGAATTTAGTATGTGTTTTGGGAGATCATTGATGTAGATCAGGAAGAGAGTTAGACCCAGGATGGACCCTTGGGGGACTCCAGCATTAATAATGTGGGCCTCAGATTTCTGCCCATCAACTACTACTCTCACGAACCTATCAGAGAGAAATGATTTAATAATTGAGAAAACATTTCCAGTTATACCGTAGCTGGAAATCTTGTGAAGTAGGCCCTTATGCTAAACCTTATCCAAGACCTTTGATATGTCAAGAAAAATTATCCTAGAAAGGAAGCCTTTGTCGGGAGATTCACTAATCCTATGGGATATAACTGTTAGCACATCAGCTCAAGATCTAGCAGAACGGAAACCATATTGCATGTCACTAAGGAGGTTGTTTCTGCTGAGGTGGTTGACTACTTCTTTATTTAATATGGATTCCAGTAACTTACTCATGACACACAAGAGACTTATTGGTCTGTACTAGAGGGGGATGATTTATCACCTGAGTTCTAAAATACAGGGCATACTTACGAGGTTTTCCAAGGTGTTGGAAAGCACTTCTCCTTAAGGCAACACTTAAACAGTTTTTTAAGTATGGGGGCAAGTTCTGGTCGAAGCTTTTTCAACACTATAAGTAGAATGCCGTCTGGGCCAGTTGCTTTACGGGAATCAAGGTTTTTGATTAGTTTGGTGACTTCGTGAATAGATATTTGTATGTTGGATAGGGTGTTGCCTGTTGTAGGAGGAAATACGGGGAGTTAATGCCCTTCGTCGCAGAGGGTGGAGTTAACTGCAAAGTTCTTGGCGAATTGTGTGGCCTTGTCTGATGCTGATGAGATGACCTCAGGTCCATTGATGATGGTTGGGATGGAACGCACGCTTCTGTTCAGGATCCTGTTTGCTATTTGCCAAAACTAGTGGTAACCAAGCCGCTGCTCAGCTACTTTGGATTTGACGGACTGAGCATATAACTCTCTTGCATTTTTTATTACTCTTTTACAGTGGTTGCTGGCAGTCCGGAAGGAAGCTTTAGTCTCAGTACATCTATTACGTTGGTAGCTTTTGAAAAAAGTGATTTCTGTGCACAATGACAGCGGCACATTCTGGGCAGAACCATGGCTGGCTGGCTGTTAGGTTTTTGTTGGAATTTTGTGGATGGTACCAATCGGTCTATGCCTACAGTTAACCATTCGGTAAAGTCTGATACTATAGAGGATACATCCTTTTTAAACATGGAAAGCAGTATATCAGATATGAATGTACGGAAGCTATCCCAGTCAGCCATATAATATCGATACAGAGTACGGTGGAGAGGTATATCTGAAGACTTATTACATTTCATTTTTATCATAACTGATACAACTGTGTGATCGGAGGATCCCAGGGGAGATAGGACTGAACATGAACATAGCTCAGGGGAAGTTGTGAGAAAAAGGTCTAGAAGGCTTGCATACTGACCAGTAGTAATGGGTACACGGGTGGGTTTATGAACAAACTGAGTGAGCTCATTGGCAATGGCAAAATCATGACAGAACCTCCCCTCATCATCTGTCTTATTTGAGTGGGTCAGCCATTTCACATTATTGACATTGAAGTCACCGCAAATGTAAATGGTAGCCGAAGGATGAGCAGACATGATGAGGTCAATTTTCTCAGATATACTCTTAAGGACAGTAACCCCGCTTTTGTAAGGGCGATAGAGAGCAAATATGAATGCGGTGGTGTAAGCAAGTGCAACCCGGAAGCACATATGAGGTAAATTAGGGTCTTCTCTCGAGATATCTCTACTACACCGGAACACCATCTTTAATGTAGGCGCATATTCCATGCCTCTGCGATCTTGCGGGTCAGATTTAGATGCTAAGTTAGACTATCCTTTTATTAGTTTATTTACGGTTCGGGTCCCTGACTATCACGCGGATACGGCCATTCCAGTTTAAACGTTTATCTTACTAGGTTACACAATGAAACAGAATTTACAGCTTTTCTGGTGACTGTTTACACAAAATACTGCCAACCTAAAATAAAGCCTTTACTCATTCCTTTGTCAGAAAAATCACTCATTGTAAAGAATGAGGACTGAAGGAAAATAAGAGAGGTGAGGGTAATGAGAGCTGCCGATAACGCATCCACAATGCATTGTCTATTCACAAGTTTTCTTTCTGCACAGGATCTAATTATAATTTATTAATTACATTCGTTATTTTTGCAACATTTGTATATGTATGGATTTAGATTATACACTAACGAATACAACTAAAGAGGTATACCATTTGCTTGTGAGTCTAACTGATAGAACATGCCTCATTGTTTTCATTTTCATGTATTAAGTATATATAATGATCGATTGAGAATTGGCTTTATAATAATCAATACAAATCTGCACCAATAACAATATAATACTTAGGCGCATTTTACGGGGTAACATCAGTCGGCGTGCTACTATAGCGATAAAATTTAGTCTTTTTTTGCTCTGACATTGATATTAACATTCTCTTTTTTTAAATTCTTATATTCTTAAACTAACATTCTAACATACTCAGTCATGAATATGCGACCGACTTCAGAAGAGGTGACTATTTAGGTGTTTATGATTTCTTATTTATTATTTAATGATTTATTTTTAGACAAGCCTGGATACCCAGCGTTGTCTGGGTGTTTGGAGATGCGTGTTGTGAAAAAAAGTGGTAGTAGGAAGAGAGGCTCGAACCCGTACCGCAAAGAAGGAAAAGAACGTGACGTATTTGCTGTTACGTCCATCGCCAAAGCGGAAGCGTCAAAAGTTTGAATTAAGGCAAGTCAATCGAAAAGAGGGGATGATGTTCGAAAATACCGTCGAAAAAAAAACGATCCCTCTTTGTAGAAAAGTGCCCAGTTTAGACTAAAAGGAAATACTACTTTAAGCCAATTTTTCTAAATGTTTCGTCCTAAGGGTCGGACTTCAAACAATACCCGTCTTATGAAAATCCGTCGCCTCTGTCGAAAGTTTTAGGCAGAAATACCAACATACATACATGATGATGATTGCAACGTCTTGTCAGACGAGAGCCACTCCCTCAGTCACTGAAAGTCCATGTGCCTGAAAATTATTTTTAGCCCTGCCAGCGACTTTCACACCCTCAAGCAGATATTACACTAAAAACGTTCACTGGTTTGGATGAAACTAACAGCAGCGGAACCTGCATCATCGTGGGCTTTCATGTGATTAACAAAACCTGCCTTAGACAACAGAGCCCGATCACCCACCTTACAGATCCAGAGATCTCCATGGTTAGGCAGCAAGGTTTGGCATTCCCCACATGCTCTCTTAAGCTTCAGTCGATTTAGCTGCTTCAAAGTGATCTGTGCCCTTATATATCAGTGCCCTCTACTGCTTGCGATCAAACGCTAGGGATTCCCAACTGTCAACAGGAATATGAAAGTTCACCAGACTCTCCTTGATGCTATCATGAAAACGTTTTTTGGGCTTGTACCGGTTTTTTCCTCAAGAAAGAGCTCACCATAGAACAATTGTTTTGTGAGTCGATAATCGTCAAACCGGATGATATGACCCGTCCAACGCATCTGGTTCTAATTACAATGGAAACAATACTGGTTGTTTTGGCCTTTTTAAAAACATATGTATCAGGGACAAAGCTAAACCATTTGAACCAAGAATATGTTTTAGGCAGTGCTGATGGAACCTCTCGAGCAATTCTATATGTGACCGGTACAAGGTCCAAGTTTCAGATGCGTAGAGAAGGGATGGTACTACGCATGCTTGATATACTGAAATTTTAGTTGACAGGGTTAGATCACCGGCAGACAAGACTCTATCTTGTAACCTTCCAAAAGCATCAGATGCCTTGCTGATTGTCTGTCTTATTTCCGCATCAAGTGTGCCATCATTTGATTAGGTGCTCCACAAGTTAGACAATTTTTTACGACCAAGGCGCTTTCCACAGACGAAGATATCAGTTTCCACATACAGATCATCTGGAGCTGGAGTATACATGACTTTAGTTTTCTTAATACTAACTGTCAGTCCGAAGCAGGTACAAACATTTGTAAAGAGATCCATCACTAGTTGAATATCTACTGGGGGGCGTTACCAGATCAACATCATCAGCATACAACAGTTCCCTAACAAGTCCATCGCTAACAAGTGCTTTGACTTGAATCCTCTGAGGTTGAACACCTTTCCAGTCGTTCGGAATATAATATAAACACCCATATCGCAATCGTGGAAACCATACCAGAGCACATCAGTCAGATAGGGCGAAAAGAATGTTGGTGCAGCTATATCACCCTGCTTCACACCATTATCAATGGGGAATTCTTCCGAAAGCCGACCATTGATGTTGACGCGACCGTTCATACTACGATGAAGTTGCTTGTCTGTAAAAGTAGGTGTAAAGCCAAATTTTTCCAGCACTTTCCAGAGAGCCTCACGATTGACTGTATCAAACGCCTTGGTTAAGTCCACAAACACCTGGCAAAGAGGCATACCCCGCTCAATACATTTTTCTAAAAGCTGTCGAGCAGAACACAATATTCACAGTTGCTCGTCCACCTCTGAAACCAGACTGGGATTCCGGAAGGATATCAGGACATGCATATTTTTCCAATCGGTTTAGCCAGAGCCATGCAAATACCTTTCCAACCGCACTCAGCAGCGAGATACCTCGATAATTTCCACAATCAGACCTTGCACCCTTTCCTTTGTACAACATAACCAAGATGGCATCTACCTAATCTTGGGCAACGGGGTCATGCTGCCATACTGACCGTATCAAAGAGTGGAACATGCAATGGAGACCAAGACTCATTGTCTGATCCAAGCTGTGCATTGAGAACCACTAAACACTCAGCACTTGGCAAACTGTTGATAACATATCAAAGCATATGATAAAAGGAAGTGATATCATCTTCAGGCGAAGTAAGAGTTGGCGCATAAACAGAAAGAACATTATGTAACGACCAGCAGCAAGGGGTATTCTCAATATCATTGAACGGTCATTTATGTAAACTGGCTGTTCGATCTTGTAAATTAAGGAGTTCTTAACTGAAAAACTAACACCAGCATCACGCCTATCGTTTTCAGCTCTACCAGACCAGACGATCGTGTAGCCCGACTCACGCTCAAGCAGTTGATTCTCACCTGCTAAACGTGTCTCAGAGAGTGCAGCAATGTCTATATTTTATCTTTACAATTCCTTAGTCAAAATTGCAGGCTTCCGTTCTAGTCTTTTACCATTGTCAAAAAGTGTTCTCACATTTCAGCAACAGAGCTGGAGTGGGTATCGTTTAGCATAATATCTTCTGTTCGCGTTAATATCGATAGCCATCGCCAATAGGACTTTCGTTTTTTTTGACACATGTATGAGGAAATATATGTACAAAGATATTATTACATAGATTTAGCTTTTTACGACAGCTAGTCACTCACTCGGTTCAAAATGTTAATATCCAGCAACAAGCAAGAGCAAGATATCCAGCAACAAATCAAACTGCAGACAAATTTAAAGCGGATACTGGTCTTCCGCTGTTTGGTGTTTTAAATCAGAGATTTGCTTCCCCTAAAGAGGGTGCCTTGACCATGGCTTTCTGGAGCCCTCTCCACCCCAGATAAAACAAATCCAACACATGCAACATGTAAACCGAAGCAGTCATGAATCTCGGTGTTTTTTTAATTGAGAGAAGCGTTTAAAAATGGTGGAATTCATCAATGATCATGATGATAGTGATGATATTTACAATTAAAATGAATCCAAACGATGAATAAAAATAAAAACAAAACCGACACATGCAACACGTAAAACAAAGCAGTCATTAATATCGGTGTTTTTTTTGTTGTTGTTGTTTTTTTAATCGAGAGAAGCGTTTAAACACAGTGGAATATGACGATATATATATATATATATATATATATATATATATATATACATATAACATAAATAGCAAAACCTGACCTTAACATTTGATCTTGACCTTAAAAAATAGTGTTCATATCCCTCGGTCAAAGACCATCATCATGTCAGATTTGGTCATTATCAGTTCAGTGGTGTGAGCTGCAGGAGTGTATATATACAAAGACTTGATCTTTTACCTTAACGTTGAAAAATTGTGTGCACTATGGTTAGATGGGCAACCATCATCATGCATGAATTGGTCATGATTAGTCAAATTATGTTGGCTGTAGAAGACTATATATACATAGCCCATGACCTTGATTTTGAACTGGATTTTGAAAACTGGCGTGCACCATACTTAGATTGGGATATCATTACGTAAGATTTTGTCAAGATCAGTCCCATGGTTTTGGCTGTAGGAGAGTTGTACACACAGGCACACACAGGAACGCTACAACTTTATATATATATATATATATATATATATATATATATATATATATATATATATATATATATATATATATATATGTGTGTGTGTGTGTGTGTGTGTGTGTCTGTGTGTGTGTGTGCGTATCCACTTCCAAAATGCGCATTGATTTTCCGTTTATAATATTCTATGAAAAATTTTATTATATTAAATTATGCCTATCACTACTGAATATTATCAATGCGCAAATATTATCATGCTATATGTTGACCAGAACAGATGCTGCTTTTTGATGATTTTGTAATTTAATATGAAATAATTGAATAGATACCAGTTAGGTCAAATCTCTAGAAAGAAAACGACATTTTGGAAATAAACTTCAAACAGTGACTGTTACCAAGATACATATGAGGAGTAATGAATGTAGTCATGGAAATATGTCCAATAAAGAAAAGTTACCCTGCTAAGTTTGTTACAAAAGAGTCGATTGTAATCCCATCTTTTTTTATACTTGTAAACATTGAGCACACGCAAAATTCAATCGACTTGCAGATAGATTAAACTAGGATAATGTTTCGATATGCAAAAAGTGTAAGACAATGATATCGGATTCGAACTCAGATGTGGATTAAGTATATCTAGATTGCAAAGGTACTGATGTTGTCTAGAATATATGTTATCTTGGTGATATTGTTTGCGCTTACGATAGTAAAGATGATTGCAAAAGGTATTTAAACAATAATTTAGATACAACTTTACAATAGTAATGACTCCATAAGCAAACAAATAGGCGTCTTATTACCTCACAGTTGAACCATTCAGATACCCATTTCTAAACGTCGTAAATATAGATTTGACTAGAATATAATAGTGCAATTATCTGGAGGTCAAGGGCGATACATTCTCTCTAATCGTACAATAAGATTTATTTATTCAATTCCAATTTTGTATGAGGCGTAGCTTAGAATTCAATAGAATATATGTTTAAACTTCTAATTACTTTCAATAAAAAGCAAATAACCCACAACGCTTCAATTTATTTACAAATGATAAAACAAACTATGTTGACACGCTTATTTTCTTATATTAGATTCATGTAAACATAATGTGTTTTTTTTTACAATCAGTTCAAATAACCATAACTCTTTCATAATGCCCTTCATTAATCGTATAAGAATCATAAAAACCTACACATTTTTTTACACAAGTAACGATTGTCAACATATATACACCAGTAAATTTCTAGCTGAAGTTTTTATTTTAATTGCTATCAATTTATAGATGATGATATTAGATAACTTCCTAATATTATGTTACACAATGCATACAAAAGCTAAAAAGTAAAATACTAGACACTTACAGACTACACACGAATGAGTTTAACACATATACATACACTTACATATATGTATATATGTATACATATCTATAGATATAGAGAGTGAGGGGGAAGAGAGAAAAGAGAGATATAGAGGGAACATACACACACACACACACACACACACACACACACACACACATATATATATATATATATATATATATATATATATATATATATATATATATTGTAACTCCTGGAATACATAGTCGCAATACGAAACATATACACATGCACATCCCAATTCATATAAAGGCATGAATACACACGCGCGCGCAGATATATATATATATATATATATATATATGCATATGTGTTTTATATATATATATATATACGGCTTTATATATATATATATATATATAAAACACACATGCACATATATATAAAATATAAACACGTCTATATATCCACATACATGTATATGCACATATATACACATATACATATATACATATACATATACATACAGCACTACATGCAATTGGATTTCATTTCCAATTGAATGTTGCAACTCGAACTATTTATATTGTTTCCAAGAACATCGATAACTGCGAAAAGTATTACGATAAAAATTCTGCAGTTGTGGCAGGTATAATAAAATCTATAATAAGTTTCTAGTTATGCCTTACTTTATAGATCTTATTGAATATACTGTAAAGGATAATGGAAATATGGATGGATTGCACTTCATAATTGTTATATCTTAACTGTGTGTTATACATATATATCAGTGTGAATTTCATATATATATATATATATATATATATATATATATATATAAGTTAGAAAGTTGGGTTATATCCAAATAATTTGCATCTAAATTTTATGTGCATATGTATATATATATATATATATATATATATATATATATATATATATATATATACATATATATATATTAGAAATTTCAGTTATGTCCAGGTAACCTACATCTAAAATTTTAATTGTTAAGACACAAAATTGGCGGAGGAGTTTAATAAAGCCTACAAAGGCCAGCTCTCTAAACTGACACCAAAATTTATCAGGAAAATCTTCTCCCAAAAAACGAATCAAAATACTTTGCTAGAGATCGCATAGGTAAAATCTTTGGAACTTTGACCCCTTGACCGCCTCTTTTTTGGCCAGAAACTTATTAAAAAGTTTGCCTTATGTTTGAATACACTTCATGTAAAATTTAAAATGTTTAGACCAGAAATTGGCTGGCCAATTTGATAGAGAGCGCAGAGGTCAATTCTTTTATTTATTTTACCCTAATTTTGCCCCTTAACGTTTATTGTTTTGGCATCAAAACAAAATATAAAGTTAGATCCATGTTCAAGTAACTTCATCTAAAATTTCAAGTGTTCAGATCCATGATAGGCGAAAGGGTTTGGTAGAATGTTCTAAGATCAAATTGTTGAACTTTGACCCCTTGACAGCCAAATTTGTAGCTGTAGAATGCCGGCGTAGGTCGTTCAGAGAAGCGTAATGTTTTTTAAAGAATGTAGAACCGGATTAAGAATTTTACCTGAGTCTAATGAACTTGCTTGGTCTATAAAAATATTTTATAAGCATAGAGTGCTGGATTCGGTTTCGAACCTGCCTATAAAATATCGACAACAATTGATGAAAAAGATCCGTAATCTTAGAATCAGGTGCTGTGTCAGAACTTCATTTATTAATCTGAATACGTATATAAGATTTCGATTGGTCAGAGACTTTTACGCCATTTTAACCGAAATTGATTTGGACGTCGATCGGTTTTCGCATCTGTCGCAAGAGGTACCAAAAAGAAACAGCCAAACATATATTCTTTAATGTAAGCAGGCTCCTCAAATTTTAAGTGCTAAGCCACCGAAGGGCATGGCTGGCATCGATTCCCATCTGTTTATATGTTTGGATGTCACATGCATTATCCATAATGAAAAATGATTGTGATCTAGAGAAAAACAGATGCTTTGTCTTGCAAATATTTGCCATAGATAAACTCGTGACAATTGCAGCACGTCCAGATATTCTACACAACAGGGCTTCTTTTTGACTTAACTATTTTATTATATTTTTACGCATCACTTTTAATTTACGATCACTTGTAATTGCAAGGATTATATTCCATATAATTTTACAAACTATGAGCATTAGTAAAGTAGCCAAACATGTGCACGTGTTCACTGCCTAATTGTGGAACACACAGTCTTTGATCTCACTGAACCCATTCTCCCTTTAATAAACTCTGAGTTTGTAAATTTTATTAGTCATACTCCTTTTTTTTATTTTTGGTATTACATTTTCTTCAAATCCTCCTTATGTTTTGTTTTTTGCCTTCCATCAAACGGAAAAGAAAAAAAGACCCCAAAACACCGCCATTACCCTTGTTCAACCTTTACATTTCTTTTTGCTTCTCATCTAGTTCTAAATTCTGCAAAATCGGTCTGTTGATTTGGTATTTTTTTAAAAACAATGTACACTTAGATAATCTTGAGAAAAGGATTTCTAACCTGTCTCCTATCCGTTTTCTTTTGGGTGTGTGTGTATTTTTGTAATGCTAGCCCATCGAGTTAATACGGCATTACTTTGATTGCAACTAGTTTAGAGTCAGATAAAGTAGGTACATAAAAAGATTATATCACTGTTGACATATAATCTTCTGAAAAGATTTGGATTTGTGCGTTATTTACAAATATCACGTTTATGTCCTATTCAATTTTACCGTAAGTATTACAGGAAACCTATTTTTTCACTCAGTAGTGCACCTTCATTATTTTATCGTAAGAAATAACACTTCCCTCTTTCTTTCACTACTTCTACTAATCCCTACTACTACTACTACTACTACTACTACTACTACTACTACTACTGCTTCTACTAATACTACTACTATTGATAATAATAAATAGATAAATAAATAAAAATAATTTAAACCATTGCAATAATACTATTATTAGTAGTAGTTACAACAATAACAACAACAACAACAACAACAACAACAACAATAATAATAATAATAATAATAACAATAATAATAATAATAAGGGTGCTTCTGATAATGATAATAATATTTTTATTGAGCCAAACATGTAGGAGTATCCTCACCAGGGAGCACTTAGCCACATAACAAGCGAAGCGAACACTTCGCAACTATAGAAAACTTTGAATAGAACACGAGAACAAGGATTATACGAGACAGAAGAGCACACATATTCAACGAAACTGTCGGAAATCAAATGATCTATGGCATCTTCTATAGACAAATAATCGCACACACAATAACATGCACACACACGAGCATACACGCGCACACACCCCTACAGGATCACACACATACGAAACAGTCCTGTGCTGGTAGCACGAAAAATCGCAATGAAAGCTCAATGAGGATAAACAATCTGGAAAACTGTGTGAACAGAAAGAAAGAGCACAAATCGAGATGCATAGAATATCAAATAACGTGAGGAGGATTAACCGCAACTAATTTCCAGGGTATGCAATGGTCATTGCCCCCCAAAATCTGCGTTACATGTCTGTTGAAATAACGAAGAAAATTTTACTAAAGTGTACTCAATCATGAAGGCTTATTTCGAATGAAAGGATTTTTTTTTTCTGTTTTTTTCCATCTACTTTTACTTCTGGAGTTTGCGAGTATAGTTTCTCGAATTTTACTGGAAACATCTGGACATCTATCTCCATAGTATTATAATTACATTTTGATCTCTAGAAACAAACAAATACCTGCCTAGTTTATGTATTGCTTGGAAGAAAGTTCCTTAAATTACGTAATAACATTATTTTTAATAAATTTTTTAAGTAAGAAGAAAGAAAATAAGTATAGGTTAGAAAACAAATACACCAAATTAGCAATCAGACTTCAAGTAGTACACAAGGGCAGATAAATACTACCGGTGAAAATATTCAATAAATAAAACTTATTTAATAAGTCGTCATTTGTATTTAAACTATATATTTTAATATATTTATTTTTGTTTTCGGCCATTTTATTTAAATTGATATGAAAATAGATAATAACCTTTAAAAAATAAATTCTTTAAACGATTTTATTATTTTACTCTATTTTTATCTCGTATTTAATTGTATGGGCACATTATTCCGGTGTCACCGAAATTACGACAAAGATTGAAAATTCAGTTTCGCAAAAAAAATACAACATTTTGGAAAAAAACATATTTTGGCAGGTGATTAAGGGTGTTATATCGTAACTTTCTATTTATTAACCTGTTTACAGTTCCAAAAATCGACCTACCAGAATATATATATATATATATATATATATATATATATATATATATATATATATATATATATATATATATATATATATGCACATAAAGTTTTGAACAGTATATAGGGCCGACCAAAGCTTGGCTGTACTGCTTGTATATATATATATATATATATATATATATATATATATATATATATATATATATATATATATATGTGTGTGTGTGTGTGTGTGTATACATGTATGTATATACACATATATATGTATATATATACGCATATATATATATAAATATATTTATATACATATATATGTGTATATATATGTATGTATATATATATTAATTATATATATACACATATATATATATGCATGTATATATGTATATGTATATATACATACACTAATACTTACAAAAATGAAAAAGTAAATAATAAGGCTAGGTTAATTTGTAATCATCAGGAAAAAAAAAATCTGATGTTTTATTAATAAATTCATAATCTCCCGCTTTCTTAAACATACGTTTCAGCTTAATAGAGTGAATAATACTACCTTCGTCGAAACGATACAGTTGTACGAATATTTAAAGGACGCTACGCTAGAGTTAATATCAGCTCAAATATGAAGTCTCGCTTTCTGATGATTTTTGCATATGAGGCCTAAGTTTCAGGAAGTCGTCATTTTCTTCGTATATCCGTTCGGCCATCAGTTTACAATGAGGGGATTTGGCTTTTAGGCATATCCGCTATAGTAAAGTGATAATGTTGTCTGTTTTTATTTGTATTTTTTTAGCTTTCTCCATTATGTGTGTTGTGTACGTTTTATAATTATGAGTATTTTTTTTAAATTTAATTTTGAAAACATTGTATCGCCTAATTTTGTTTATGATTTTTGTTCATGGCGTTACTATTTAAGTGGTTCCTGACTTGAGAAAAAATATTCGAAGTGTGCATTTAAAGTAAGTTCGTATATACTGTGTGTCTATATTCTAAAATAACTTTGTGTAAAAGAACAACAGTTATTAGGTTTCTGCAAGCAAGATATATTTATATGATAAACTGGTTGTTGTCTATCTATGTGCGTATCTTTATAAGTATTTTATTTCACGTTATTAGATATAAGTGCGTAACATGTAATATACATTATCTTCTACCAAATATATCTCTGACTTTTAAACATACACACTCACAAACACACACATACACACATGTATATATATGCATATATATATATATATATATATATATATATATATATATATATATATATACACACACACACCCCAGGATCATTTGAAAAACTAAAAGTTTTTAATTGTGCATATAGATATAATAATCATCGATTCAGTAAGGCAAATGTATATATAGGTAGTATAAATTCTCGATGTACCTAGATATTTCGAAATCTAATGTTTCTCAGCAGAAGTTCAGATGGTGAGCGCTGGGCAATAAAAAAGATTCGTGACGTCTAGCGATTGGCACATAAAGTCAGGGGGAAACTTGGATAGATGGTAAAACATTATAGAGTAGGAAGGAGAAGAGGCTGGGGAACTATTACGATGGAGGTGGTATAAACCAAACTTGGGTAATTACATAATGAATGAAATAGGATAAAATGATTTAGCATTTTTGGATGACGCACTTAGAACTATGGTTCAATGGCTGCGGGATATGAAGAGCTATAAAGTTTAATCCAGTAAAAATAAAAAATAAAAAAAGTGATGGATTATAATGGTAAAATAAATGGACAGGAGTGTAATTTGACCTACGGGAGTTGTTTTAAAATAAGGAACTAATAAAAATTTTATGATGTGAACCGGTTAAATTTCAAATCTAAATTTTGTGTCATATACAAGGCAAAGAATACATTTCAATACGTATATCTCCTTAAGCTAGAAGTTTTCGATGTTTACCCATCTCCTCAGATGATAGATTATTAGTAAATAGTATAAATAGATTATACCTAATTTGCTAAATGCAATGAAGATAGAATATTATAATGAAAAGTTTTTAAAGCTTTTAAATCATACGAGGGTGTGCGATAAGTAATGTCCCTGACCCACTTCCCATAGCAGTAGAGCAACGAAACTTGGAACTTATTAGTATTTCTATACATAGGAAATACACAGTTATGCATTTCTCCCATCATTTTAGGCAGTTCTGGAGACCGTTTTTGTAGAACACCCCAGGGTGGTCCTCCGACCACGACGTGACTTCAGAAATCAATGCTGCATTATATGGGAAACGCTTTCCTTTGTAAAACAACTTCATGGCTGTGAAAAGGTGAACATCAGAGGGTGCGAGGTCAGGAGAGTAGGGAAGATGGGGAAGGATTTCACAACCACACACCTGTGCATCTGATCTGGCGACATGCGAGTTGTGGACCGGAGCGTTGTCCTGCAGGAGGAGAGTACCTTTGCTGATCTTGCCCCGTCTCTTTATTTTGATAGCTTCTCTTAATTTCCTCAAAAGTGAAGCATAATAGGCTCCAGTCATTATGGCACCCATCGCAAGCAAATCTGTCATCACTACTCCGTCCTGGTCCCAGATGACTGTGAACATGACCTTGCCTGAGGAGGGCTGCACCCTTGCCTTCTTTGGAGGTGGTGAGTCCAAGCCCTTCTACTGCATTGACTGGGCTTTGGTCTCTTGATCATAATGATGGACCCAAGTTTCATCCTTTATAATCAGTCTTTTGAAAACTTTAACTCATCTTCTTGACACATCTCCAAATTCATCTTCGAGCACTCGGCGCGTTCTCGCTTCTGGAATGGTGTGAGCAACCTGGCAATCCATCTGGCAGACACATTATGTATATGCAAATGGTCATGAATGATAGTTTCAACAGACCCTGTACTAATCTTGACATCTTGGACTATTTGGCGAATAGTATTGCGCCGATCTTCCAAAATGGCAGCCTAAACCCGTCGGACAGATGATTCATCAATGGCAGAAAGAAGGCGACCAGGTCTGGGAGCTGTTTCCACAGACTTCCGGTCATGTTTAAATTCACGATGCCAGCGTTTTACAAGGTCATATGATGGGGCATTATTATCATAAATTTCTTTTATTTCATCAAAAGACTTCTGTGGTGTGCGTCCTTTCAAATACAAAAACCGGAGCACTGCTCGACATTCAACAGGCTCCATTTCACACCTGACTCCGTTTAAACACCCGTAAAACAGTAACCACAATTAGTTCAGAGCTGTGATGTGCCACATAACCCGTAGAGATAAATTGCACAGGCATAATTTCAGCCAGATCAGACAACAGCATTACTTATTGCACGCCCCTCGTAGTAAGTAAATAAGGGAAATTAGATATTGGTTCAGAATGAAAAGGATATTGAACTTCATATCCAAATTCTAACCACTACGCTTTTCGGCTGCTGCTGTGAATTAACGATGTTTGACATTGTTCAAATGCCGAAGCATTAAGTTGGTGCAAAAATAATGTCCTTGCCTGACTTAGCGTTACATAAAATGATGTTGATTTTTGACTTACAGGTAAAACTTCAACACACGACATTATTTTGCACCAACTTTATATATGTATATATATATATATATATATATATATGTATATATATGTATATATAGATGGTCAGCCATATTCTGCTCAAGCGCTTTTCATCGGTACATCCGAAGAAGGTAAAAACTGACTTTGCAATCACGTTTAGATTCACAAAATAAACATCCAGCGAATTGAGTAGTTGTGATATAATGAATTAGTACTCTATGCAGATGACTATATATATATCTATATATAAATGTAAAAAATGATAAAAACTGACTTTGCAATCACATGTAGATGTACACATTTAACATCAAGCGAATTTTGTAAAAAGTTACTTTTTCTTATAAAAAATGACATAGTATATGTCCACTATTATAGGATCAAATGGCTCGTACATTTTAGTGTGAACAACACCTCTTTACACATTTTACGCGTGGTCACGGTAGTTTGGTGAGTATTCATGAGAAACTATTAGAAGAATCTTTATGAAAATCTAAAATTTCGAATAACATACACAATATTTTAAAACCACTTTAAGATAAAAATATGTCATTATAAATCATTTTATTTTTTTTCGAAACTTGATTGAATCGTATTAATTTCAGATTGTAAAATACGTTTTTGTCAATTTTCATTACTTGATAACGAGTGTATGCCTTAAAACATTCACATTAAATGGATTCTATCAATACTACAGCTGTTACATTTCACGCGTTGTCCCACATTCGTTGAATCAAGTTTACGTCGTAACCAAAACCAAGACAAATTATTATTCGAATTCATTTTTTCTTTCAACATAAACATGCATTTCATTATGCTCCCGGCACGCGTGACATCTATTTACAGTTGTAGGGTAACTACTGTCATCGTCTTCTCTTAAGTGCTCTCTTATTTTTCTATATTCTTTAATTACAATTTCGTCATTTCGGTATTGAGTATAGTCGTCCGTGCTATCTTACACAACAAAATCTAGTCAGAGTCTAGAATATAAAGAACTACACACATTTTATTAACGAAAGTAATATTTTTATTTTCGATCATATACATCTCATTATCCGAAATTAATAAGAACATCACGTTTAAAGACCATCGAATGATTTTTAATAAAATAATTGCATTTTTACCTAGTTTCAATGATAATTAAATCGCGTCTTGAAAATATGGTCCAAAGAGTTTTTCTGTAAATCTTCACACTATATATATATATATATATATATATATATATATATATATATATATATATATATATGTATATATGTATATATATATATATTTAATGCACGATACATCATAAATAGTATGTCGTTTAGACTGGATGTAGGAAAAATGCAAATAGAAAATTCAAACGAAACACTGAAATAAATAATCACAAGGCAACAATGTTAACAGTTTCGTTCCGATCACTGCATCGCTTTAGAGAAAGTGAAGATTTTAAATTCATTGAAATAACAGCAAAAATATATGAAACCAACCGAACAACAGGATGTTTAGACACGTGATTTATTATTTGGAAATAAAGTGAATTATGCAACGCCTGCAATAGATATCTAACAATAAAACTTTCATTCTGTTCATTCATTTCCTTCTTCACCAACTTTTTCTATTTTACCATTATTATTGCTCATTTAAAAAACAAATTATGCAAATAGGGACGCACCTGCCAAATAGCCTGTGCGCTTTCACACACAGATACCCGCACAACCCCCCTCTCTCTCTCTCTCTCTCTCTCTCTCTCTCTGTATATATATATATATAGAGAGAGAGAGAGAGAAAGATTTATATATATATATATTTATATATACATATATATATAAGAAAAGTTACACTTAAATTTACCAAAATGATCAAAGATGGTAAAACTAAAGTATATTATAAATATTAAAGAATTAATATTTATAAATTAATCTCAACCAGATGTACAGCTCGATAAAACCAAATAGGAGATAAAGCTTATAATAAGAGCAAATAGTTAATGAAACATGTTAAAACACTTTGGAAAAGAGTTAAAAAATATTTAATCTGAAAAGGAAACACTTAATAGGTGGATAGTCCTTAATTCGCGGAGTTTCGAAGAAATACTTTCCTTCTCATCAGAGTGTAGGAACAAGCAAAATGCTGGATCAGATTTTGCATGCAAAAGTATTCGATGAAACTTCAAGTAAGTCAAAGATCTTACTTGATAACAAAAAGTGAAACAGGGGGAATATGGTGAAGGAAAAGTGATTACACGTGAATGGATAGTCTGATGAAAGGTAAATTATCCAATGACGGTAAAATAAAAAATATATATATATATATATATATATGTATAGAGAGAGATATATAGAGATGGTGCTATTTTTACTACAACAGCCAGGTTACGAGACTACATCAAAACAATTATAAAATTACATAACTTCTTTAATAACTTTGGCCTTTCTATAATTATCGAACAAAACAAAAAAAAAATCAAATTTTCCAGATTTTACTCTTAATCCTAACACCAAGACCCATAGCCAATATCATAAACCCAATCTTACGCTTTTATACGTCCATAAATCTTCTAACCATCCCAACTCAATTATAAATTCTATAGTACCATCCGTCTCTAGAAGAATTTCTGCCTTTTCTGCTGATACAATTTTTTTTAATCAAAATTCTACTTTCTTCAATAATGCCTTAAGGAACTCAGGATACAAGAAAAAGACAGGCAGCCTTAAATCTGTAATCACACTCAATATGACTCGTAAGAAACCAGTTCAAATAACAAGATCTGCCGCTATCAATAACAATGAATCAGTATATATATATGTTTTATGGAACCATTATGTCAGAGTTTTTGAGAATAGCTCGCGTTACTTTAAAACTAACAGACTTTATACCACCAGTTCCTAATTTAGAATTAAGGATGATAAAACAAGGTGGGGATAAAAATAAAATATTAAAACAGTTAAATAAAGCATTTGTTCGTTATCCTGATGCTTTTGAATCATATATAATAATAGATAAACCAGACTATATTAATAAAGGACATCCAAAACTATATTACCAATGTATAAAATGTATTTATAATTGCATATAATAAATTTCTAATAAAAAAAATGTATATATGTAAAAATATTTTTAACCTTTATATATCTAATTTTAAATAAGAATGTAAATATACTAAATACTAATAATAGTGGGGGTGATAAGTAGTTAAATGGATTAATCCTAATCTTATAAATACAAGACTCATAAATTAAAAAATCAAAAAATGTATCCATTTTAAATGTGGAAATTGATGAATCTCACAGGTAAGAAATGCATTTTTAGAGTATGAAAAGGTTAGTAATTGCAATTAAGAATAAGAAATTGGATCAAATGTTTGTAACATGTCTTCTTCCTAAGATTAAGGGTGGTGGTGTTTGATCAACACTGCTGGGGAGCCATGATGTAATATACTGTTTTGTTTTTACATCCCCGAAACAGTGTTTCATGGTAAACAACTGATGATCCTTTGAAAAATAAATTATTGGTATTATAGTAAATTCGAGAACGAGTTGATGCAGTGATTGCAGGTGATTACATGACTTACTGACTAGATGGTTTTCTAACGAATGATAAAAAATATTTTTTGTATAGTTTAAAAGGTTAAAAACTTCCAAGACTATATATATATATATATATATATATGATGATTGCAACGTCTTGTCAGACGAGTGCCACCCCCTCAGCCATTTAAAATCCATGAGCCCAAATACCTGAGGGAGTATCTATACAAAGATGATGTTACAGAGTGTTAACTTTGTACGACAGCTAAGTCTCTCTCTCTCTCTGTTCAAAATGTTGAGATCCAGCAACAAGCAAGAGCAAGATAGCCAGCAACAAATTAAACTGCAGACAAACTTAATGCGGGTAATGGTCTTCCGCTTTATGTTTTTTTAAATCAGAGATTTGCTTCTCCTAGAAAGGTTGCCTTCACCACGGCTTACGGGAGCCCTCTCCACCCCAATACACATATACACACACACACACATATACCGTATATATATATATATATATATATATATATATATATATATATATATAAACCAAAATACTAATCGTAATACCTCTAACCCATCCACTCGCACCAGGAGAAAGAAAATTATTTGGTTTAATCTTCCATTTAGCGTAAATATCAAAACTAATATACTTAAGGAATTCTTCAACATTGTACAAAACTCTTTCAAATACCCACACAGATATAGTTCTATTTTCAATAAAAACTCAATCATGATTTCTTATTCAACAATGCCTAATTTAGCACGAAGAATCTTAACATCTAATAACAAATAAATTTAATCAGCCCCCAAAAATTCCTTTCCCAATTAAACCCAAAACTAACTGTAATTGTAATAACAAATATCTTTACCCACTCAATAATGATTGCGTCCACGAAGATGTTATCTATTCATGCACAATTACTGAGCTCCCATGCAATCCTCCCATAACAGACACTAATATTTCGCTTTAAGTTATTCTTCTTCCCATCCTCCATCTGATATTGTTGCTAATCCAATATACCATTCGAGCAGCCTCTCCATCTACAATCATACAACTAGCAATAAAAATAATGATAATAATAATAATAATAATAATAATAATGAGAATAATAATATTTATTATAAAAACCATCCTACCACTAACAACACTTATTATCCCCCTCCAAAGTAGTCCTCGTACAATCATTGCTCCATCCTTTGTTGAGCACAATGAACAAAATTCAAACTATTTAACTAATACTAATCAGCACATTAATATTAATATCATACCTCGATATTTAATAAAGTGCATACATATATCGGCGCTACTTCAACATTAATTAAAAAAAGAATATCAAACCACAGTTCTTCTTTTAACAACCATAATTCTAATAATAACCAAGGCACTTCTCTAACCACTTTAATTAAAAACTTAATAATAATAATAATAATAATAATAATAATAATAATAATAATAATAATAATAATAATAAGCCTTCTCAATCAAATGGAATTTCATAAAAAAGTTAAGTCTTGTACTCCAGGTTCTAAGTCATGTCGCCTCTGCACAACCGAAGCTATAACTATAATGACGTCCCCTCAACGTAACAATACAATAAATTCTAAAAACGATCTGCTCTATTTCTGTAAACATAAGTCCAAATTTAAATATGGTAATATTGAAATTGCATAGTTATTACTATAACCGTTTATATATATATATATATATATATATATATATATATATATATATATATATGTATATATATATATAGTTTTTCTTTAACATTATAGTTTTTTCTACATACTTTGTTAATACTTTATAACTTTATAACTTAATAATTCTTTATTTTAATTCTTTATTTCTTCTTTGTTTGGCCGGGTTTTATCTGTAATTTCCGTTTTAGTCTTTAAATATTCCTATCTATCTAATATATCAATCTACTCACACATTTATATCCTGTATGTATATTTGCTTACATTTTACTATATACATTTACTTACATACTCACTTGTTTTATCCGGAATTTGCAGATACCGGCTATCCTCTTCCCTTAAAAAACTTTTATTTTTCATTCTATATTTTTTATTTTTTATTTATTATTTATTTATTTATTCCATTTAGTGTCATTTAATAACTCTGGCTGACATTTTCTCAAGTAATAGCTTGTACATTTCATCTGACCTCTTTTTTGTCCTATATTTCTCGCGCCTTTTAACGTTATTTCTGGGTCACTTTGACATTTGCTTTTCTATTTTTTATTTAATTTTGTCACCATTCTACTTTTTTCCTTCTTCACTCTTTTTTTTATTCTTCTTCACTGATTTTTTTCTCTTTTTCTTCACTAATTTTTCTTAATTATTTTTTGTGTCGACAGCCGTGTCAAACGCATATCTTATTTTTCTTTTATTAGTATATTAAAAATGCCCCCTTTTCCTTGTACATATTTGTGAATTATTCCATTTTGATTATTTTGGGACATCTTCCAATTACGTGATTTCCTTGGATTTTACTTGTGCGAATAGAAATTTAATTAACTTTCTTGGATTTATTTATTTTTGAATTTTACCGCCATTGGGTAATTTACCTTTCACCAGACTATCCATTAACTGTAATAACCTTTACCTACGCCATATTCCCTCTGCTTCACTGTTTGTTATCAAGTAAGATATTTTACTTACTTGCAGTTTCATCGAATACTTTTGTATGCAAAATCTGATCCAGTATTTTAGTTATTCCTACACTCTAGTGAGAAGGAAAATATTTCTTCGAAACTCCGCAGATTAGGGACTATCCACTTATTAAGTGTTTCCTTTTCAGATTAAATCTGATTTTAACACTTTTCCAAAGTGGTTTACCATGTTTTATTAACTATTTGCTCTTATATATATATATATATATATATATATATATATATATATATATATATATATATAATATATATATATATTTATAGTAAAGTCGCACACAAATTTCCTGAAATTTTATTATTCCGATGTATATAACAGGCAGTAAGCATGTATGTCATTTCTTAATCTACAAAGACTTAAAAGATTTGTTAATAAAATGCACACATAGTAATAGTAATAGTATAGGTTCGAAAAAATAAACAAACAAAAAACAAGGTGTTGTTGTTTTTTTTTAATCGAATTAAAGTCTATTTAAATCTATTATTCTCAGGTAATGTTTTTTCCGATTAACTGGTATATAATAAATATTATGCTCAGAAAAAGAGAATTGTTTTATTTATTTTTAAAAAGTGTTTGTTTTTTTCGTAAAAATCATGAAAATACATGGGTTTTTTTGTAATCCGAAAGATAATAATCATTATAAACATATTCAACGAATTTCAATCTTCCAAAAACAAAAGATGAAAAATTAAACATATTAAAAATTCAGATTTTCAACTTTAAAATATGATACATGACCAGTTGTTTTTTTTTTGTTTTATCGGGAATCCTCACCCTCCCCACCATACAATATATTTTCTTCAGTTTGTACTAATTATTGTTAGCATATTTGCTACCATAATAATGAAGGTAGCTTTAGGAGGCAAAATCTCTCTCTCTCTCTCTCTCTATATATATATATATATATATGTATATATATGTATGTATATATATATATATATCCATATCGATTATCAAAAAGTTCATTACTAAAAAGTTCATTCGTCACTTAATAAACGGTTAATATGTTGTATTGTTTGAATAATAAATATATTTTGTAAGCCTCCGTCAACAACTATCCACTCCCTTCTTTTTTTGTCGCTGTTCCGAGAATGTCGACTATATATATATATATATATATATATATATATATATATATATATATATATATATATATATACATATATATATATATATATATATATATATATATATACATATATATATATATATATATATATAGCCATTGCGGTATCAACATATTACTATACATTGGTATTATAGCAGAAATATATAATGCATACACCTAACGACAGAGGAAATATTTCAGAAAAGGAATCACTGCTTAGCAACTTTAAAGCCGATGTGATATCGGCAATTTTGGCTACACTATCAAGCGATTAAAGAAGAACAAGAGGTCATATCCTAGTCAACGTTCGACGATGCATTTTAGGTCAACCACCGTGTTGGTCATTGGCTTCCAAGGATTCGAATTGTGGTCAATTCTAATTCGGAATAAACCTGCTCAGAACGTTACTTAGATGATTGGTTTCAAATTCGACAGGGACAGTGATCTAAGAGGTACTTTAGAATATTAGATATTGCTCCTTATATTCTAAAGTGATTATCAGAATACATTTGTTGTGAAAGTAATAACATTTGTATATTGCATCAAAATAAGTAACGTTAAAATAAGTAACGTTAAAATGACAAATGACTAGTATTTTTTTTCAAACAGAATTCACTGACATATAAAATTAAATATGAAAATGTTTAAAGGTATTTTCTGTATACTGATCGTTTTAAAATCACAATTATCAGATTGAGTCAATTTTTTTGTCGTCTGAATATGAATTTGACGTAGTTCGTTACCTTCCGTATATTTAAAAGTGAAAAGCGCATTTAATTCATTGAGGTAGGTATTAATTCGGTGGCAAAATAATGTCGTTTCTTTACGTGCATATAAAAAAAAACAACATTATTTTTGCATTAATACCTTTCAATTCGATTTCTTTATAGTATATTTCGCAATAAGCTGCAATATTGGACACGTAGTATGGCTCTACGATAAACACATCTGTTATCCTTAAAATTAAAGAAAAGTTTACCTTTCGATTTACTTTCACCATTTATTATTAGCTAGATACGTCAAATAATATCAGTGCTAAGTTAATGTATGACTACTATGTTACGGAACCTTAGTAATCATTTCTTAAACGACGTAAATGCTATGCTATACACAAGTACGCATATTTACTATATCGATCGGAAACGTTTCATATTGACGGATGTAGAAAAGAAACTAATATGCATACTATCACGACCCTTGCATTCGTCATAAAATTATATTCCGAAAAGTCGTTAAGATATAGCATTCTGTTTTAAATCACAAACAATATTCAAAGTAGAGATGTAGGTACTCATGTTGTTTCCAATATTTTAGGTGCTCTTTCAAGATTGCGTTCGTTATCCTTAATCGTTTGACTTCATACAATGCCAATTTTTATGTAGTTGATATCAACTTCTCCCAAAAATGACACTCGGGATAAGTCAGAATAAAACATGTATGCAGTCAAAAAGTAACACGTCTTCTCTTAAAGATAATAGTAACGGATACTGCACTTTATTCCTTGGAGTTATGCGTACATTTATCAAATAACTTTCTTTTTAGTATCATTTATTCGCCCTTGCAGGTAACATTATTTTTCAAATTTGGGTTGGCACTGCCTCTTAGACATGTTGGGTAAAATTCTCACCATCCACATTAATTTCCAAATACAACCTTATCAGATAGATTAAGATTCTGTAATGTGATCTTGTGCTTGTTTATAAGTTCTTTTATAAAATATATTCCGATAATCAAAGTTCGCGTTTATCTCCAAAGAACGTCTCTTGATTCATTCGACAAGTTGCAAAATACAACTAGTGAGTTTTCTAGATGTTGAAATATGTTTATTTTTATAGTATTTTCCGCTCAACTATTTAACTATGGAAGTTCTCTTTATAATTTATGTTTCACCGATGGTAGCAATACGCATAACTTAAGCGTAATGTGAACAAATATTACCTGTTTTCCCCGGTATCGTTCTGTATACCTGGTCACTACCAGAGTAACTTCTCACGCTTCATTATTTATCGCCTTGTTTGAGGTTAATAAATGAGAATATATATATATATATATATATATGTGTGTGTGTGTGTGTGTGTGTGTGTATGTGTATATATGTGTGTGTGTATGTGTGTGTGCATGTGTGTGCGTGTGTGTATACCTCATAACCAAGCACGCTGCTACGGATCAGCCATTCACAGTGGATACCTTTGGATGTTGAAGCAGTTTATACTTCAATAGCTTTTTCCTCAAAATGAATCTCATTCCTGTTTCCTTTTACACTGATGAATACGCTATGCTTAAATTTAAATGTGATGCGAACAAACATCCTGTATTCTTACTCTCTACACAGGTTCCCCCTATGAATCTGATCCCTAACAAAGAAGCACGTTAGGCTATAGTTATTGTGGTCTTTTATGAGATAAATAAACGTAATATATATATATATATATATATATATATATATATATATATAAATACATATATATATATATAAATACCATAACACATAACCCATGAACCTCATGCGTATTCCTATTTCCCATGTGCATCATTAATTAATGCCCTCTGTTTATGTACAATTTTGTTCACTTTTTTGCTTGTATTTTCACTCGAGAATTACGGCGTTTTCTCTCCCCCCACTACCTTTGAATTTCTCTTCGCTTTGAACGTATTTTCTTTAACTACATCTATTTCTTCTTCTCTATCATACAGGCATTGCCTATACGCAGCCCTATTTTCTACACGCATCATTGGAAGAATGTTTGAACATATATTCCTTTTATTTCCTCTTTTTCACATTTATCATTAATTTAATGCAGCTCCTAATACCCCTAATATTGAACGTTTTATCAATTTCCGTTCGCATGTTTCTTATCTAGCATTACTAATTCAATTGTTTTACGTATGCTTTTTCTTAACGCTGCCTGTGATCATGTATACATATCCTCAAAAACAGGCGTCCACTTTTCAGTAGCATCGCACCTACTGGAATTGGCGTGTAACTTAGATGCTTTTCGGTTTCAACTCCAGGATACTTCTCCTGCTTTTAATACTCAGTTGTTTTCGAATATGTTAACAACGTTGAAAAAACAAGGTTATGTAAAATATTGATGTATTTTGATTTAACGCATTTTATTTGCTTAATAATATAAAGGGATACGTTTTTTTTCGGTGTAAGTTAACTTTTGCAGTAACAAACATAGATTGACTAATATTTTTATACTTATGGTGTAGGTGCATGCGAACATTGTTACAAACAAACTTCGATAGACGGTTGGGTTACCACTTTGTCTTCTTTCGCCTTTTACTAGCACACTACACTCTGTCTTGTTATTTATCTATATTAATTCATCTGACTTAGCTTGTTTACTAATGGGTCATTGCTGATCAAAAACGCGAATACTTTTAGATAAAGATTAGCACATTGATTACTCTACACGCAATAACGCTTATCCCCGAGTGGTTTTCATGCCTTGATAAGTGGTGACTGCCACGTAAAAAATAAATAAAGAGATTGTCCGTTGAATAACGATCACCATCAGGATAGGACTGAAAAAAATACGTGTGTAATGGAGAGTAGAATACTAAAGAAGCATTTATAATCCACGACGCAAGACCAACACGCACTAGTTTAATATTAGACAAGAAGACCGCCATATTGTTGTTTGCTTTTAACTAACCCTATTAAATCATATTCTTTAGATCGGGATGTTTTCTAAGAAATACATTTTGTTAATGGAAGCTCCGTTTAAGTTTTGATTTAGGAACATTTCTTTTCTATATTTCTAACTGGGCGATTAACTTAAGCTAAAATTGTAAGCATTTGCCTTCTTTTTAACCATGAATAATTTCTAATAAAAAAAAAAATCCATCAGGTTTCAATTTTATTTATTTAACTTTTTTTTAAATTGCTGTGCGCGTTTCTGCCCATTGTACGTTATATAAAATTCCAAAAGGAACTCAATATTTTAAAGAAATTTAAGTTCGAAATCTTGTGTATGTTGTCAATAGAATTTATGCGTTTTATAATCGCTTTCCGCTCATTTTTGCTATATGCCTATTTTACTGATTTTTCGACACTTTTGAAAAATAACATTAATTTGAAATCCACCATCGGAGTAAAATATAATATCTAGGTATATACAGTTGTTGCGTTCGAATGTTCAGTATTATTTTTTGTTTTTTTTTTAAGTTTTGTGAATGACTTTTCTATATTAATATATTATTATATGATGAGAATAATGAAATCGTATTCCTACAAAATAGAGTAATAAAAAGGAAGAAAGTTATGTGTCTGTTATATCGTCTTTATTTCGGGAAAATCTCGAACAAAAGGCGACACGCTTATGCACACATGACTCGGTTTGTTCCTGTTTATTTCGTTATAACAGTATAAGCATGTATGTGGGTACGTCTGCGTGAAACTATTTTACTGCTCACATAACACTGAAATTAAAAAGAAATATAATAAAGGATGGTTTATAACAAGTAAATATTTTGTTTGGATAGATAAATAATGGGAACAGAATAACTCAAACCGTATGAAACGCAGCTGGAGCGCTAAATGATTTCGTTTCAATTCTGGCTAATTAAGCCCGAGTTAATGTTTAACGTTTTGAAATCAGTACTGTATATTAAGTACAATACACTGTCCAACTCAGTTAATATAAATAAAAAAATCTGCATAAATTGCAATATATAAAAGCATAAATCTACGACCGGACAATACAAAAAGCTTCCCTCTAATCAAGTCATAGGGAATAAATATGAACAACAATGATAGCCAAAACAAAATAGTCCGTACATTATTTTCATTTATTTTAATTTAAATTTTCAGTTTTTTTTGTACATAGTTTCTATACAGAATGAACTTCAATTTAATGCTGATGTACTTTTGCTTATTGGTTGCTAATCGTATTTTTATTTCCAGGTTGTGTTCTCTTAATTTCCATCAATTAGAAAATCTATCCATATAATATTACTATTATATTCGAATTACTACGAGGTCTCTCAACAAAAATAAAACCTAATACCAACCTTATTTCATTACCTTCTGATTCCAAATGCAACGTTTCCCGAAAAATTGTTTTACTCTATAGTAAGTAATTTCTTTCCTCGGCTTCTAATATTTGAGCTCACAAAATATTGTGAGACAAAAGCTATATGATCTGTTTCTAACGTTTCCATTGTAAGATAATGAATCTGTCGAAAAATACATAACGCTCTTCCCCAGAGTTTATCATTCAACCCCCTCTAGGCAATATGTATTGTAATAAATACATTGAAAACATTGCCAAGGTTGCTGCAAGGAAAGTGGGCTCCCGCTATCGAACTAGAAACCTGCTCTCACCAACCAGTATCAGTATCTCTACTAAGCCAGCATTTGTGTGTGCATGCTGTATTATTGCGACATTTAGTTCTGTGCATCTACCACTACTCTCTCTCTCTCTCTCTCTCTCTTCATGAGAGGCCCCAAAAGAGTTTTTCAGTCTCATAGGTTCCGCAATATCTTCAAAGATCAAGCTCATTTCGGCTCACCGCATTATTGCATCCCTTGTCATATATTCGCAATGTGGTATCCTTGCGCCTATTTTCCTTGTAATATGCTTTGCAACTTTCTCGATTAACAGAATACGTCGCGAAATCCCAGCTCATCAAAACATATATATATGATATAAAAAACATTTAAAAATAAAATGTTAAAATTCAACGTTATTTCACGTGGTTAATGGTAGCCGAATGGATACGACTTTGTTAATCGAGCCAGAGATGGCTCGTCTTGCCGAGATCAAATCTGTCGACTGGTGTAAATCGTGACACCCTGAATCGAAGATTCCCGAAGGGATGAAACACTAGTGTCTGTAGGTATTTATTATTATAGTAAAAAAATAATTATATATATATATATATATATATATATATATATATATATGTCAGAAAGTTTTCTACCTTAGCAGTTTCTTGCCTTTAACTGCTATACTTTGGAACCTCTCAGGATTTCTTGCTTCCGTGACTCTTTTAACATGTAAACATGTAATTGTAATGCGAACACACAGCTTTCCGCTCATTTCGTTTTATAGTAATGTAGTAGTTAAAGTCTCAAATAGCAATCCTTTGTGTCACATTAGCTATATACTTTTTATAGAGGTAGATGAGAGTAAAAAAATAAATTCAGCACATCAAAAAGTTTTAATCGAAACAAATTAAATTATTCCTCTGTGACGCACAAGTATAACCAATTCAGAGGTATGTTTCTGATTTTTTTTCTTCCGATTGATCTTATCAGGAGAGAAATCTTTTTTCCTCTTTTTTTTTTCAAACAGAGTTCGTCTATCTCTCTTATAAATTGTTAATTTTGGATTAACATCGTTTAAATCAATTTTCTATACCTTTTTCAACATTACGTGACGATCCTTAATGGTAGCATTCGATTTATTATCGAAGTTTCCACGTGAAAAAAAAAAACGAATTCTCGCTTAATATTTAACATCGTCATCTGTTTAAGCATGTGACGTATTTAAATATTTTGGGTCTGGTATTCACGGTAAACATACTATTCGTCGTCAACGGACTATTCCATTTATTTATACCTTTCTTGGAGACCGTATTTCTTTCTTAACTTTATGTAAAATTAATTCATATACGTAAAACTAGATGCATCATATCGATAGTTTAAGTTTCTATTAATTTTTATAATAAGAAAAATACACAAATGTAAAATTTATATATTTGGCTTGGTCTTTTGTTCTCTGTTATAGACTAGCTTTAAATGCTTTTGAATAGACGCATTCACTCATTTTTCTTCTGTAAAGTTATTTTATAATGTACTCCTTCAGAGTACTTTCATGGCAGAGGTTATAATATATGTCCTGAAATAAGAAGCACCCCGAATATATAGGAAATAAAGCGTGTATAATATTGTTGATTAAATGAAACTGGATCCAGCATATGATATTTTTATAGATCCAATGTATATTGCTTATCTCTACACACACACACACACACATACACACACACATACACATATATATATATATATATATATATATATATATAAATGCAACTTGTCTCTGTGTGTGAGTTCGCTCCTTATAGACTCCGAAACAGCTATACATATTTTCTTTAAAATTTAAAGTACTTTAGTGTATAAGTCTGGGAGCGATTTTAGTTAAGTTTTGTGTCAGAAATAGCCTCGATAATTACCGATAATCTAAACCCTTATTTTAAATTATCTATCATTGGTAAAGCTATTTTTCCATGTCGTTGCTTAGCATTAATAGTAGAACAACGGGCCGTGAAAATTCTACTGTGGGCAAGTTGATAGCGTGTTTCCCTTTTCTTTCTTTTTTTTTTGTTTGCATTACGTGGCCTGTAAGTTCAAACTCCGCACGTTAATTTCTTAGTTTTGTTCATTAACTGCAAATAATTTTATTAGATCTGAAAATGTACGTGTTTTTGTCTAGGGCGGGGGTTTGCATCACATCGTCTGTAGGTTCAACCCCCGTCTGTAACTTTCTTTTTTTTTTTTGTTAACTGGAGAGTAGTTTATATAAAATAATTTTATGAAAGGAACAGTAGATACTCTAGTGTACAATGTCGAATGACATATATTTTGCATGGAATCATGTGAAGCCTGCTCTTAGGCGATTTCAGGTATTTCGATGAAAATAAATGTATAGGCGTATGAAAATTAGTTGATCATCATTCAATCCCAAGCAACGTCGTGTCTCCCTGATAGTATATATATAACAATTTTCCCACCTCTCTCTCTCCTATTTTCTCTCTCTTTTCTATCTCTGCCTCTCTTTCTCCGTAGAGGTGTGCGTGTAGACGGCTGGACAAAATTTTTGAAATTTTACACAAATGTACTTTATGTGACTGGCAGGGTTCTTATATAAGTTTTGTATCGGAATGTCCCGATATGGATCAAAATCGTAATCGAAACAGTCAGATGAAGGAAAGGAACAGTTCGATTTTGACCAACTTAGCAATCAGATACGACATTTTAGAAGTTTTATCACCTCACAAACAGAGCGACGCCGATTAAAATCAACATTATGTTGTTTTTTTTTTATAAAAGATGGTGCGGTTGAAAAAAAACTGTTTCTGTTTAGAACAAAATTGAACCCTGATACTGAACTTTTGCATTTCAAACTTTAATTCGTACATCCATAATTTTATAAAATCGGTTGTAGGTTCTCTACAATGCAATGTAGATTGCAATGTATTGTGAAGTTACTGCGAGGAGGCATGTGCCACTTCCTACCGGTGAACTGTAGTGGGTCTCCGACCACAGCAGTCTATCTATAGATTTGATTGAAAAAGTATGCAATTCAATCGAATTCGATGACAGTAAAACTATTGAAAGTGTGGAATATTAGTTGATTTTTATTTTATCCTAGGCAACTTCGGGTCTCTCTTTCAAGTCTTTTTATGCCTTATCTTTAATACCATTTCTAGTTTTGTTGTAATCTCCTAATCTTTTTGTCGATTATACGATGATGTAGTTACATAATGAATATTCAATCTAATGTTTTCTTCGCAATCTTATTTATACTTTCCGATGGTTATCCGTCACTAAATTGCTCCCACACATAGTTTTCATATTCGGAAACTGAAAAAGATTCCAAATGCTAAGCATACATGTCTACAGATTTCATTAGATATTGATTTCTTGAAACTCTTTTGGGAAAAGGTCTGCATATATCTATGACGTTGTTTATTGAAAGTAGACTTTTGGGAATATATTACTCTTTAATATGTGTTCAGATCTTACTCAGATTTCTAGTCTGGTAAGAAATACATATTCATACGAGTTGTACTATCTCTTTAAGCAAGATCAAATTATTTCTGTTTTATAAACTTGTACATTTTTCGGTTCCATTATGTCTGGCAATTGCTATGGAACTAAATGCATGGTCTAAGTATAAGGGGCGGGCAATAAGTAATGCCCCTGACCCACTTTCAATTGACTAATCGAGTTGAAATTTTGCATGTGCAATGATTTATATCTCTACGGGTTATGTGTTAAATCACAGCTCTGAACTAATTGTGGTTTCTGTTTGACGGGTGTGAGTCATGTATGCAATGGAGCCTATTAAATGACGAGCAGTGATCCGGTTTTTTAGTTGAAACGTCGAGCAGTAATCCGGTTTTTGTAGTTGAAAGGACGCACACCACAGGGGACTTTTGATGAAATGAAAGAAACTTATGGTGATAATGCCTCATCATATGACCTTGTAAAACGCTGACATCGTGAATTTAAACATGGCTGGAAGTCTGTGGAAACAGTTCCCAGAACTGGTCGCCCCCTTCTGCCATGGATGAGGCATAAATCCGTCAAGTTGAAGCTGCCATTTTGGAAGATCGGAGCATTACTATTCGTCAAATAGCCCAAGATGTCAAGAGTAGTAAAGGGTCTGTGGAAACTATAATTCATGAGCATTTGCATATGCATAAGGTGTCTGCCAGATGGATTCCCAGGTTGCTCACACCATTCCAGAAGCGAGAACGCGTCGAGTGCTCGAGGATGAATTTGATGTGCCAAGAAGATGAGTCAAAGTTTTTCAAAAGACTGATTACACAGGATGAAACCTGGGTCCATCATCATAATCCAGAGACCAAAGCTCAGTCAATGCAGTAGAAGCACTTGGACTCACCACCTCCAAAGAAGGCAAGGGTGCCGTCCTCCGCTGGCAAGGCCATGCTCACAGTCTTCTGGGACCAGGATGGAGTAGTGATGACAGATTTCCTGGCAAAGGGTTCCACAATTACAGGAGCCTAATATGCTTCATTTATGAGGAAATTAAGGGAAGCTATCAAAATCAAGAAGCTAGGCAAGATCAGCAAGGTACCCTCCTCCTGCAGGACAACGCTCCGGTCCACAACTTGCATGTCGCCAGATAAGAAGCACGGGCGTGTGGGTATGAAATCCTCCCCATCTCCTCTACTCTCCTCTACTCTCCTGACCTTGCGCCCTCTGACTTTCACCTCTTCCCAGTCGTGAAGTTGTTTTTGAAAGGAAAGCGTTTCCCATATGATGCAGCCTTAATTTCTGAAGTCACGTCGTGGTTGGAGGACCAACCTGGGGTGTTTTTCAAAAACGGTCTTCAGAGCTGCATCAAACGATGGGAGAAATACATAAATCTGGCAGGTTACTATGTAGAGAAAGACTAATAACTGTGCTAAGTTTCGTTGCTCTACTGATATGGGAAGTGGGCCAGGGGCATTACTTATTGCACACTCCTCGTAACGGTGCCTTGTCCGACTGCAACATATAGTATACAACTTCAATGTAAACTCGTATTATTTTGATTCTTCGGACAACTATTTTCATTTTTGAGTGCAATTTTCAACGTTTCGTCCAATGCAGCCACTGACCTAATTGAATTGTCTTCTCGAACTCGGGAATGTTTCTGTCAAACTCGAAAGTCTTCGAACGAATTCTTTATTTACTTCGCCCGGGTAGCATACGCTCGTTTCGTCAGGCTTGACTGAATAGAGGTATGAAAACTATTCGCAATTGTATTTTCGGTCGCCCACAGTGAGGATTGAACCTTAACCTTTGAATAGAATGGCACTTTTAAAACTGAATATTTATGTGACTAGATTTTAATTTATTTCTAATTAAGTAGATTACCTGGTTTTCACGTTCACTTTTATTTCTAAACTACTGCTATATGAATCTAGCTCAATAAGTGTATTACCATCTAACAATGTTCGCCGTTCATTAACTACAACCTTGGCTTCATTACCTTATGTAGAAAACATTCGAGACTCCAATTGATTTATGACTCCGTAGCTCTTTAAAACATAAAGTAAGAAAATAGAAAGGAAGGATTTGCAACTTATTTTAAGGAGAATATGTAGAATCTTATATGAGCATGTTGAAGTTTGTTTGATTCTAATGTTGGCATTCATTTTTCTTTATTTCTCTGCAGAATAATAATCGCTGGAGAGAGACCCCATTCAGGTTCCCGGAATGAAAGCGCTGCTATAATTAAGAAAGTTAAAAAAAAAAACGGCAGATCTAATACTTAATTTGCATCGGTATTACCGACGTCCCTAACCAGAGTTATGAATTAGCGGATATAAAAATGATTTAATGATACAAAGGAATAGATGCCCCAAAGTTATTAGCAATTGTATTTTTGGTCGCCCACAGTGAGGACTGAACCTTACCCTTTCAATAGAATTTCACTTTTAAAACTGAATATTTACGTGACTAGAGTTTAATTTATTTCTAATTTAGTAGATTAACTCGTCTTCACGTTCACTTTTATTTCTAAACTATGCTATATGAATCTTGATCCATAATGGTGTTAACATCTAACAATGTTCGCCGTTCATTAATTACACCCTTACATTACCTTTTGTAGAAAACCTTCGAAGTTCCAAATGATTGATGTTGATAGCGTTTATGACGGTGGTAAGTGACGAAAAACACTGACGACCTGGATGTGCCAAGTTCGAATCCAAACGACTCCATTATATAAGTTTGACTGAAGGCTATTAGAAAGACTCACCATCATCCCTTCTGCTTAATCCTTTTTTTTTTTTATTACATTTTCACCCCAAACAAGGCACATTGCCACTTTGGTGCAGGGGGCTACTATCAGGGGAAATATCTACTGGGGCACTATGTAGGGATTAGGGCAGCGAGATGTTGGTTCACGTTGCACTTGAACTTATGCATGTCAGTACAGTTGGGGAAGCAGTGACCTGGAATGGAATTCCAAAGTCTAGCAGTTCTGGGGAAGAAACTACTGGAGTAGAAAGATCTTTTACATCTAGGGATCTCTACAGTGTGGGGTGGGATTTTGCAGCTTGTCGGGTTTGTCGAGGGTGTTCACGTCGTGGGGGCACAAGTGCTTGCAGTTCTTCAGAGCATTCACCATTATAATACTTGTAGAACAGGCAGAGGGATGCAACGTTTCGACGATGGGACAGAGGCTGAAATTTTGATGCCAGTTTAGGGCCTATCAGATTTGCGACTCTCTTTTGAACCCTGTCAAGGAGAGAGAGACTAGTAGCCGATGCACCGGCCCAAATATGACAGCAATACTCCATACATGGGCGAATAGTGGCCTTATAGAGGTACAGGATAATTTCGGGTGTTAGAAGTTTTCTAGCACGGTAGAGAGAGCCCACCTTCTTCGCAGCGGCCCTGGCAATGCCCTCGATGTAATTGTTCCAGCTCATGTTTCCTGTGAACGTTAGGCCAAGGAGCTTGAAAGACGTACACTCAGCTAAAGAGTTGTTGGCCATTGCTATAGGTGGTAGAGGAGGTTTCCTGTAATTATTGAATGAAACCAGTTTTGTCTTGGTGGCATTGAACGTTACCATCCATTTTTGTCCCCATTCCACTACTGATTTGAGGTCATCCTCTAGTGTTTCTGCCATTACTTTAGATATATGTTCATTTGTTTTCCTGTCGTGCTTGCTATAGAGTGTGGTGTCATCAGCATATATACCCATCTCAGAGGCAATTTTATCGGGGAGGTCATTTATGAATATCAGGAACAGCAGAGGACCAAGGATAGATCCCTGGGGCACTCCGGCATTTATATTATATTGTTTAGACGTACGACCGTCGAGGACAACCTGGATTTTTCTCTTATCTAAGAAGGATTTAATTATGTTAAGTATTCTACCAGTGATAATGTAAGATCTAGTCTTCCTGAGGAGACCCTCATGCCATACCCTGTCAAAAGCCTTAGATATATCTAGAGCTACCGCTCTGCCCTCTCCCGCTTTGTCCAGTGAATGGTATATGCGTTCAGAGATTACAGTGAGGATGTCTGCCGTGGAACGGGCTTGTCTAAATCCATATTGATGGTCGGTCAGAAGTTTAGCATCTGTAAGGTGCTGGACTAGAGCATGGTTAATTAAGGTCTCGAATATTTTGGCAAAAAGTGGGAGGAGGCTAATAGATCGATAATTTAATGGGTCAGTTCTTTCGCCAGAATTCTTGAATACTGGTACTACAGAAGCAGTTTTCCAAAAGCTCGGAAAGTAAGATTCATTAAGGCATTTGTTGTAGAGTTTGGAGAGAACTGGAGCTACTTCGGCTGAGCACTTTTTTAATAGCACAGCTGGGATGAGGTCGGGTCCACATGCTTTGGAAGTGTCAAGGTTTTTTATGATAGCATGCACCTGAGCAGGGGTGATTTCCAGATCGTCTAGCTTGGCGTCTGTCCGCATAGGAAAGTCAGGTAGGGGGTTGTTTAAAGGGTCCAGTGTAGAGTTGGAGGCAAACCGACTGGCAAGCATGTTAGCCTTCTCGGTTGCTGAGCAAAGAACCTCGTGATTGTTGGTTAGTGGGGGAATCGTTGATTGCCCATTATTTACTACACTGTTGTAGACTTTCCAGAAGTCACGAGTTCCTAATTTTTGTGCTTCGATGCGTTTTTTAGTGGTTTCCGTAAATTCCCTCTTAGCTGTCGCTATTTCTTTCTTAACGTTACTTCTAGCTTCTATGTACTTTTGTCTGGTTGAACTGGACTTATTTCGGTTAAACCTTCGGAATGCATGCTGCCTTTGAGCAATGGCAGTTGCGCAAGTCGAAGTAATCCATTGGGGAGAGTGGGGCTTGCTATAGAATTTCCGCATGGGAACATGCGCTTCGATTGCAGTTTTGAACCATTCAGTGGTCTCAGTTGCACACTGTTCAGCAGGAAGAGAAAAAATATGTCCCCATGGGGCGTCTCTGATAAGATCTCTGATAGCTTCCCAGTCAGCCTTTTTATAATATCTCGTTGTTTTGAGCACTGGCTCTTCAGTTTTGGGTCTAGAGTTTAGGGCGATTTCAACCATTATTACCGCATGATCAGCGTTCCCAAGTGGGCTGTCGGCTTTCGTTACACAATCATCAGGAATTGTGGTCAAAAACAGATCTAATAGTGATGCGTGTTGTTCTTCCTGATCAGGGAAGCGGGTTGGAAAAGTAACAATTTGCGATAGGGAGTGAGATACAGAGAAGCTATGAGTTGCGCTGCCTGCTGCATCTGTATAAGTAGAGAATCCAAGCCAGTTTTTGTGATGGACATTAAAGTCACCAAATACATGTACTTGGGCGCTAGTGTCGAAAGAGAGTGCTGTGTCTATGCTGTCAGATACTTTGTTTATTATGGTGCAGTCTTGGGTCGAAGGAGAGCGGTAGAGAAAGTAAAAGTAGCTAATGTTGTGTTGCATGATTAGTCTAAAGCACATAAAGGCTTGATCATCCGTTTCTAGGTTTGTTTCTCTAGTCAGGGGAAGGGTATTACGAATGTAAACTCCAAGTCCGTGCATATGTCTGTCAGAGTCCTTACGGCAGAGTGGGAGATATCCAGGCATGTTAAAGTAGTTAGAGGGGATGGAGGAGTGTAGGTTAGTCTCACTTAGTGCTAAGATATCCGGGGTATTTGTTAGGAGAAATGCTTCAACATCAGCTAAATTAGTTCTAAGCCCACGGATATTTGTGAATGCAAGCCTCAAGGGAGGAGGCAAGTTGGATTTGTTTGACCCTAAGCCTGGTTTAAGCTTATTTCTAGATTGTACTGTCATCATGTTTTTTAACGAGTTTCAGTTGGGTTAGGGGAAGCCGAACAGGAGGTTATGCAGAATATCACACATGCATCACAAGTAGACCATCAGCTGACCCTCCATAAACTAAGACTGTGGCTTCAGGAAAGCCCACCGGGGATGAGTGCAGTGTCCCTTTCCATGCGCGCCATGGCACTGCAAACATCCCGATATTATTCAACTGTTGATGGAGCAGCCGCTCTAAGCGCTACCAAAGAGTTAGGGCTCCTGTACTACCAGTCGGAAACAGCAGCCAGTAACTGTCAATCCGGTACCCTCAACCCATCAGAGGAAGGTCAACCCAATCTAATTGCTCAGGCATATGTGGTACTCAAGCATTCTCAAATGCCCAGCTTTAGGGGTGGGGTGTGTCGGGAGTGGGGGAAACGGCGTTCATTGCCCTAGACAAGAAACAATATCTACCGCTGGGTGTTTCTGTCGAATCACTGATAGTATCTCTGCGCCTGACGAATAGGCAAAGAAGGAGTATGGAAGCCGGGCGATAGGCAGGACCTACCTACTCCTTAAGCAATTTAGGTATTGCAAACCGGTAATTTGTTTGAGTCACCAGCTCTAGGAAGGCTGTCATCCAAGACTGAAGAGGCCTCCCTCCTCTTTGGTTTAGTTTCAGAGTTTTCCTTCTCCTAGACGGATGATCTGGGAAGATCTACTGGGTCCGTCACCACTGAGAGGGTTTGCTCCGCGCCTGGGTTCTAATCCAAGTATTTCTGCGACCCCGCGTGGTTAGATAATGTTATTGGGTTAGTTTGTAGAGGTTATATCTGCTAAATAGTTACACTCCTCAAAGTGGATTAGGGATATTGTTATTTCATTGTTACTGGATAAAGGGGTTGAGTAGAGCTCATGCAGTGTAAGCAACTATGATTGTAAGGAGGCTTGTTAGGAGATAGTGTGGTTAGAGGCTTTCATTTTTGTTTATAAATATTTTTTTCTCATTTTTTTTCCTTTTTTATTTTATTTTATTTATTTATTTATTTTTTTTTATCCATGTGAGCTTGGATCTAGTATAATATTAAAGTGTGAGTAGGAGTTAAGAATTGAACTACGAGTTGTGCCAAAACTATATGTTAGATGATATCAGGGCATGAGATGCAAGTGCAATATAGTACGGGTAAAAGAGTAAGTTTTGAGTCATGTGTAATTTGATAAATAGATATATGGGCTGGTTTTAGTAGGTGCGAATAAAGTTGGAGGTACAAGGTGAGTTTCTATTATTGAGAGAAGATGTTTGCAGCTTTCAAGTAAAAGTTATGGACATTTAGCATAGCAAGGAGCATTGGTTCAGTTTCGTATTAGCGTTGCAAAGATATCTAAGAGAGGACAGTTGTGTAATGCAGTGCGGTGTGCTTTGCTTCCGAGTACATACTTTAGCTGTTTAATCCCAACTGGAATAGGAATGAACTCCAATGCATGTCTAGAGGGTAGAATTGTATAGATGTTTAGTGATGACTAAGCAGTTAGCATGTGAGAGTCAGGGGCTGGAAGTTAAAGATTCCAGTACAAAACGGAGTGAAATGTAGGAGTTAAGTGGCGGTTTGGTGGGAATGAGCAGATTGTTAGCCTTCAAGGGATAAAAACTTCTTCACAATTTTTTCTCATCACATCTTCTTTGGGAGTTCTTATATTAGATATATTAGACTTTCTGCCACTCGTTAAAATCAGTTCTCTCTCTCTCTCTCGGTCTAAAATAATTCCCACGCCGGAGGCTTTTCTCTATCTCTACGAATATACTAGCAAGCTATGTATGGAATAGTGTTGTCATATTTGGTTGATTAATGCGAGAGATTTACCATTTTGCCAATATATTTACACTGACACATGCCTAATCACTATCATATCGTATGAATACGAATATTTACTCGATATTTTATGAGAAAGGTATCGCGGGCTTACTTATGGGACTACCTGAAGGTAGACAACGTCCTAAGTGACGGTGATTTTGATGGAATTAATTAGATTCGAACTTGAGACAACAGGTCGTCTGACCGTGTTGTTAACCACTAAACTACCATTACCGTACTTTCTAATAATCTAACCTTGTGTGTATAGAATTTTCTGCGATTCTGCTTGCTTTTCATATCGTACATAAGACCGTGATATTTTGTCATCCTTTATTTCTGCGTTCTTTTTAACCCAGCATCATTGGAGACACTAAAATCTTGCTTCTTTCTTCTTGTCCCATAATATTATATCAGATTTAATAGCAATATTTGTTTTGAAATTAGACGCGATAATTATATATTCACCCCCCCCCAGTTTACCAGGAATAAATCGAACTCTTATTTGATTCGGTGTATATTTATATTTTCTTAAATTACAGTGCATATTTAGATGATCGTCGTCAGCGTTCAAAGTAAAACAAAAAACATATGTTGTATCATGTATGATTTATACACGTTTTTTTTTTTAATTTTAATGAATGCCTTTCTCAGACGTAGATCAGATGATGAATCACGCCAATACACTCTTAATGCTGTCTTAGATAAATTAAGGGGTCAGTTATACCAGAAATAAATTCCGGATGAATCTTCCGAGAACTCATTACACTAAATTCCCTTGGCTGACCTTACAATTGTTATATTTTACAGCCTTTATTGCCCTTTTGATTTTCATTATTAGGCTATGTCCCCTTTTCGCACAAATTGCAAATTATATGTTTTTTAGTTTATATTTCTAAAAACATTCTCAGTTAGCGACTGATGAACGTTTACAAAGAGGATGCAGTCAATGGTAAGAGACAGATTCGTTGATTTTAGAATAGGGTCATATGTTATTGACAAAGTGATATTCGAACGCACACGTATTCTTCTACTCCTTCGCTGGCTAAATAATCATGGAGACTATATAGAAAAGGAAATTTGGAAGCAAAGTCTCCGTAGCTCTTTAAAACATTTAGGAATATGTAGAATCTTATTCATTTCAAAATTAGCATGTTGAGGTGTGTTTGATTCTAATGTTGGCATTCGTGTTTCTTTATTTCTCTGCAGAATAATATTCGCTGGAGAGAGACCCCATTCAGGTTCAGAGTAAAAAACAAAAACAAAAAAAAACGGCAGATCGAGTACTCAGTTTGCATCGGTATGATCGACGTCCCTAACCAGAGTTATAGATTAGCGGATATAAAAATGATTTAATGATTAATGATACAAAGAATGTTCCGAAATTAATGTCGCCTATGTTTTCTGCGCGAATGGATCCAAAGAGGTTGCAAATTACTTTCTTACGATAATTCAACTTATGCATTCATGACCTGAAATAGTTACATATGTTTGGGAGATATTGTCGGTACATAGCTAATAAATAAACCACAGTATGGGCATGAGTCAGAAGCAGATATGTGTCATTGAATTATTGGCAAAAGTGCATGAAAGATGAAGATCACCATGTAGAAAAATAAATGCTAGAACATGATAGGTTGCTCGATATAATGGCCCCACGCCTCGTTTATAGGTCTTCAAATTTTTCAGTAAAATGATCTTTACTTTTGGAACGACCTTAGAGATAAGAAACACGTATTAAAAAGGATAGCATGTTCTATGTGAGAGATTTTATGAGATGAAACACATGAATGATAAAATATAAAACAAGATGATGAATATCTATGTTCAAAAATTCTTCCTAAATCAGATGAAAGTGCGTAGAAAAAAAGAAGCGGTGTTGATAGGCAATGCCTGTCACAGAATATATTATCAAAGAGGCAAATCATTTTTATATAAAGAGATGCTTAAAAGGGAACAAAATTACTACGCATTTAAAAGCTATGTTTATATCTTAAAAAATAGTAATCGTTTATAATTATAACCGTTATAAAACTGTACATATTCATCGTCGTGTTTAATATTAATCCGCGTGTTTTCAAGTTGGCTCGTTCTTTGAGAATGGATTTTGCCATTCCGAGGTCAAAAATCATAGCTCACAGTGCTAACTATAACCCTCTCGAATATATATATATATATATATATATATATATATATATATATATATATATAATTCAAACACGGTAATGTTTTAATATATGGTAAAGTTGCAGTTTTAGTCATTTAGAACTGCTTTGAAGCTTCACCGTCCACTGATTTTGCAACCAAATTTTTAACAATTATTGCAGCTTATAGATCATCTTCTCAGCTATATTGTGAAAAAAAATTCAACTTTCGTTCAGTAAAACAAAAGTTATTGTTAATTTACTGGCGTTCAAAATCGTAAAAAACGTAAAGACGTTTTCAGGACTTGTTTCCATAACAACCATGTCGCATCAGCGACTACTGTTTGTAATACTCTTTAATAAGGAAAACTATACATAATTATATTCATCGCACTTACTTTATCATTGAAGTACTAGGCAGAGTATATTTCGCAAAACATTTAACATACATTGATATCCTACTAGCTATAAAGCTGCAGATGTTATGTAATTATAGTAATTGATATATCTAATATTTCTAAGCTAAGGATGTTGTATAATATATGTATATAGTAATTGATATACCTAATATTTCCAGCTAAAGAGAATGCATAATATAGTTTGTTGTTATTTTGTACGTATTATTATAGATCGATAAATAGATTTACTACAACGAAGTCACCCTAAATTGCGATTGGGATGGCGAAGTGTATATACAAGTTAAGTCCTTCCTTCTTTTAACTAATTCTTTCTGGGGAAAAGTATGATTCCACATTAAATAAAAAAACGAACATATATCTATTTTGCCATCATCTGGATATACGTAATTAGAAAGCAAATCAAGAATGTTTTCTTTCAGAGGAATTACGTTTTGCCCATCGGTTGGCTGAGTACAGTAAAGATAAGACATGCTCACATGATCAAGGAGCAAAGTTGGAAACGATTATTTTATCAGAATTTTCTTTATTACCTTTTATTTAGTTTTGGAAAAAAATATTTAAAATTATTTTAAAAACTGATAAACTTCTAAATTTTACATTCATAGATAGCATGCACTTTATTGCTTTATATTTCCAATGTAGTGATATTCTATTTAAAATGTGTGTGCAAGGTGATAATATACGTACCAATTTCTTCTTATATTTGGAATAAATTCCTTTAAATTGAGAAACTCCTAATTTTTTGCCCTTATTATTTACTAATTTCACATTCGATCTTTGATAATCCTACGACATTATATTTTAAGAAAATGTACGCAAATTAATAATGCACACATTTACTTCTTTTCTATTGTAGGCCAATATGTTTAATTTGGTAAATTTGTAAGTTTTCACAATCAAGGATAGAGTATAGTATTTATTTGTCTTTATATTTTACGTTTTATGATCGGACGATACTATGTTTAAAACCGGGGTGCAATGTGATAACGTACATACAAACGCCTCAGGCTATGGGTAGATTTACTAGATCAAAATGTGTAAACTCATAGATTTTTGATACTCAGGGAAAGCATATACTCAATATTTACTTTTTGATGATTTCATTTCTGGTGATCGAAAAAATATAATTTCTTAAATGTGCATGCAAGTTGATAACGAACATAGCAACGGAACCCATCAACTAATTTTGCAATGTAGACAAACTTGATGACAGACCATGTCATTGTGACTATCTAAGAGCAGTCAAATATTGGTTAGATTTGAATTGCCTGTGATTTTAAATGAATATAACACGCATTTTCCTCATCCGCCGACGTTAATAGCTGAACATGTTACAATTCTCTATTGCATGTTGTCACGCACAGGCACCATTTAAATTTCTCATAATTAAGGTGGCGTCATTTAAATGTCTTTGTTAATTGAAATAATATGACGTTGCTTTACATCTGTATACTCAAATTTATATCGTGAACGCTTGATTTAACATTTCAAGTATTTGGTTTTATTTATTTACTATTCTCGATACCTGGCGTTGCCTGGGTGTTTGGAAGTGTGTGATAAGCAAAAGAAACAGGGAGGGGGGAGTAGGCAGGCAGGCTCGACCTCGTACCGTAAATAGGAAAGAAACGTGAAAAAAATGTGACGCCTTTGTCGTTGCGTATATTGCCAAAGCGGAAGTGGCGAAGGTTTAAATTTAAGTTAGTCAATTGAAAAGAAGTAATGACTTTCAAAATTATCGGCGAAAAGTAGAAAAGTGCACAGTTGAGGGTAGAGGTATTAATGTTTTTAGCCAATATTTCGATATTTGTCGTCCAAATGGTCGACCTTAACAAATTTGCCGATCTCGTTAATTCCGTCGACATTTTCGAAAGTTTTAGGCATACATATATACATGATGATTGCAACGTCTTGTCAGACGAGTGCCACTCCCTCAGACATTTAAAATCCATGAGTCCAAATGCCTGAGGGAGTATCTATGCAAAGATGATGATATAGAGTCTTAGCTTTGTACGACAGCTAAGTCTCTCTCTCTGTTCAAAATGTTGAGATCCAGCAATAAGCAAGAGCAAGATAGCCAGCAACAAATTAAACTGCAGATCATCTTAATGCGGGTACTGGTCTCCCGTTTTATGGTTTTTTAAATCAGAGATTTGCTTCTCTTGGAAAGGTTGCCTTCACCACGGTTTACGGGAGCCCTCTCCACCCCAATACACATATATACACACACACACACACACACAAATATACACGGTGCTAGTTGGCCGTTGACCCAGAAAAAGAGTTCATTCGCCCTTTGGAAGGTCTTGTTTTTAATCCTTCAGGGAGACTAGCCGCCCTCCTCACCAAACAAGTCTGGTGGGGGAACCAGTTTAGTCGCCGGGGACCCGACCATGAGGCAGGTAGTACTGGGTTACATGGTAACAGTAGCATATGACATGACCTAACATACATACATACATACATATATGTTAACAGACATCTAAGATTAATATTATAGATGGTGATAAAGATTGCATGGATCCTAGAAATAATTTTTAGTCGTTGACTTATAATAATTACTTCATGAGAAACTTCTAAATTAAATGTGGTATTGTAGTAACGACTCGCTATTAATCCCTCACTGTGCGTAGAATAGATACAATAGTACTTTATTCGCTGCACCTTATTATAACAGTGGCCCATATAAAATCCAGTAAAGGTCAGTCTTTTCCGAAAAAACTCAGGCCAAAATATATTATGTGAATTCATTATGTATTATGCCGACTGAACACCAAAAATCCGTATTAATTCCTAACTATTCATTGAACTGAAACTATAGTACGTTGTTCACTGCACTTAATCATAAGTAAATTTTATATAGAAATTCAACCATATCGGTACAGTAGTTTATGAGAAAAAGTTGAACGAACAGGAAGACAGACAAAAAACAGATAGAGAGAAATATAAATACGCACACACACGCGCGCGCAAACGCACACGCATATATATACATATATATATATGCATACATATACATATATATACACATATATACATATATATATACATATATACATATATATATACATATATATGCATATATATACATACATACATATATACATATATATACATATTATATATACATATATACACACAAACACACACCCACACACACACACACATATATATATATATATATATATATATATATATATATATATATATATATACATACAAAGAGAGAAGGAGAGAGACGGAGTGGTTAAAATTACATTAGATCCACACATCTAGGCAGTATAAAATTGGCACTTATTTTCTCCAATCCAATGGTGGTTAGTGCAAATAAGCTTGAATCATTTTCTGATTTGTCCATTAAGGTAAATTTATAAATGTCACACTGTCTTTGTTTCATAATGCGTCCATAATAGACTATAAGTGAATTACTCACTGTGCATGTATATCTGATAGGACTAACTTTGATAGCGGTTGCATTTTCCAGTTGAGCAATAATCTTGAAATAACTTTGATAGATATCGGAATTAACATAATTTGTGTAGGAAGCCTCTTTAAGCTCACATATGGTAATTATGAGTAGCCTCATTAGCAGAGTTTTGGCATTTTTGCTTTTTAGAATTTAGGCAGGTTAGAGCACTGAGGAACAAATTGCTTATTTTAAATACATAGACTTGGTCTTGGTTTTCTTACAGAAGTCATCCAAATTAGAAAAAATTACAAACAAATTAAACAAAGTGGAACCCATTAGTCAACATTGCATATGAAAAAGAAAACAACAATTATTTTTTTCTTTATATCCATCTAATAAACAATAATAACAAACTAAGTTACAAGATCCATCGCTAAACAGCATATAAATTGATATATAAATTTCTACTCATAATAAAACGCTAAAGTAAATAAATCATTGTGATCGAGGTCTACGTCAGAGTTTAAAGAATATGTAGCAATGAACATTAAAATAAGAAAATTGAGTACATTGACGTCACTTTAAATACTTTACAATACTCCTCATATTTCATGCTACAAAAAGAAAAACAACCCTCCAAGTTTACTCTAAACGTATTCAAGAACACGATCAAATTAATCCGATATTTAACAGAAATTCACGTCTACTTACTTGTCATAATGAAATACGCACCTATGCATTAAACAAAATAGGCTTTGAAGACCTGACTTACTCAATAATCAGGGAATAAGTTCGAAAATCTAAATCTAATACTGAAGCCGACACCAAAGACGGCGTATGCTACAAACCCTTTTTTGATTTTTGTAAAATATACATAGGTGAAATACAACGTATTTTAAAAGGATTATATGAGCATAAGAGAGATATAATAGCAAGTAACCTTCTACAACGACGTTTGTATTCATATTATGAGAATGATTATTGTATATATATGTATATACACCCTTAATAGACATCAAAATGAACACACTGCTCTTTCCCTTTTAGTATGAATACAAATAATTCATCTTCAGTGCAGTGATACATTTTACTCTTGAAAAAACCGCATATGAAAGTAAAACCCGCAAGGTTCACGGTCTTCTCACCTGTATTTGTAAAACCACATCATCAGATTTTTATCAAATTATCAAATTTTTATCAAATTTTTAAATCACACACACACACACACACGCACACACACACACACACATGTATATATACACTTGTGCCCGATATTATTCATACCCCTCGGATCTTTGAGATTTCTATAAGAATATTGCTCAAACCAGAAGGTAGACAATATTAAAGGGATTTCAAACAATAAATCAAGCATAAGCATTTAATTTAAACTCAACAAATAAATTATGCAAGTTTGAAACATTATACAAAGAAAAACAATAATGGCACTAGTTCAAAATTATTCATACCTCTCTTACTAATAGTCAATAGCATGCCCTTTATTCTTCATAACTGCCTGTAACCGTTTTGGATATTTATCAACAAGGTTTTTACAAGCATCAACACTGATTTTTGACCATTCTTCAATGCAGTAGTTCTCCAAATCCCTCAAATTTCTAGGTTTCCGCTTTTTAACCTCAGTTTTCAATATGTGCCAGAGGTTTTCGATAGGGTTCAGGTCGGGACTCTGGCTAGGCCATTCCAAAACATTAATTTGATTATCCTCAAACCATTTCTTGACTATTTTGGCAGTATGTTTTAGATCATTATCCTGTTGAAGGACCCAGTTTGGTCCTAAATGGAGCTTCTCCGCATCCTGTCTAATGTTTTTCTGGAGTATCTCCAAATATTGCTCCTTCTTCATGGTTCCATCTATCTTGACCAAACTACCTGGACCACTAGCCGAAAAGGAGCCCCAAAACATTAGGCTACCACCACCATGTTTCACCGTGGGTATGGTGTTCTTTGGGTTGTAAGCTTCTCCTTTCTTCCTCCAAACGTAAGAAGCATCCATATGGCCAAACAATTCAATTTTTGTTTCGTCAGTCCACAAAATACTTGAGAAAACGGACTCTGGAGAATTCACATGGGTCCTAGCAAACTTTAGACGTGCTGCAAGGTGTTTTCCGGTGTGCAATGGAGTCCTTCTTGGTCTTCTTCCTTTCAGACCATTTTTATGCAGAGTCCTTTGCAATGTTTGCCTTGATATTTTTATGCCAGAAGACTCCAGATTTTCTAAAATATCCTTAGTAGTGGTGCTAGGATTTGCATTAACACTTCTTACAATATTCCTGGTGGCTCTAGCAGACAGTTTCCTTTTCCTTCCTCTACCAATCAAGTTGTTTGTTGTGTGGTGGCTCTGGAATTTTTTGATGATGCTCTGTACTGTTGCTGTAGGGACCTCAAATTTCTTGGAAATTGACTTGTAACCTAAACCATCCTTATGTGAATTCACAATTTTAGTCCTAAGATCATTACTAAGCTCTTTTTTCTTCCCCATTCTAATAATTTTTATTCTTTTATTGGTTTTCAGTTGATATCATTTTAATTTCTGAAAAATGCAAAAAACGAAATGAAATTAATCAAAGGTTGTATAAAAGCATTTAAAATAAGAATCAAACAGGAAACAAACAGTCAGAAACTCGATTAATACTGAAAAAATAAGGGGGTATGATTATTTTTGAACATTGCAGATTTTATAAATAGCTGTATATTTCTTTTATTACAAGTATACCAGCATTTTAAAATGACGAAAATGATCAGAAGAGGTTTATTAAGAATATGTATCAATATTGACGTAAACAATAAATTCTTACAAAGTTACACCTAATAAACTCAATTTTCAAGGGGGGTATGAATAATATCGGGCACAAGTGTATATATATATATATATATATATATATATATATATATATATGCGTTTTAGGTATATATACCTAAAACGCATATATAAAAGGTATATATATATATATATATGCGTTTTATTACCGTATCTTTCTGTTAAGTTACATTATTGTTTCAGCTACCCGGCCGTGTTTTTGGCCGTCTGTAGCTTCCTCAGACTTTTACAGAACTGTAAAAGTCTGAGGAAGCTACAGACGGCAAAAACGGCCGGGTAGCTGAAACAATAATGTAACTTTACAGAAAGATACAGTAATAAAAAATAAAACTCATATTTGTTCTACAACAGTATTGGGCACTTTCTTCATGTTTTTATTAATTACCATGTCTACTAAACTGTATATATATATATACATATATATATATATACATATATATATATATATATATATATATATATATATATAGCTACTTAATTTACTCACATGAAATTAATATACGAAAGTATAGATTTATGGGTAAACTTTAAGTATTTAATTCAAAAGTGCTCAATACGTAGGTAGAGCTAGCTATTAATTTATAAAATATATATGGCGATTAAGCTTCACTGAATATTCCGCGTTTAATCCACTCTATGACTGTTCAGGCTTATGCGCGAATTCTATGGTTGTTTATCGTTTTTATATGCTCATCTTCTATTCAGATTTTAATTAGCCAATCAGCTTTCTAGTATCCCCACATATATGTATGTATATATATATGCATATATATGTGCATATATGTATGCACACATATATATATTATATAAACTAACATTAAAAAACACTAATCTAGTTTTAAAACATATCAAGAAACTAAATAGAGCGCACACAAAGGAACAGGTCAACCATAGGTCAAATAGGCCTTTGTCCGATAAATGCATGCTCATTGGCTGATAGGAAGCGCGCGGTGGATACTAGAAAGCTGATTGGCTAACTTAAATCTCAATAGAAGAGGAGCATATAAAAACGACAAACAACCACAGAATTCGCGCATAAGCCTGAAGAGTCCTAGAGTGGATGAAACGCGGAATATTCAGTGTAGCTTAATCGCCATATATATCTTATAAATTACTAATTACTATATATATATATAATGCAGTATGATTAAAGCATATAAGAGTATAAAACAACTGCAGCAATCCAGTTTCCTAACTTGATGTAACGTATGAACAAAAATAACCAGATGAACAAAGCTGCATGTCTTTTATTTATCTTCAGTTATTTATTTATTTTCCAACAAATGACTAATACAAATCAGTAAATATGGATTAATTATTTCAATTATTAAAGCTTCAGGGTTATCGGATTTTATAAAAGAACATTAAAAAATCCAGACAAAATATATAATAAGAACATCAAATGGTTTATTTCCTTAAGTGTTACAATTGTTTTGTAACCATTTAGGCAATTAAACACTACATTATGTAAAAATATTTGATAAATAGCTACTCTGCAGACACCGATACATATTTCATGTTTATATTGTTATGTCAAAAAGAGACTAACCCAGTAATTAAATTGTTTAAACGTCATATTTGGAAAAGGGTAGAATTGAACCCAGTTAGCAGGAGTTAAAGGATATCCAATTTAGGACTGCAGCGATTGTTCATTCTTTTGTAAAAAAACTGGTTATATGTATTATGTTAGTTAAAAATGGACAATACCAGATGGAAATAACAAATTAATTAGATATTGACCAACTCAATTTAAGAATCTTGTTTGTTTGCCAAAGGCGAGTTTTGACATACATGGGTAAAATTAATGTCACGTGGCGAAGCACGCTTTGACGTCATACAGAAAGGAAATTCCCAATATATTGAGACAGGATTCGAAGTTAGAGACAGTTACAGAGCCAAAAAGCCAGAGTGCCAGGGAAGATATTCAGAGAGAGAGAGAGAGAGAGAGAGAGAAAGAAAGAGAGAGAGAAAGAGAGAGTCGAATCTGTCACACTGGAAGCTGACGCCCTAGTGAAGGTGAGAGAGGGAAATATAGAACAATGTAATCGCAAAGGATTGACTCGCTGACCATCATTATCACCAGTTGGTATGAATAAAATGCTCATTTATATTTGTAATCTGTTTGTCTTACTGTCTTCATTTCAACAAAGAAAGACAAATATTTTCTATCATCTGTAATGAACTTTGTGCAACACACTTAAAGTGTAAACTTTTTGTCCTCTCTGAAATCATTAATAAGGTCTTCCCTCTTCAAATGTGATAAGATCTGTATTTCACATCTCTCTCAGCTCGTGTAAAAATAAATAAGTCCCAAAGAATCGTGACAGTCTTCGTGTAAACAGTATATACATGTCATTATTATCTTCTGTATTATGTGTCATCGATATGGCCCTCGCTATTTAACAATATGAATATATTCATAATCCCTTTTTTATAGAACAAGTAGTTTTTACTTACCATCTTTATCCTTATTTTATTTCATTTCTTTTTAAAATTAATTTTGCAATTTCATTGATTCAGTATTCTGCTTTCGTACTTCTTTTTTGGTTTATATTTCCGCAGTTGTCTATTTTTACTTCATTAAATATTTGATTGATTTTTCTTCAAATTTTACTATTATTTTCCTCTCTGATGTATATATTTGCTGATGTACTCCTCAACTCATATTTTAGACTCTAGATATATGCCTAGCTATTCATTTCTCAATTTGCCTTAGTTCTGTATCATTTTTTTACGTGTTACCATATCTTTGTTTTTTTTCTCTCCAATTTTGCCTGTACTTTTAACAAAAACTATAAACTTCCAAGTTTACTAAAATAATTTTCGTGAATATTTATCCTAACCTTATACTGATAATGTAATTAATTTAAATATATAATCTATCATTTTCAATATCTTAATATAAACATGGTTTTTGTTGTTGCTTATTTAATTTTTACTATTCCCGTATCTTTCATTATAACAGGGCATTAAGGGTTATAATTCGATGTTGTCCACATTTACCAGTTAATATTTTTATTTTTTTTACATGGGATTCACCACGTATCATGGTCCGAAGGCCACTCAGGAATAAGGGTTATTGCGTGTACAGTAATCAATGAGATAGTATTGTAGTAATTATTAGTATTAGGGGTTTTGATAGAGTGTCTTACTTAAGGGGGGTTGTCAGGAGTTTGTTTATGTTGAACTTGAAGACGTCCAAGTTGTAGTCAGGTGGGAAACCGGCAAGCGGCAGAGAGTTCCACTAGCGTGCAGTTCTAAGAAAGAAGCTTTGCTCATGGAATCTACGTTTGGATTTAGGCACAGATAAAGAGTGGGGAAAATTATTGACAGTAGTTTCAGCCAGACGGGGGGTTCTCTTGAAGGATTGGCGGGGGCGACGGATTGGAGTATTTTGATTTTTGTTATGGTAATCTCATATCCTTAGTTTTAAACTTGTAGTTATCATATTTCTATTATAGACATCTAGGTAAAATTTCAAAATTATTTCATTTCAAAATACATTCTGATTTAGTCTATTTTAATCTATCATAATTTGTTTATCTCAATAGTTTGCAATTAATTAATAGTTTATTTCTTTTTGTGAGAGTTAGTTTATTACCAATAACAAACATAAACTACATCAATCATTTCGTTTTGGTCTGCTCAATAAAAACCGACTAAATTTTTGGAATGATTACACACCCTCCTCATTTAACTTTTTCTGGTATCAAAACAAATGAACATTGCATCTTATAAATAATTTTTAATGAAATTAAATCCGTATCATTGAACGACCAGTTTAAAATTTCAATCCCTAACGCAACCTTCCAAAACTAATAAGTCCATCAAAACCGGAACCATCCAAATTGTAAGTATAATTATTTCTTTTCTAAATCCTTATCCTCGCATTTTTCTACACTTTCCGATCACCAATTTGTTTCGTTGTTCCGCTATATACTTTTTTATTTCACAGGCGATATTTCTCTTTCTCTGAGCTTCAACGCCATACACATGTAAAAAAAAAAAAATCTTCAAATTTTGGCCATCGAATTTTTATCGCGAAAATGCAAAACGTTCACGTAAAATCGGCACAATTTCGTATTTTAATAGTTCCATATTTACGCAGAGAAAGGGCCGTGGGATTTTTTCGTTGTATATCAACGTAAACTTCCAGTTTTACATTATGTGTTTATTAAAGGTTATTAAATTGTTAGGTGAAAGTTCAGATCATTTAGGTACCGTGCTATTTTAACATAGTATTTTCGGTATTTATGCACTTATTGTGGTGTATTGAAATAATAACATTATTATTTAGAAAGCTATTCTTAATACGGGAAAATTAGGGTATTTTCCTAATATTTTCTTCGTTTTCCTACCCACTTAATGCACAGAAAATATCGCAAAACTGGAAAATACTATTTAAGCATTAACACGGTATAATAACAGCGTAGACAATGCATTTTCAAATTTAAATGTGTTTTATGCAATATTTTCTTTATTAAATTGTAAGGTGAAAGTACAGAATGATTTTAACCTTCCGCGTGTTTCTATTCATTTGCTTTTAGCCGCTAACAATATTTCAACTACTTTATTTAATATAACAAATATTTATCGCATTAATAACATGAGAGGTAAGCTTTTTCACTATAAACAATTAAAATGACATGATACTTACCGAATAATTAAATAAGAATATCCGAGAAATCTACTTCGTGTATACATATGTCTAGTTACTTGTTTATAAATGTATCGCAAGTTTGTTTTCCTTATAAACACGTTTAGTTAAGAAATTCTTGTACATACACTTATTCATATCTATTTATTTATACACATTTTCACAAAAAATAATGTATGCACAATATCCGTAAACTGGTTGTGTTAGTCTTATGAATGTATCGCATATGTTTTTTTATTAAATATTTTATATAGATCAAAGCAATTTTATTAGACGTATAAAAAAAAGGCAAATACAAATTTGATAAAAAATTATGAATATTCTTAGATGTTATATTTCAAAACCATTATTTTTCTTAAGAAAATGTTCAAAATTATACATATTTATTTGAATACTAAAACCAACATTTGGTCAAAACAGCAAGTTACTTCATGAGTTTTTATTGCAAATATCACCCACGTTGGCGAATCTTTTGCTGGAAAGGCGGAAGTAATAGTTAATTATATTTATGTTATAATTAGTATAAATCTTTGATATAAAAATGCCGTCACATTTGTTTGGAATATATTATAATTTCTTTACAACTATCGTCGCAATTTTAATGGTCACATCTTTTTATCTTACACTCCCTTGTAGTTCAATTTTCTTAATAAAAATGTAGCCACAAAACAAGGAGTAGGACAAAACAATATGCATATTCATAATAAATCCCCTGTATTCTCCCTTTCGGTTAATGAATACGTATATTTTGTTTGTTTTTTTTTCTTTCTTGTTTGCGTTATCCTTAAAACGTTTTTTTTTTTAAATTAATATTGACTTCACATCTTGTTGGTTTACTGAACATATTCTTTTTCAAGGTCGTTTTTTACAGATTTGTAGATAATCTGTAGAAAGAGGCTTATGTAATCAATGGGATAAGATCGCGGTAATCGTGAGTAACGGAGATATGATAACGTGTCTTACATAAGGAGGCGGTTTATCAGGAGTTTGTTTATGTTGGAGTTGTAGATATCCTAGTTCTAGTCAGGTGGGAAACAGAACAACGAAAGAGAGCTCTACAGGCGTGCACTTCTAAGAAAGAAGCTTTGTTCATGGAATCTACTTTTAAATTACATTTTTTATTTTTCACACAGGCATCACCACAATATCAAGGCCAAGAGGCAACTCAAGGATAAGGGTTAAAGAGTGTACAGTGGAAATTGGACAATATAGTAATCATTAGTAATGAAAATTCGGTAAATTTGTTAACTTAAATGGAAGGGCTCATCAAGAACTTATTTACGTTAGACTTGAAGACAACCATATTGTAGTCAGCCGGAAAGCAGGAAAACGGAAGACAATTCCACAGGCGTGCAGTTCTAAGAAATAAGCTTTGTTCATGGAATCTACGTTTAGGTTTAGGCACAGATAAAGAGTGGGGGGAAATTATTGATAGTGTTTTCAGCTAGACGAGTGTTTCTTGTGAAGGTTTGGCGAGGGGGGACCATAGACTGAAGCTCAGTCGAACACTTTCCATGGAAATAACGCAGTGGCGTATCTAGGGTATGGCAGGCATGGCCCGTGCCATGGGCGCCACTCTGACATGGGCGCAAAAATTGCTTGACAAAAATTAAAATTTGAACATATGCGTACATACTGGAGCGAGTTTTTCTGCATAATTCCGATATATTCAAACCGGAATAAACGGAAGGCCACCACCCTTTTATGCATTTCATGTCAAATCATCCAAACCCTCAGATTTGGCTATAATTTGCAGTGCAGGTAGACAATATAGAAACTAAGAAATCCTGAAAATTTGAGTATCTAATTCCAAGCGGTATCCGATTTAGAGCATTTTTTGTTTTCGTTTTTTGCTGCATAATGTGGCGCCCGGGATAAATTTGGTGATGTCATTTCTTTGAATATTTTCGGGTTGAAAGATCGTGTGGCTCTGAAAATTTGCATAGGTAAGTATTTTGACCCAAGGAATCCAAAAATGGCATCAGATTTGCTAAAAAGTGAATCCTTATAGAGATATGAAGGGTTTTTGGATTTTTTACCCACATGCACCAAACTCCAATAAAAAAGGGTGTGGCTGATATGGTAATACATTTTTTTTCATATATTTTTTCTAGACACAATAAATTACCTCTGGACCAAAAATGGTAAAAAGTTCTTGTTCCGTTCACTCACAGTTTCTGTTGAAAGTCGGGTCTATTTTCGATGATAATGAAAAATATTCCCTCCCCTATTAGTTGTAATAATTAATTTAGACATTTGCTAAACAGACATCACACCTTAATTTTGGAATAAATTTGCAAGTAAGCCAGATACTAAAAAGTTCTGATAACAATTTCAACAATTTCACAGGCCTATAGTCTTCAAAATTAATTGATAAGGGTTGGAAACACCAAGTTATGATAAAAGTATGCTATTTTTTTAAATAAGAAACTAGTAATAGGATGATAAAAATCTTAAACTTTTAGTACTATCTCAATCCAAAAATTTTTATTAGAAAACTTCTTCAGAAACTTTTTAACCCTCAAAATACCACGGTATTTTGATCCAACTTTTAAAACTTTCGTCTATATCTTCCTGAAAATGCGATTTTTTGCTCCGACCTTCCAGCTTCCTGAATATTTCTAACCTATCATATAGTGTCAAAAAATCATAAGTTTACAAAATATTTTTTTTCAGGGATATCCTTGAGAGTAACCCCTATAGAATTCTTAGGAAATTCCAAAATAATAAAAGTGACCTAAAATTATCTAAATTATTAGCCTAATTTCCAATTTCAAAAACGATTCTGAAAAAAAAAATGTTAAACTTTTCCATAGCTGGTACTAAAAGATAAAATGAGGAATATTTATTTTTAAGCTCCCAGTACAAATAAACCCTAATAACAAATATATGATGTGGATTTATTTTAGCTGTGTAGGAAAAAAACAACAACCATAAAACATGATCTTTTGATTTCTATCCAGTCCTTCAGCATTGACAAATCTAACAAGAAGGTGCTAAAAGGTCTTAACTTTGGTTTTTAAGCTGCTGGCTATTTATTGGTTGAGGCTGCTCTCTGTTTACTGGTTTGTAAAACCAAGTTCTAAATATATAACAGGGGGATGGGTGAAGATAAAAAGCAATAAAAATTATTTTTACTGAAACCGTTTTGCCAGCTGAGTTTGTCTTGGAACTGACAAGACCCACAAATACAGACTAGAAGATTGAAATTTTATCAGTCACCATAAAAATGTAAGTTATATTTTAATCTAAATGTAGAATTAAGTAGATATTTTTACTATATAAAACTACTATTTATCTTATTATTATTATTATTATTATTATTATTATTATTATTATTATTTATTTATTTATTTATTTTAAAATAAGTTTTCAGTAAAATTCTCTCTCATAAACAAAAGTGGTATTCTACATTTTATTTTAAAAGATTACACATGAACACACTGAAAACTTGACAAAAGAAATATATCAATTCTGTTAGAATTTATTCACATGTAAATTTAATTTAAAATATTTCTTAGTTATTTAAGACTTTCGGATAGTTAATAAAATAAATTTGGTATGTATGCAGAATATAAGCCGTGCTGAAATAATGTTATTTTGAAATTAATTCTGAAGGACGAAAAAGGCGAAAGCGGCAAGCAGCAGAAGCTGAAAAGTCAAGTAAAGTCTTAATGCGTTTGTTCAAGAAGCCTGCACCTTCTGGTAGTACTGTTGAATCTGAAGATGGTTCAAAGACACAATCTAATAGAGATCCTAAGTTGAGGGAGAAGGCTTATTTAATAACGATACATCAGATACAAACGCATAACATGTGTTCTGTGAGATAGAGGTTGCACGGAAGAGAAAAGAACATCTCCTACGAGGCTACGAAGTCTATTTTGAACTCTATCAAAACAGCACAAGTCCTTTCTAGTAGCTCCTGTCAAGATGTGGCAACAGTATTCCATCCTTGGACGTACCTGGCTCTTATAGAGATAGAGAATTGCATCAGCAGTGAGATATCTACTGGATCGATAGAAAGATCCCACCATTTTCCCAGCGGCCTTGGCAACAGATTTGATGTACGTATTCCATTTAAGATCAGGAGTAATGGTCAAGCCAAGAAGCTTGTCAAAACTTGAGGCCTCCTGAAGACCAGAGCCATTCTTTTCAATTGGTGCCAGATGTGGACAGAATGTTGATGATGTAAAGAAGGAGCTTGGTTTTAGATGCATTAAAAGTAACAAGCCACTCCTTTCCCCATTGTACCACTTGCTCAAGATCAGAGGAGAGAAAATCTGAGAGAACTTGGTCGTTTACTGTCTTATATGTGCTACCATAAATGGTAGTGTCATCAGCATAAATATCTACAAATGATGTAAGGATGTGATTTGGAAGATTATTAATCTAGATCAGGAAACTAGTTTGGTCCAGGATGGCCCCCTGAGGGACACCGGCATTAATACTGTGAGCTTCTGATGTTTGCCCCTTAACTACTATTCTTATGAACCTATCAGAAAGAAATGATTTAATAATTGAGAAGACATTTCCAGCTATACCATAACTAGAGATCTTGTGAAGTAAACCTTTATGCCATACCATATCAAAGACCTTAAATATGTCAAGAGCGATTGCCCTAGAAAGGTTGCCTTCGTCGAGAGATTTGCTAATCCTATGAGATATAGCTGTAAGCACATCTGCTGTAGATCTAGCCTGAACGGAAACCATATTGAGTGTCACTAAGAAGGTTATTTTTGTTGAGATGGTTGATTACTTCTGTATTAAACACAGATTCCAGCAACTTACTCATGACGCACATGAGACTTATTGGCCTGTACTGAGAGGGAGATGAGCGATCACCTGAATTCTTAAATACAGGGCATACTGATGAGATTTTCAGGGTGATGGAAAGCTATTCTCCTTAAGATAACGTTTAAACAGATTTGTAAGTATGGGCGCTAGTTCAGGTTGAAGTTTGTTGAGTACTACAATTGGAATACCGTCAGGGCCAGTTGCTTTACTGGAATCAAGGTTTTTTTATTAGCTTGACAACATCACGTACAGATATATGTATATAACATAGTGTGTTGTCTGATACAGGAGAAAATATTGGTGGTTGGCGGCCTTGGTCGCAAAGGGCAGAATAAGCTGCAAAGTTCTTGGCAAAGAGGTTGGCTTTATCTGATATTGACGAGATTACCTCAGGTCCATTGATGATAGTTAGGATAGAGCACACGCTTCTGTTCAGGATTGTTTGCTATTTGCCAAAACTGGTGGGAACCAAGCTGCTGCTCAGCTACTTTGGAGAGCATACCACTCTCTTGCGTTCTTTATTACTTTCTTACAATGGTTGCTGGCAGCCATGAAAGGGGTTTTAGTTTCCATACATCGATTACATTGAAAGCAGTGGAAAAAAGTGATTTCTATGCGCAATAGCAGCAGCTCAGGCACAGATAAAGAGTGGGGAAAATTATTGACAGTGGTTTCAGCTACACGGGCATTTGCGTGAAGGATTGGCGAGGGAGGACCAGAGATTGGAGTTCAGACGAGAACTTGCCATGGAAATAACGATAAAACTACGACATGGTCTCTTTGTGGGAGAGTTGGATCGCTTTGCATTCAAGTGCCCTGATGATGATTATACTTTGTAGGCGCTATGTATTTATGTGTACTATTGTTATAGTTGCCCCTTTTGTAAGCTTCTGAAAAGAAATTTGTTGTGCCATCCTCAGCTTGAAGAATCACTAAGACCATTAAAAACTTTACTTTCTGGGTATACTGCTGAATCGAGTCAAATTCTACTTAATATCAGTAAATACAACTTCTACTTCCAAAAGACGTCATTATCTGCAGAAATCATTACAACTCAATGTTTTCCCAACTTTTAAAATGAAACGGGAAATGTGTAATGAGCGCATATATCACCGTGACGTTGAATCTGTTCCCAGAAGGTCGACATGAATTTATACAAATGTATTCCATCGTTGATAGCGATAATAAACTGAATGTATACTGTGGAAGTTCGACCGGTATAAAAAAGTCGAATTTTCTTAACTGTATAAGATATTTCATAATAAAAACAATTTAGTGCATTTATTTCAAACAGATTCCTTTTTATGCTGACAAAATGTCTGCTGGAGAACATGCGCGCAAATTAAATTATCCAACTAAAGATGAAGTGTCAATCGTTATAGTCGGAGATAAATTAAATGTAGAGATATTGTTCCTCATTGTGGAAATGATCAATTACAAAAAATTGCCGAAACCCATCAAGGTTACTATTCTCTGTAATATCCAATCATTTCTGGAAATCGTGCCGATAGATTTCACTTCAATATTAACATGAGAAATCCAGTTCGTGGTGAAAAAATACCTAGGAAATACAGTCCAATTAAGTATTATTCATACTGATTAATAATTCGAGAGAATAAAAACAATGACACTAATTGCTTCACAAAGATATCGTAAATGTGTATTCAAAAATTAAAATAGAACGTTTGCTATTCATCCATTTGAATCATACCAAACCTCGTTCTGAAGAATATGTTCATTTGCGAGATGCAAATGTAAATGATAGTGATACAATCAAAGTTGAAGCCTAACGATTTTGCCATTTTTATATTTAGGCAACCTACGTCATATTTATAAGGACGGTTAAGATGCATTTGTATATGCTATTAATTATGGTCAACCTGTCCTATTCATTACAAAAATATGCTAACCACCTTGAGATTATATGCAACAACTCTTACTTTCTGGGCAATCATCTGTAGATAGGCACGACATCACTGCGCGTGTTTTCGAATAAAAGCTGAAATCGCTAATAAATTTCGTGATAAAATTTAGAGTATTTTGGTCTGTGTACTGCTGGATGTATCCCGGGAAATGCATAAAGAGAGGATTGCCGTACTCACGCATAATAATCCGGCTCTATAACAAAATCAGTCCAAACGTAATCGACAGTGTAATACGTGCTGAAATACCTGATACGATTGATAAGGATTTGCATGAAGTTGTGATAAAACATGTGAGATATGGACGTTGGAGTATATTATAATAAAATTCACCATGTACGATAGGTGGTAAATGCTCTTAGCAATATCCTAAAGAATTAGCATCCACCACATTTAGAGGAGCTGATTGATATCCTGTATACAGAAGAAGGACGGTAGAATACAACGGTAAATTAGCAACAATACAAATGCCAAATAGGAAGATCTCAGTAGGTAATCAGTAAGCTGTTCCCTATTCGCCTTTGCTTTTAAAAGCCTAAAAATAGCACATAAATGTGGAATACTGTTATGCAGTAAAGTCGATCAAATACATTTGCAAGTTCTTGACTTGCAAACACACGGGAATTATCAGAATGCAGTCATACTTATCGATGGAATCGTACAGTATCAAGTTGGATGATACATAAGTAGTAATTAAACTGTATGACGAATGCTTGTATTTCCTATACACGAGGGAAGTCCGTCTATTGTTCATATCTTCAAATGTACAACAAATATTTTGAATCTACCGGTTTAAACATGAACGGCTTTTTTTCGCATTATGTAAAATTTAAAAAATTGCGAAAACTTCGCTCTATTCGGAAGTTCCGATTTATTAATATGAGTAGAGAATTATTTGAACGATGAAATGAGGAAAATGACTTGAAGGATAACATGGCATATTCAAAGAAAGCATAATATGCAAGTTGTACACTATTCATCAGAGTACGTATGAATGATTCTTTCTTTGCATGCCGTATGTAAATGTCCCTGGCTCAAAGTCTTTCTAGCAATTGACAATTTTTATAGGCATACAAAGCTCTGAATTTATTGGAAAATAATGCAAACAAGAATCTATGCAATAATAATGGGTGTAGCACATCACATCTTATTCAAATTCGTGCATTGTTTGCCACCATATTGGCTTCTTGCTCTCCTTGTTCCACAACAGAATTATGGGAGAAATATACATCACCAAGAGGAGAAGATATTTTTGATCACAGTAGACACGAAGACGCAAACACTTACCTGAATCGTACCGCTAAAATCTATAATTACGCATTTATATTGATTAAAAAGTTCTCAATTAAGTAGGAATTACATCACCATATCGCTTTGCTGCTACTTTGTTTGATGTAGAATTGTTTTGTGAACAAAATTACAATATAGGTTTTGTTGAACATGCAATCAGATATGCATGAACTGACTTTTGAGCGAAAAGAAACCTTCACTCAAATAATTCATACTATCGATAATGAGATTTAATTCGGCAAAAGAGACTGGTAAATCCTTCCTAATCAAATTGATTTTGGCAGCCATTTCGACACAAAATGACATAGACTTCACTCTTTCACCATCTGGGATGGATGCAGCATTATTAACACATAAAGAAAAACTTTTCATTCTGCATTGAAATTTCAATTAAACATGCAAATTATTGAAACTCCCATTTGCAATATTTCCAAAAAAGCTTATATGGAAAAAAGTTTTGTAGAAATGTTAACTTATTGTTCGGGATGAATGCACAATGGCGCACATTAATCATTTAGTGCTCTAGATCCATCATAGCAAGATTCACCTGGAAATAACAGATCATTTGGTGATTGAAGTAATCTTGGTTTACCTGTGATGCATCGATCAGTAACAGCAAATTAAATAATGATTATCCCATTTATTATACTTTTTCGCATCATTAAACTTAACATCATCATCAACCGAAATATGATCGATGGCAGATATATTTTTACATCAATTTTTGAAAATTGAGAACTAAACAGTGCCATCTGATTTGACTTCAGAGAGAAATTCATTGTTCCATGACTTTCGTAATTAAATGATAACAAAAAGAGTTGATGTAAAATGTATTCAAGATATTCACATTAATTATAAAAAACCTAGTTGACAGAGTAAACGAGCTATTCTTGCATCCAATAACAAAGACGTTACGAATCGAAACATGTGTAAGAGAGTGCTTTCTGCTGATTATGAGAAAGCGAACACTAGAGGAAACGGAATGTATGGAACTACTTAAGCAAACTTAGATGAGTGAACAAGATGAAAATGAAATGTACAAATATTTGGGAATCCTCGAAGCAAACACCATCAACGCAACGGGGATAAAAATAAAATGGAAATGAATACATCAGGAGAATAAGAAAATACACTGAAACTAATATAACAGAAGAAAATATAAGCTTTTATAGGATATTATATCCCAATAAAATATAAACACATAATCAGTAACTACTAGTAAGATAATTAAGACGGCTTATACGTTGGACACAAAAAATAACTGAATAATATTTTTCTCACTAATAGCAGTAACACAAGCCATCATCAAAGATTGCTTTTTGATAACAACTTATGGAGTTTTCTGGAGGCTGAGTGACAACGATTCTACACAGATTTCGAGTACAATCCACCTCATTTGATAACATTTGCAAAAGGATTCGCGTTATCGCAACAACAGATTACCATTGATTTCGCATTAGGAACATTGACCATTACTAGAATTTGGGTGGCAAAAACTCACCACAAGATCCCAGTCCTTTTGGCACTCAACCGAGGGGGGTCTGTCTAGTGTTGTCCTTCTTTGGTCTTCTCGTGCACCTGGACCGTCCTCCCTTATGTATTGTGGAGCAAGTTTATAGAGATACGAATCAAATAAATAGAAAGGGAGAGCGGTATATTACAATTATATTGTTTCAGTTTTTATGATTTCATGTGCTGTTCCTTTTTGTTTTACATCTGTAGTCGTTTCTTTGTGTCCAGTTTTTTTTTTGTAGTTCACCTGTGTTAGTCTCCACATTCAAGAGTCTTTTTTAATATTTCTGCAAATTTCTTTATTGTTATCCATTGTATCTTCTCATCCCTCTGATTTTAATTTCTCCAATTTCTTCTATAAATTATCGGTATTGTTCCTAGTGATCATTCTATTAGTAGGGTTATCTTGACTTTCTTCATCTTCCTGATTCATTTGAGCTCTCTTAACAACTCTTTGTACTGCGCCGCTTCTCTGCGTCCTTTATCTTTAACCCGTGGGATGTTAAAACGGTAAAATCCACAATGTGGCGAGGGTTTTACTTATTGGTAACTATTATGCCATCTGGCCTCCTTGCTTGGATGGATTTATTTGTATGCATATCCATGCCCTATAGGATTTTTTATTTTCGTTTTCGTCTCTTTGTCCTCGGAGTCGGCATATGCTGTTTTCCTGTGTCGTCGATCTTGGCTTTGATATGGCATGTTCTGGTCTTGTTATCTAGTTCGGTTTTTAGTAGTCATTCTGTTTTCCATGTTTACGTTTTCTTTTTGTGGCTATGTCCAAGTGTTTGCGTTAATTTCATCTTTCGTAATCCTTATTAATCGTCAGTGTAGCCGTTTCTCTTCCAATTTTTCTTTTTCCTGTCTTACCCACTGCCTCTTCTTTCTATGTCTTGTTTCTTTTTCAATGTCTCCTGCTGTGGTAATTATTCTTTCGATGTTCTGAATTATGTATTTTTCTAATTATTTTTTGTATGTATTATTTACAATACCTCAATACAAACCAAACTTATTCCTTCGTCTGTTATTTTTACATAGAGTCGTAAAATAGGTGTAGTGCATTAGGCATTGCCATGAGTTTTTTGGTCATCTGTTTAAGACTCTTTAGTTCTTCTTTGGTCCAGCATATAAACTGTCCAGAGTGTCTTACTAGTTATATTGCCCATTAGGGAAGGTCGATTTTTAACTTTTAAAAAAATCTTAAAGGTTGCCGCAGGAAAAGTTGCACAAACATATGTAGAATACAAATATACAAAACTATTTTAACGTCAGCTTTAAGATAAGCATTGGATTTTATTAATCGTATACGTTGTTACACGGAAAAATCCCTGTTGTTTTTTAAGATTTATAAGTATAATTATATTAAGAAGTTTTGGATGAAACATGAAATGTGTTTTTTTTATTGTAATGAGATATAGAATAACTGATATGCTAAATATTTAAAAATTTATAATCTCCCCTCAGTAAAATTTTACTTTATTGAGTTATAAGTGTAAAACAATGGATTTTCTTTTATCAATGAATAAAAGGTTTTAATTGTGTTTGGTCAACATTTTGAACATAAAATACTGTACATATATCTTTTTACTCTAAGTGAGATCTCTATATTTTTTAAAGAAAAAAAACTAAAAAAATTGCAAAGTAGAAAATATAACTATTTTTGTTTCATCAAGTAAAATTTTTCCTATATGAACCATTTTTAGCTAAAACTGGCCTACTTACACAGCATACGTCTTTATCTTGCTTCAAGTTGATAGACTGATTAGCAGTCTGTAGATGTTAATTTTAGGGTCAATTTTTACATTTTGTTAATGTGCAGGCCCATCCGGTAAATCTTGCTTTCTGCGACTCGCCTATAATTCCCGAATTTCATCATCAGATAATTCGTCAGTAAATGCTGGCTCCAAAACTTTACTTTGGGAAAGGTCTATCAAATATCAAATGTGTCCAACGCAAAGCCTCGAAATTTATTCTCGAAAAATGTTTCTTACCCTTTAACATTAAATCCGAAATCCTGAAAAATTAAAGAGAAATCAATTAAATTGACTTGAACAAATGAACATGAATTTTTTCTCATAGCAAAATTAAAATACTAATTGAAAATGAACATATCCATCGACGTATACAATTTGATCAGTTTGGGATGAATGTTTGCTTAGCTATTGGCTAAAATTTCATTGACAGTTTCTGCTCTCACTTCCTCGTAAACTGATTTTAATTTTGAGAACAAAATATTCTCTGGTAAACCGCAAAACTATTAAATTGAATATGTTCTTTATTCAATTCCCTGAATTTTTGAAATCTGCATGTACCTCTACAGTAAATCGAATCTTACTGTGCGTTTTACTTGTTAGTTCTGAGGGATGAATTTTTCTGGTCCATACACACATTAATCTGATGGCCACAGTAAACCATTGTGTCTGATTTAGAGATCCGACCTCCATGCTGAATATTTAGGATCTACTTTATCCTTGAAATCCTAACAGCATACTGTAAATTCATATTTGGTCCCTGGTGAGATCATTTTTTTTTTCAGTTAGACTAGAGTACATACTATCTAGAGGATCACTTATTGATAAAAAGTCAAATTGAAGCAAATTATGGAAATTGTTGCCGCACAATTTTCCGATTGGACCATTTAATGACCTTGGGCTTCGTGCAGATCCATCAATGGATTTAAATGAGGCCGTAAAATGAAGCTCATTTTTGAGTAGGGAACAAACATGTATGTATGCGAAAATAATTTGATTATTTTGAAACCGGTTAATAATATGGGGAGGGTGTTTGATAACTAGTCTGTACTTCCATCTAACAATTTAATAAAAAATAAAATAAAGTTTGAATTTAACTTGTACATGCTTTTTTTTTAAATATCGCAGTACAATAAGTGCATAAATAGCAAGAAAACATTTTCGAATTATATTTTTTGTTTACTTGTCTCGCCGGGAGAGCAGAGTAAGACACAAGGCAGATTTTAATGTGGGGCAAACCAGCTCCCCAAAAAGGAGAACTCTGGTTAGTAACAAACATAAATATGTATCAGCCATGAATGACTTTCCCTCCACTAACCGAGACGAAAAAAGTAAAGTGAAAAAGTAATGGGCATCATCAAAACAGGTACTACACTTTCATCCAATAACCATTTTTTCTATTTTTTTTCATAGTATTTGCAAGTTTCCCAATATGTTTGTTTTATTAAGGTGAAAGTACAGAATAGTTACACTCACCCTTCCGTCTCCATGTTAAGAATAGCTGTTTACATAATGCCGTTATTATTTCAGCACGATATCCTACTAGCTACTAGCTAACAAGATAAAACACAAGTCAAATTATTCGTACATAAATAGTTTTCGAAGAAAAACAATGTCTTTAAAAATAAAGAATCATTAAATATTACAAATATATGAAAGTATTCTTATTTTTTCTTAATTTAAGTTTGCTAGGGCATAAAATGGAAACGGTTAACTGATTTTTATATTTGTAATACGCTCCGGTTAAAACAAGAATGAAAAAAAACCGATAGAGTGTGGGTGTAGATGAAAAAATTATCGATTAAAAAAAGCGCCGATTTAGCAGAAATATTTTGAGGATTTTCCTTTTTTATCGACGCTTATTTGGTTTTCTGAAATCAATATACATATAACAAACAGACGAAAACAATATACATATAACAAGCAAACGAAAACAATATACATATAACAAGCAAACGAAAACAATACACGTATAAAAACACACGAAAACAATATACCTTTTTTACATGGGGGTTAGTATTGGAGATTTGATAGATTGTCTTACTTCAGGGGGCTGTTTGTCAGGAATTTGTTTATGTTGGATTTGAAGACATCCAGGTTGTAGTCAGGTGGGAAACAGGCAAATGAAAGAGAGTTCCACAGTCGTACACTTCTGAGAAAAAAGCTCTGCTCATGGAATCTACGTTTTGATTTAGGCATACAAGAGTGGGGAAAATTATTGACAGTAGATTCAACCAGACAGGTATTTCTCGTGAAAGCTGGCGAGGGGGGGCGGGAGATTGGAGCTCAGACGAGCCTATGCCATGGAAATCAAGAAAAAACAAAGACAAGCTTGCAACATCTCTTCTATGGGAGAGAGGCTGGAGGGAAGAGAAAAAGGCATCCCCCACTAAACCACGAAGTCTATTTTGTACTCTGTCAAGGCAGAATAGGCTGTTTTTAGCAGCTCCTGCCCAAATATGGAAGCAGTACTCAATCCTTGGACGTACTTGGCTTTTATACAGCTAGAGAATTGGATCAGTAGTGAGATATCTTCTGGAGCGGTAGAAGGATCCCACCATTTTCCCAGCGTCTTTGTCAACAGACCTAATGTACGTGTTCCATTTCAAATCAGGAGTAAAGGTTAAACCCAGAAGCTTGTCAAAACATCGAGCCTCCCCAAGACGATAGCCATCAATTTCAATTGATGCCAGGTGGGGATCCGAGCGTGGTTTTGGATGCATTAAAAGTTACCAGCCACCTCTTCCCCCACTGTACCGCGCGCTCAAGATAAGTGGAGAGAGATATTAGAGAAAATTTTTTCATTTACGGCCTTCTCAAGAGCAATTGCACTAGAAAGGAAGCCTTTGTCGAGAAATTCACTAGCCCATGAGATATAACTGATAGCCTATCTGCTGTAGATCTACCAGAACGGAAACCGTATTGCGTGTCACTAAGAAGGTTGTTTCTGTTGAGGTAGTTGATTACTTCTCTATTTAATATGGATTCCAGCAACTTAGTCATGGCTCACAGGAGGCTTATTAGTCTGTACTGAGAGGGAGACGACATTTCATCTGAATTCTTAAATGCAGGGCATACTGATGAGGGTTTTCCAGGGTGTTGGAAAGCACCTCTTCTTTAGGAAACTCTTACCCAGTTTTGTAAGTATGAGGGCAAATTCTGGTTGGATCTTTTTCAGCACTATAACTGGAATTGCATCAGGGGCAGTTGCTTTACTGGAATCCAGGTTCTTGATTAGCTTGGCGACCTAACGCACAGATATTTGTATATTGCATAGCATGTTCTCTGTTATAGGAGGAAATACAGGGAGTTGATGACCTTTGTCACATGGGGTAGAATCAGATATAAATAGTTTTGCCTTGTCTGATGATGACGAGATGAACTCAGGTCCATTGATTATAGTTGGGATAGAACGCACGTTTCTGTTCAAGATCCTGTTTACTATTTGCCAGAACCGCTGGGAACCAAGCCGCTGTTCAGCTACTTTGGATTTAACGGACTGAGCATATAGCTCTCTTGCATTTTTATTACTCTTTTACAGTAGTTGCTGGCAGTCCTGAAAGCAGCTTTAGTCTCAGTACATCTATTACGTTGGTAGCTATGGAAAAAGTGATTTCTGTGCACGATAGCAGCAGCACATTCAGGGGAGAACCATAACTTGCGATGAGGTTTTTGTTGGAATATTTGCGATGGTATAAATCGGCCTATGTCTACAATTCGGTCAGATCTGATACTATAGAGGACATATCCTTTTTAAACATGGAATGCAGATGTACGTCAGATATGAATATACGGAAGCTATCCCAGTCAGCCATAAAGTATCGATATACAGTATGGTGGAGACGTACGTCTGAAGACTTATTACATTTCATTTTTATCTTTACTTCTACAACAGTGGTCGGAGGATCCCAGAGGAGATAGAACGGAACATGAACAGAGCTCAGGGGAAGTTAAGAGGAAAAGGTCTAGAAGGCTTGCATATTGAGCAGTAGTATCGGCCACACGGGTGGTTCGTGAACAATCTGAGTGAAGTCATAGGCAGTGGCAAAATCATGACAGAACCTCCCCTCGTCATCGGTTTTATTTGAGGGGGTCAGCCATTCCGCATTATTGACACAGAAGTCACCGCACATGTGAATGTAAGCCGAAGGATGAGCAGACATGATGTGGTCAATTTTCTCAGATATGCTCTTAAAGATTTAAGTTGTGGGGAGTGATAGAGGGCAAATATAAATGTAGTGATGTCAGCTAGTGCAACCCGGAAGCACATATAAGGTGAATTAGGATCTTCTCTTGAGATATCCCGACCACATGGAAAGCAATATTTGATGTAGGCACATATTTCATGGCGATCTTGGTGGTCGGATTTAGATGTTAAGTAAGAGTATCCTTTAATTATGAATTTGTCTATGGAAGTGGTTGGCCCTATGCCAGTTTCACTTGAAAGACTATGACCGGTTTCGTCTCCTGTAATTGTGTTTCAACCTCTGGAAGGTTGGAACGTAGACCCCTGATGTTGGAGAAGGAGACCTAGTAGTAGGGGTCTACGTTGGAGGATGGGGTTCTAGGTTTATTCGTGTTCTTTTTTTGGGGGTGAGATTTGTCATGTTGTGGTTTTGGGATTTTTGGAGCAGGTCGGTAGACTTGGTTGGAGCAGGACAGAGAGGGAAAGTAAGAGAGAAAAAGACAAGAAATGTTTTTTTGTAGCACATTATAAGGTAAAGCCGTAACAATTGCCCACTAGTATTGCATCGTGAGGCCCTACCAGAAACTACTGTATGGTCCAAAATCCATTCACGAAATGGCAATACAGCAGCCCCGGTACTTTTCACCTGCTGATAGGACAGCCTTCTTAGTGGTTAATTCAAAGTTCGCGTCCCGGACTATCAGGCGGGTAACGTCAGCCCAGATTAAACGTTTAACTCCAGCACCCTTACTAGTGGCATGCCCACAAGGATAGACATAGAAACATAAATTTTCCGACATCTCAGGCTACTGTTTACAAAGTACTACCAACCTGGAAAGCAGCTGTTTATTCACCCATTGTCAGTAAAATTCCTCATTGGAAATTAGGACTGAAGGATAAAAAAGGAGAAGCGAGAGTTACTGGAGCTGCCGATAACACATCCACATGCTTTATCAACTCATATTAAAAAAGGTGAGGAGTTATTGATATCTACTTGTCCGTTGCCCCATTCCCAGCTTAGGGTAGTACTTGAAGATAGTCTCCCCTCCCATGTTAATGCATGGATACTTTTTGCCTTTATCTACCTCGAGCTAGGATATTCGAACGTTTCAGCTCCACCCCATGATAAATATGCTATAATGGAACTTTTATCAAATTGGATAGTCTGGTTATTTTTAACTCGTTTAAACATATGGTTTAATAATCCATTTAGGGTTACGTATTAACTTTAGACTAGATAGGAGTAAACCATACTTTAGAAGAAAAAAAGCGGCATGTTTTTGAGTCCAAATATTATGCAAATATCATTTGGGGAATGTTCAATTTCATGGGATACTTTTTTTTCTCGTTTCAAATAAAGAAAAAGTATTGCTGAGTTTTACAATATACATATAACAAACAAACGAAAAATGTATTTATTATATTTTGTTTCTATATTTTTCTTCAATAAGCAGCGTTAGTATGGCAGGGTTACTTTTCCATTTAACCCTGGAATAAAATCAGCATATACATACAGGCCATCATCAAAGATTTCTCTTCGAGAACAACTTGTTGTGTACTCTGGAGTCTGAATGATAACAAGTCTCCCCAGGATTTCAATTTCTTCCCACCTCTTTCGATTACCTTTTCATCTTAATGTGTGTTATCGTAACAACCGCTTACCTACGATTGCTTGTTGGCGGCGATCATTACTCCTCACTGGAATTTCGGTGGTAATAAGCCTCTTCAAGGTCGCAGTCCTCTTTGCCCTCACACAGCGGACGTGTTGCTACTGCTTTCATTCCTCAGCCTTTCCATCCTCCTTGATCCTCCTCGATTATTTGGCGTAGTATCAGTTTATGGTGACACACAAAAACAAGTAAGTGGAAGGCCAAATATAGGGCGCATTACTTACATACAGTTTCTGTTTTCCTAATTCCATGTGATGTTCTTTTGAGTTTACATCTGCAACATCTTCTATATGTCCGGCTTGTGCGTGTAGCTCATGTGTGGTAGTCTTTGCATTCAAGGGGTTTTCTTAATATTTCAGCCGGCTTCATTAATGTTATGCGTTGGATTTTCCCAGTCATCCCTCTCCTACGTCATTCTATTTTCGAAGTTGTCGGTATTGTTTACATTGCTCCTACTATTGATGGTGTTAGCTTGACTTTCTTCATCTTCCATATCCTTATCGAGCCTTGTTTTGATGTGATTGGTTCATATCGCGTTAACTTGATCGGCTGTAATTGGGGATAAAGCTGCACTGTGTAGGTTTCTCTTTTGTAGCCATTTCCAAGTGTTTCCGTTAGTCTCATCCTTTGTCATCTTGGTGAATCACCTATGTACCTGTTTCTCTTCCCATCCTCCTTGTTTGTGTTATCCTTTCTCTGGTCTTTTTCTGTTGTTTATTTTTTCAGTACCTTTTGCTAACGTAATTAATTTTCCCGTGTCTGGAATTACGTATTTTTCTAATATTTGTGTTTTTTACAGAGTCTTTTTATAAAAAAAACAGCCCTCTTCTACTGTCTTTCTTTTTACGTAAAATCGCACAGTATTCATCTATGAATGTAGTGCATTGTTCGTAGTCATGAATTTCCTATTTTCGAGATGCCAAAATTCTTCTTTCGCCCTGCTTATTAACGGTCCAAAGTATCTTATTACTTACACATCCTATGTGTTTATACAGTTTAGTTGGTTTCTACTAGATACTTTTTTCGAGGTTATTGATTGTCCTGCTGATGTATTGCTTTCAAATATTCTGTTTCATTTCTGTTGCTTTGATGATGTGTGGCTCCAGAACTTCTAAATGTTATTAGCTATTTCGTTCAATAAATGTTCTGATTTACAGTTTTTAATTAGTCATTATCAGTAGTGTGCACTTCTGCATAAAGAATTCCATTCGGATAACTCGGGTTATGTTTATTAACATCTTTAGTTATTTGTTACTTGTTTTTGCAAAGAGTTTCGCGGCATCTATGTACATAAGGTGGTTTATTCTTTAATCGGCATTTGTGAATTTGTGTTTGGCTTGGCTTTTTTCTTAGTATATTTTTAAATGGATTCATGGCTACGATAAAGAGTAGTGGTGACAGCGAATCACCTTGCAAGATATCTCTTTTGAAATTAATCTAATTATGTATTCTACATCAGCTGTATATATCTCTATGTTTCCATTGAATTTTCTATTAAATTAATAATTCTACCTTGTATTGTTTACATTCTCAATCATTCTATTATCCGTGCTTGCGCGATCCTGTCATACACTTTCTTGTAGTTGATCTATGCCATAGCTAAATCTTTTTCTCATTTTTACCTCTTTCAGAATAAATTATCCATGTATAATAGGTAATTATTTCCTCTAATTCCGTATCATGTCTCTTCCTCTACTTCGCTATTATCACTACTGTTTATCATAGCCATGATTCCCCGCCACAGTTTACTAAGAAGATGCCAGGCCAACACAAGTTCACAAGTAGTTTGCTATTATAAAGGGGATGGTACATTGTTACTTTGAGTTGTGCTACATTGGATGATTTATTTTGGCACATATGCTTCGTAGATAAATCTTTCAGGTGCTTAAGTAGCCTTTTACGTAGTTTTATGACTTTCTTAAAGCAGTACGCGTGTATTTCGTTGTGAACTCGTGCTCTTCAGTTTGCAATTTTTGTATGGTTGTGTTGAAAGTTTGCCTTTTGATTGCATTCTCTGTTCCTTTTTATCTTTAATGTGACCCTTCTTCACAATTTTTAATCACTCTGCATTTTCATTGTGATCTTTTCTCTCTTCCCATATATGGCTCAAGTAGCATTTTATTTCTATCGGTTCAGTTGTTATGTTTTTGGTTTTCCTCTATTGACAATTTGATAGAACTGACTCTCATTGTTTTCAAAGGACCTGTTTAGTTTGTACTGTTCAGATTGATATCTGCAGTCTAACTCTCTCTTATTTTGGTGCTATTTTTGTTTAGTTCTTCTTGTTTCTTGTTAAGTATTTCCCTGCTAGTCACATCTCTTCTTTCCCATCCTCTTCTACTGGTTTTCATTGTGTTTATCGCTTACACTTCTCTTCCCAGTTTGTTAATTTGCGTTTTAGGCTCAATTCCCATTTAGATATTGTTCGTCTGTGTTTGCTTTTTTTCTACTTGAAACTCGATACTTACTATCTTGGCACCTGATTAAATTAAAGTGTTTACGTCTGTAATTGTATCTGTTAGAATGTTTGGGAGGAGCTTTACCTCATCCGGCTTTCTGTTTGTAAAATCTTCCACTTTTGGTTCCTATAGATTTCAGTTCTATTTTTCTTCGGTTAAAAGTTGTATTTTTTGTCTTTGTTTTACTTCAGTTGTTTCCTATTTTGTTAAGTTCTGTTGTTTCATAGGTCTCGGTCTCTATGCTTCTTGTACTTGAGGTTGCTGTCCTTTTTATATGAAGGTTCTATGTGTGGGGGTTCTAGTGTTTTTAAGATTGTTCCATCATTTTTTCTGTTCTTTTTCCATTACCTCAAGATTTGAAAGCCAACATCTCTGAAGAATATTATTATCGTGGTTATTATTATAATTAATATGATAATATTGATAACAATGACTATGATAATTAATCAGTAAAAATAAATAAGTCTTATCAATTGAAACCTTAACGTAAATTAAAAATTAATTATTTGTTAAATCTATACTCCTATAAGTTCGTTTTTCTCTTGGGTGTATTAATATTTATATTAAAAACGCTTTTTTCTATTCATTTTAAAAGGAAATACAATTTGCCTGTATGTGAGTTGACGAAATGGATTCACTAATAAAAGATCTAGCTAATTTGCATATTCTTGTAAACATTCCTTTTAATAAATTCCCCATTAGTTGCTTCGGTTTTCTAATGAGATAATCACCTTAAGTTTACTATTACGTGTAATTATATTCATGCAGATATTCTACATGATTCATAGTTGCATAGTATTTGCGTAAAAAGTTTATAGCAAACACAAAATTGTTTCCATATATATTTATGTATACGTATACTGTGTAAACAAAATCAAGGCTTCAAAAAAGGTGTAGATAGCAACAAAAAGTTTAATTCACTTTTCGTTACAATTGTCTCCATGCCCGATCGACAATTTCAAACATTATATCGTTTGAAAATTTTCAACAACCAGCATTTCTTCAGACTTTATGAATAAAAACACTCTCGACAATAGAACATTGTTTGAAGAGAAAGAAAAAGAAAGAAAAGTTCCCTTAACGGAAAAAGAAACATGTGAGAAACATTTACCTTGAGGTAACCTCCACGAAAAGCCCATTTGAATATAAATATATCACCTAATTTCTGTATCCTTATTTAAGAACAGAGTCATAAGAAGTTTCCACAAAAAACCCTTAGCCATTTAAAAATGTTTTTTATATATCCCATTCGTTGAGTTCCTAAATTAGATTTCACTATTTCTTTATTTCACATAATTAATGTTTTTAAAAAGAATTTAAAAAATGTTTATTTCTATATTTATAATATGGCCATAACAACCTTGCATTAACGTTACGATTAATTTTAGTTTCCTATTACTGGCAAGTAATGTTTACAAATTATCAATTGTTTTAGTACTTAGGTTTAATGTTTAATTGAATATGAGAATAAATAAAAATACTGCATTATATATATAAATACTTATCCAACATTTGGAGTAAAGGATTCTAATCTATTTTTCATTATTTAATGTTTTAAAATTCATTATCACTCGAATTAAACATGTTTTCATATCTTTACTAAAAACAATTACGAAGGGAGATACTCCAATTATGGTGTTAATTGCTAAGAGTTAATTCTGTCGGAAAAGAAGTCAATTATATTTCCCATAACAGCTAAAGGGAGATAGTTCAGGCGGTTTGATGTTTTCGGTCAAGTGATTACTAGAAAGCGTCTATGATTTAATAATTAATTTAATCGAACAGATCTAGAACGTGCTACGATAGCTTATTTAACAAATGTAAGATATAAATTATTTTTTTAATCTTAAAAACTGTTTTTTTATCCATGGGTTCAACCCTCATCTATTATTAATCCAATAACAACTTAGGTTGCTCTTGTCTTAAAAGCCAGAATTATAGTTCGTGTGTTGTATTCTTGGGTATCTAAACAGAATGGTATACATCCTCTAATTATTATGCTGACAACAAACTACCCAATAGCTAAAAATGTGTTCCACTCCGATGAGAAGATGTCTACCCCTGCATTTATGGGTAAAAACATTTAGAACAAAGAGTAAAGTAGATAAATAAACAAAGCAGCATGTATTCTACAAACTTAAGATGTCAGATGCCAAAATCTATTAAATTAATTTCCAGTCCCCAAATTGCTAATTTAATTTTTAATAATAATTGCTAGTTTATTGTTAAGTTGTTTTATTGATTTGAAGAGGGTATCACTTATTTCACCATCAATACTACTACAACTGAATACAATAAATGCTCACCGTTATGGAAAAATCCGTTCTTAGATGAGTTTTATACTATATTTATATTTCTTAGCCAGTTTAGAATAAAGAAAATATATTCGCATGCTAGATTTTGATCCTTCATATAGATCCAATTCCAGCTATTTAACTCTACATTAAAATTTAATTTTAGCATCCGATGATCCTTATTGTTGTAAAAAGTTATACCTCAGATACATTTAAGGCGTGATAGCAGAAATCTATTCCTGTGAAGACATCCCTGTATAGCATCTAATCTTTTATTCAACATTTCCTCTTTAGAATTCACCATGTAAAAGGCTTCCAATAAACATAGATTGCACCTTTTTGATTTTCCAGTGCTATACTTCCTCCCCCAGTCCACTACTGACCATTTTAATTAAAAATCTTCATTATTTCTATTAAGTTCCCTAACCCAATCACCTAATGCAGTTGTATTCCTCTTTTTGTTTTTTAATTTGTATGCTGATTCTTGTACCCTCCCCTCTGCTATCGTTAACGCCATCTCTATTAGTTTCTATCTCAGGTTCCTTTTTAAATGATATTACGTGGTTTCTATATGTCCTAAAACACGGTCCTGTGGCCCCCAGATATATCTTATTAGTATTGTCGATTTTTATCTCGCATTTATATACTATTTCCCAGGTTAGACATTTCCCACCCAACGGAAAATCCCCAGGTATTCTGCAATTATATTTTCAGTCTAAGATACTTTCATTTGATGATAATTCGTTAATATTACTTATTTTGATGATTTTTCTATTGTTGGAGCTGATTATAGTGTTAGTTAAGTTTCTGGACGTTGAGAAAGATAATTTTACAAAGTTTCTATTTATTATTTTGCTTAATTAATTATCCGGGGTAAATTTTATGTCTATTTTTGATATGCTTGGTGAATGATGGATTGAACCAAACATGTCTCTTGCATCTATTTCTCGTATTAATGGTACCACCCTCATCCTTACCTGTTCTGCTGTTATTATTACCCCCACCGTTACTATTCTTTTGATCACTTTCAACCTTTCCATTATTGATCTTTGTTTTTTTCTAGCTCTCATTGCCATGTTATACAAGATTGTGCAGTAAGGTTTGTTGTTCTTACTATTATTGGTCTTATTATATTCAATTTTTCCGATGTATCCCGATCTCATAATGCCATCATTGTAGTATTCCTTGTTTTTATCAAAAAGACTCTCATTCTTAAAAAGTTCTGAAACTCTTTTAGTAATGTTGGGGATCAACGCCTTCTTCATGCATTTCGGATGGTTCGATCGGTAATCTATGTAGAAAGTTTTCTGGTGGGTTCGTGATATGGTTCGCATGTGTTATCGTTTAAGTTTAGGGTACCGTCTAGAAAGTTACTTATCTTGTAATTGCTGTCAATTGTTATCTCTAATCCAAATTCCTTTAAAAACTTCTGATGTTTTTTCTTGATTTTTCAGTAATACTATTGCTAGAATTAACTACGAAAAGTGCGCCATCGCTATAAAGTCCCCCATTTAAACCTGGAATTTTCCTGTCTGTCTCCTTTAGTAAGTAAAGACCAATCAAGTCAGAAACCTACAAAGAGTCTGGGGTACCCATTGTGATGTCAAAATGGCCCTCTCTATTTTTTGTAGTCCACAATTCACCGTTATATCTGATTAAGGTTTTCCTGGCAATTTTTATCATTTCAATTTCCAACTGTGTTAAGTCAGTTTCATATTCTGCTAGTTTAAGTGCTTTCTCAATAGTGCAGGGGAAATAAAAGGATAGTATGCATTTATGTCGAACATGGTAAATTTGCTTTTTGGGTTTTTAGGGAACCTATCAAACCACTTGATTACTTCAGCTAAAGAAATCCAGAGGCTGTGCTTAATTTTGGATTTTAAGGTTGGTATGATTCTGTCTAGTATCTTTTTACTAATATTACCTATGTCGGATGCGCATGGGGCTTTAATTCTAATACTGGGTTTATTATTGAAGTCCGGTTTATGGTCCTTCAATAGAAACCGAGAGTTAAGCGGGGTGTTAACCTCAATTTTATCCTGAATATTCGTTTTCTCACAAATTTTTAATGCTAACAGTTTCATTCACATAGATCCTCTTCAGCTTTCTTGTACTTATTATTAAGTTCAGTTAGAATGAAATTGTTACATTATTGAACATTCATACTGTAAATTGTCATAGTTTTATCTGCTGGAACTATAAGGTTATGGTTGTCCATTATTTGTTGGAAAGTCTTATTAATGCTTCTGAAATTAGGGTTTAAATATGCATGCTTATTTAAAAAAAAACTTTTAAACACTTTACCATATTTATCAAGTCCAGCTCAAAACGTTCCAAGGATGCAATTGTGGTGGGCATTTCCAAGTTTTTATCTGGTAGAGTTTGCAGTAGTTCACGCTGTCTTCCTCCAAAGGGTTTCCATTCAAGCCTTCATCAACAGCGGCGGTGATGTTGTTGTCTTCATTATTTTTCATAGTGTGGTGATATACCTTCCATCTGATTCTTTTAGTGAAATCCTTTACCGCCTGGATTATGCTCATTGTGTATTGATTGTGTCCTGGAATTGCTATGTTCTTTGGTGAGAAAGTGATTTCCTCTTTTGAGAATATTTTATTTATATTGGTTTATTTTTTCAGCTCACAATAAGGAGCAGTATAGATTTGTATGCAATATACTGAGTTCGTGTAATCCAGTAAATTTTCATATATTAAAACTTATTGGTATATGAAAATTTACTGGATTATACGAACTCAGTATATTACATACAGGTTTATGTATACGTATATATTTTTGTTTAACAAATTTCGCCTACCAAACTCCGCCTAGAGTTTTTGGTTTACAGACATGAAACTTCGTATATAAGGTATTTGACTCCATTCAAAACTTTATATTTGGGGTTTAGCCTTGAAAAATCGGTGTAAAAGTGTGAAAATTAAAAAAAAAATCATGAAATTTGCCAGGGGAAGTCGAACGCCGGCATTTCGAATGCATAACGTATAATCTATTGCTTCATGTTTTAATTTTTAGCCTTGCAGTAAACATGTTTCCATAGGCCAGTCATTGACGGCAGAGGCGAAATAAATAGTAAGCTAAAGGTTTTGGTTTCGATTCTCGGTGGTTGCGCAGGAGTCTTTCTTTTATACTTTTGAAATCATTACTCTATATAGCAGCCACTCTATATATCTATTCTATACTCCTATAAATTTGTTTTTCTTTTGTGTGTATTGATATTCATATTAAAAGCCATCTTTTCGATTCATTTAAAAAGAAAATACAATTTTCTTATACGTAGGTTTTAAAACTGCATTCACGAGCAAAAGATCTAGCTAATTTGCATATTCTTTTAAACATTCAATTGGATTAATTCCCTATTAGTTGCTTCAGTTTTCTAAGGGGATAATCATGTTTAGTTAACTATGACGTATAATTATATTGATGTAGATATTCTACATGATTTATACTTGCATAATATTTGCGTAAAAAGTTTATAGTAAACACAACATTTTTTCCTATATATTTATGTATACGTATATATATTTTTTAAACAAATTTTGCCTACCAAACTCCTCCTAGAGTTTTTTGGTCTACAGACATGAAACTTCATACATAAGGTCTTTGAATCCATACAAAACTTTATATTTGGGGTTTAGCCCGGAAAAATCGGTGACAAAACGTGAAAATTAAAAAAAATTAAATTTGCCAGATGAACGCCGGCATTACTAATGCATACCGTATTAGCTATCGGTTCATGATTTAATTTATAGCCTTACAGTGAACATGTTTTCATAGCCCAGTCATTGATGACAAAATAAATCATGAGCTGAACGGTTTGGTTTCGATTCTCGGTGGTGGCGCGTGAGGCTTTTTTTTAACTTTTAAAATCATTACTATATATAGCATCCAATCTATCTATCTATCTATCTATCTATCTATCTATCTCTCTCTCTATATATATACATATACATACATATGTATATATATACATACATACATATGTATATATATACATACATATGTATATATATATATATATATATATATATATATATATATATATATTAAAGAGAAAATGTCTGTCTCTCTGTATCTGTGTGTCTGTGTGTGTACATTTCTCCTACGCAATAACTCTGTCAATTTTCAATCTACAGACTCGGAATTTGATATACTAGGAACTGAGATTTGGGAAAATCGATGAGATTGGTTTGAGGCCAGAAATTTAGCGATTAGGGGTCAAAGTTCAACTATTTGACCTTTGAGAACTCTTCCGACGATTTTGCGTCTAAACACATTAAATCTTAGATATAGGTTCCTTGGACAAGGATCTAACTTAATATAATTTGAGCACAAAACAATAATTTTTAAGGGGGTCATAATAGGGGTCAAAGTTTTAAAAAATTGACCGCTTTTTTTTTTGCTCAACATACACCTCCAAATACCCGGCCAACGCCGGGCACCCATGCTAGTATATCTATAAAAGTGAAAGAGTCTGTCCGTCTGTGTGCGTGTCTGTTTGTATGTGTGTGTACATTTCTTTACAAAATTACTCTGTCAAATTTTAGTCTACAGACTCGAAATTTGATACTGAGATTTGGGAACATCGATGTCATATGTTTTCGGCCAGAAATTTGGATGTTAAGGGGTAAAAGCTCAAGGATTTGTCCTTTAAGAACTCTACCAAACTCCTCCGACAATTTTGGGTCTAAACATTTTAGATATAGATTCCTTGGACGTGGATCGAACTTAATAACTTGATTTGAGCCCAAAACCAATAAATATTAAGTGGTCATTACAGGGGTCAAAGTTTTAAAAAAATTTCCTCTGCGGTCTCAGAGATAGGGAAAGCTTTTTCATCGGTTTGGGTCGAAAATTTTTAGTTACCAATATATAAATGTATGTATAAATGTATGTCTGCCTAAAACTTTGAACAGAGGCGACGAATTTTATCAAGATCAGTGTCGTTTTACAGTTCGACATTTCAGACCACTAATATCGAAAAATTGGCTAAAAACAATTATGTCTTCACCTTCAACTAGGCACTTTTCTACAGGGGGTCGCTTTTTTCGTCGATATTTGTGAAAGTTATCCTCTCCTCTCGAGTGTCTATCCTTAATTTAAACATAAGTCACTTCAGATTTAGCGGTGGTCGTAACCGAAAAGGCGTTAGGTATTTTCCCCACTTTCTTTCCTCCTTCCCGGTACGGGTTCGTGTCTGCCTTCCTAATACCACGTTGTTTTTTTGCTTAACACACACATCCAACCACCTGGAAAACGCCTGGCTGAAATGCTAGTATATCTATAAAAGTTAAAATATGTGTCTGTCTTTTCTGTATGGTAGATCAGGAAGACTATTATACAGACAGGCATTACTTTACATATTCACACTTTTTAATATATACATATGCACATAATCTCATGAACAGTTCATAGGGCCCGAGCAAAGCCGGGCAGAACTGCTTGTCCATTTCTAAACCTAAAAGGAGTGGTTGCTTACAGCACATAATGTTCTCAAGTGTGCCTTATATTGAAAGTTAACGGAGGGGCATTCAACGATACGTTAACGAATTCATAGTTCTGGAAGGTTGGGGATTATGAAAAGTCGACGAATGTTGAAAAGAGAAAACTTACGAATATATGTATTCGTGATGAGAAAGTAACAATCTATATATCTATAAAAGTGAAAGTGCCTGTCTATCTGTCTGTGTACATTTCCCTACACAATAACTCCGTTTACTTTCAGTCTACAGACGCGAAATTTTATATACATGGGAGTGAGATTTGGGAAAATCTTTTTAATTTGTTTTCAGCCAGAAATTTTGCTGTTAAAGGGTAAAAGTTCAACGATTTGACGTTTAAGAATTCTACTAAACTCCTCCGACAATTTTGGGTCTAAACACTAGACATTTTAGATATAGATTCCTTGGACATGGATACAAACTTAATAACTTGATTTCTGCCCAAAACAATAAATGCGAAAGGGTCATAATAGGGGTCAAACTTTAAAAAAAAAATGACCTCTGCGGTCTCTACTAGATTACTAAAGACAATTTCTAGTCTAAACATTTGACATTTTACATAAAGGATATTCAAAGATAGGACAAGCTTTTTAATCGAGTTTGGTCGAAAATTGAGCTACCACTATATAAATCTATGTATGTATGTTTGCATGTGTGCCTAAAACTTTCGACAAAGGTGAGGGATTTGGACAAGATCAGTATCGTTTTGAAGCTCGACCCTTCAGACGACAGATACCGAAAAATGGCTAAAAACATAAATTTCTTCACTCTCAACTGGGCACTTTTCTACAGGGAAGGGTTGCTGTTTCGACGATATTTTCGAAAGTCATCCCCTCTTTTCGATTGTCTCGCCTAATTTAAACCTATGTCACTTCCGGTTTGGTAATAGTTGTAACAGCAAAACGTCACGTTTTTTCCTGTTCTTTTCCTCCTTCGCGGTACGTGTTCGAGCCTGCCTTCCTACTACTAATGTTTTATTTTGCTCAACGCACACCTCCAACGCCGGGCTCCCATGCTAGTCTATTATAAAAGTATCAATTGTTGTACATTTTATGAAGCAAAATAATTTTAAAAATAAGTAAGCCATGACTGCGGACACCAGCTTGCAAATATAAGTATATAAATATCTAGGTCTAGCTTTTCTATATATATATGAAGTATTCCCGATACTACGTACAAACTTTACTATTAATCGGATCAGGCTGAAATTTACAACGTCATCAAAGATTTACACGTCGCATTTTTGAATCGGAATTTGGAATTTAGTAAATATTTCGATCATGACAAACTTCGAACTCAAAATCAGAGCTAAACGATTATGTTTTATCTGATGCTAGACTTGATTGACTAAACTATTGACACACGTATCAGTTTCTTCGATAAAATTATATCGCTAAAAAAGATGTTTTCAGTTTCCATAATCTTGACCTTTGCTGACGGCAACGTAATATAAAATTAGTTAAGAAGAAGAAGAAGAAGAAGAAGAAGAAGAAGAGAATACCGAATATTTGTCTTACTTATGTTATAATTGATCATTCTACGTACAGGATAGACGAGCAAAAAATAGCAAACAAAAAATCGCCAGTAAACATTAAAATATATTTCGGTTTCGATATTTAGCAAGTATACTACTCAGATCTTTTTTTTATTTTATTCTTTTACTTGGAATCACATCTTATAAAGGCCTGAATACTACTCCGGAATAAAGGCTAATGAATATAATATGGCAGTATAGTAATCGTAAATTGTGTAAATTTGACAGAATCTGATTATTTATGGAGACAGCTCAACAAAAACTTGTAAAAATGGGATTTAAATCGACTATGGTGTATTCAACCGGGAAGCAAGCCAGCGGAATATTGTGGCAAAGTCCGGCAGTTCCGGAAAATAAACTTTGTTCACGGAATCTGCTTTTAGATATAAGCACAAATAAAGTGAGGGGGAAATTTATATAGTTGTTGTAGTTAGTGTTGTGGTCCTGTTTAGCGGGGCCACAATAATAAGGTGAAAGTGTTTTGCTGTTCACTTCGAGCGGTTAAAATAAGCATGTGCTCTCTGCTCTAAGGCAGAACTGTCTGGCATACAAAATGCTAGACGAATCCATACTATCCTGGATATAAGGGCGTTAACACCTATTTACGGTATGGCACGATGGTCTTATCAGGAAAATCAAACCATGCGGTAGCAGTGGACGAAGACTTAACATAGTTAAACCCTCGTTAAATTAGAGAAGAATTAAGTTGTTCTCGACGGGAAACATCTAAACAATATGCTGTAAATGCGAGCTTATCTAAGGGGTAAAACCTTGGATGTTTATTATTCTTAATAATCGTTAATGATCTCCCTAACAAAATTGTCTCTGATATGTGTATATTAGCTGATGACATCACGTTCTATAACAGGTATGAGGGGAAAACGAAGGAACACACATCTAAGCCAATAGCAAGATTAAGCTTGTTTCCTTCAATAATTACAAGAAAATTTCTCAACCATTAATAGCTATGGCAAAAGATATATTACCTGAAAGTCATTCTTTCAAACTCCTCGGCTTAACATTCACAGGGAACATTTGCTGGAACAGATATAGTGAGAGCATTCCCAAGGCTGCTGCGAAGAAGGTGGGCTCTCTCTACTGTGTTAGAAAGTTACTTACGCCTGAAAGTATCCTGTCAATCTACAAGGCTACCTAGTTTGTACGAAAAAAACTTGGAGAACGAATCTTTCAGGACTTTCTTTAGGTTTTGCAGCTTCGGCTGTAAGGTTGTCGAGTATGGAGTATTGTCACATTTGAGCTACTAGTCTCCCACTCCTGGACACGGTTCAAAATAGAGTCGGCAACCTGATACTGTCTGAACTGTCACTTAAGCTTCAACCTCTGCCCCATGGACGAAAAGTTGCATTCCTCTGCCTGTTTTACAAGTATTTTAATTGTGGATGCTCCGACGGACTACTAGTCCTCGACGAAAATACACTCCACAAGCAGTAAAGTAACACCATCGCACATTCAAAATCTCTAGATATAAGAAAACCTTATACTGTAATGGTTTCTATCCCAGACCGCTAGACATTGGAATTCCCTTCCGGTTTTCTGTACTGACATGTTCAAGTGTAATGTGAACATACATCTTGCTGCTCACCTCTCTATATAGTATCCCTGCAACTCATGTGAATAAAAAGAACCCATTATATAAAAGTGGCACTGCGCCTTGTTGGGCGTAAAAATGTAATTAAAAAAGTTTAAATTGATTAAGATCAGTTCTTTAGCGTTGTAGATTTTTTCTACTCAGGCCTGTGGGACCAATCTTCACTTTTTGTATATGAGTAGAAATATACGAGTCTGCTGAACAGAAGTTACTCGTCTAACTCAAACCCAACCTTGTGGATCCTTTTTCGACTCCATATGTCTCCAATGTTGTGGTCCTGTTTTTTTTTGGGGGGGGGTCACAATATAAAGGTGAAACAGTTTTGATGTTCACTACAAGCGGTTAAACAACGGACGTGTCTTAGCCAGAAGGCGGACATGTCTGGTTAACATAGTGCTAAACGAATCCATACTATCGTGGATATAGGGGTGTTTACTACCCAAGAATAATTGTCGAGTGTATTTTGTGAAAGTTTGGCGAGAGGTGACCATGGATTATTCTCAATCGAATACTTGCAATGAAAATAATGATAAAGCAGAGACCGGCTCGCAACGTCTCTTGTGTGGGGAAAAAGAAGCAGGAAAGAGAAGAGGGCATCAGACTAGGTTTCTGAAGACGGTTTTGAAGTCTATCGAAGCTTGATAGAAGCGCCGAGCAGCTGTGTAAAGAGTTCTCAATTTTCGGGCGTACCTGTCTCTTACAGGAATAGAGAATTACATTATTCTAGCGATCTTAGCAACATATTTGATGCATGTGTTCTATTTCAGATCAGGAGTAAAGGTCATTCTCAGAAGCTTATTAAAACATGGAGCTAACCCAAAACGAGAGCCGTATAGTTCAGTCATGATGTTTCCGTTAGCCTTTTTTTCTTATCCGCATGTCACTAATGTACACCAGCTCTTAAGAACGAGTGACAGAACCGCTACCGTTTAAGTCCGCACACACACACTCAGACACACATATAAACACACACACACACGTACATATATATATATATATATATATATATATATATATATATATATATATATATATATATACAAGAAACATGCGTTTGTGGATGTGTGCGTTGGTGTAATCAGAATTCTTTAGAAATCGACTTTTTTAAACACTGTAATTGCTGAAGCTTAGGGAAATGTCATTTTGATAATTTGACATGAATGCCATTTCTTTTGAATGGATGTCCAAGTCATAATAGAGTATCGTTGAAAGCGCTAATTGAAATCAGTTTTGAAATGGACTGTCATGTCAGACTGAGACGTTCGATTACAACTTGATCGAAATTTGAATCTCACCTAAACAAAGAGGTGTGTTATATAATGGCAACGTAAATTCAAAAACGATTCAGATATTAATTCGAACATTTTTAATTTTTATAAAACTATCCGAAAAGAGATGAATTAAACACTCTCTCTCTCACACACACACACACACACACACACACACACACACATATATATATATATATATATATATATATATATATATATACATATATGTTTTATCTGTTTGGTTACATTTTTTTTAATCCAATTTTCACCCCAAACAAGGCACAGTGCCACTTTGAAGCAGGGGGCTACTATTAGGGACTTAATTAGCGGGGTCATTATGAAGGGCGAAGAGTAGAAAGATGTTTGTTAACATTACACTTGAACTTCTGCATATCATTGCAGTTGGGAAAGCAGAATCCCGGAAGGGAGTTCCAAAGACCCGCAGTTCTGGGGAAGAAACTATTGGAGTAAAAGGCTTTCTTGCACCTAGGGATCTCTACTGTAAAGGGATGAGACTTAGTAGCTTGTCGGGTTTGTTCGGGGGTAGTTACGTCGGGGAGGTACAAGTGTTTGCAGTTCGTCAGAGCATTCACCATTAAAGTATTTATAGAACAGGCAGAGGGATGCAACATCTCGTCGATGGGACAGAGGTTGAAGCCTAGATGATAGTTCAGGACCTATCAGGTTGGCGACTCTCTTTTGAACCCTGTCCAGGAGCGAGAGACAAGCAGCAGATGCACCAGCCCAGATGTGACAACAGTACTCCATACATGGGCGAATGGTTGCCTTATAGAGGTATAGGATACTGTCAGGCGTAAGTAGTTTTCTAGCATGGTAGAGGGAGCCAACCTTCCTTGCAGCAGCCTTGGCAATGCTCTCAATGTATCTATTCCAGTTCATATTCACTGTAAACGTTAGGCCGAGGAGTTTAAAAGAAGTACTTTCAGGCAATGTGTTCTTGGCCATTGCTATTGGTCGTAGAGAAGGTTTATTGTAGTTATTGAAGGAAACAAGCTTAGTCTTAGCAGCATTGAATGTGACCAACCATTTTTGTCCCCATTCCACTAAGTATTCGAGGTCATCCTTTAGTGTTTCTGCCATTTCCTTGGATATGTGTTCATTTGTTTTCCCCTCATATCTGTTATAGAGAGTGGTGTCATCGGCAAATATACCCATCCCGAAACAATATTATCAGGGAGGTTGTTTATGAATATCAGGAATAATAGAGGTCCAAGGATAGACCCCTCAGGTTCTCCCGCATTTATGTCATATTGTTTGGATGTACGTCCGTCGAGGACAACTTTGATTTTTCTACTACTTAAGAAGGATTTAATTACATTATGAATTCTTCCAGTGATTCCATATGATCTAATTTTCCTTAGAAGACCATCGTGCCATACCCTGTCAAAAGCCTTAGATATATCAAGGGCCACCGCTCTACCCTCCCCTGTTTTATCCAATGGACGGTATATACGTTCAGAAACTACAGTTAAGATATCTGCTTTTGAACGGGCTTGCCTGAATCCATATTGTTTGTCAGTCAGGAGTTTAGCAGCTGTTAGGTGCTGGACTAGGGATTGATTTACTAAGGACTCAAATATTTTGGCGAAAAGCGGGAGGAGGCTAATGGGGCGATAATTTAGTGGGTCAGTTCTTTCACCAGAATTCTTGAAGACTGGTACCACAGAGGCGGTTTTCCAGCAGTCGGGAAAACAAGATTCGTTAAGGCATTTATTGTAAAGTTTGGACAGAACTGGAGCAACCTCGGCAGAGCATTTTTTTAATAGCACAGCCGAGATGAGATCTGGTCCACATGCTTTTGAGGTGTCTAGGTTTTTTATAATAGCATGTACCTGAGAAGGGGTGATTTTCAAATCGTCAAGTGTGGCGTCTGTTCGCAGAGGAAAATTAGGGAGTGAGTGGTGTACCGAGTTCAGTGTGGAGTTTGAGGCAAACCGACTGGCAAGCAGATTAGCCTTGTCAGTTGCCGTGCAAGCAACCTCATGATTGTTTGTTAGTGGGGGAATAGTTGACTGTCCATTATTAACTACGTTGTTGTAGATTTTCCAAAAATCCCGGGTTTCTAATTTCTGTGCTTCGATTCGCTTTCTGGTGGTTTCAGAGTAATCTGTCTTAGCTGTCTCTATCACTCTCTTACAATTATTCTAGCTTCTATAAACTTCTGTTTATTTTAGCTGGACATATGTTTCGGATGTTTGACCATGTTTACGATCCAACAGCCTCGTCAGACCTTAGAGAAATTGTTGCTAGTTTTTTAAAGAAGTGTTTTACAAGAAATACGAGAAAAAATGGGAGGAAGAGATAATAAGGGGGAGGGAGACGGGTATCGACAATATTTCAGTTTTGAAGGTTAAAATACATTAGATTGTATTGTGTGTGTGTGGGTAGCAGATTCAGGTAGGCGTGAGTGCAGATATATGGATATAGGGAGGGGGAAGTGGAGAGAGGATGGTAAAGAAAAAAGAGAGGGAGTTGAGGAGAGGAGATGGGAGAAGTTTCAATTTTTAGTTTTTAAATATTGACTGATTTTTCTTATTCAGCCAGGTATATGAAGTAGGTGAGAGAGTGTGAGAGAGAGTGAGAGAGAGAAAGAGAGAGAGAGAGAGAGAGAAAGAAAGCGTTTATGTAGGTGCCGTGTGTTTGACAAGTACAAGTTTCCATTAAAATTTTTTGTAGTGGCTATAAGTCTACTTGTTCATTTCAGTTGACAGTGAGTTGTTTTTTAGGTAGTTAAGGATTTATGTGCTTCTCCATGAGCCCAAATACCTGAGGGAGTATCTATACAAATATGATGTTACAGAGTCTTAGCTTAGTACGACAGCTAAGTCGCTCTCTCGGTTCAAAATGTTGAGATCCAGCAACAAGCAAGAGCAAGATAGCCAGCAACAAATTAAACTGCAGATCTGCTTAATGCGGGTAATGGTTTTCCGCTTTATGGTGTTTTAAATCAGAGATTTGCTTCTCCTAGAAAGGTTGCCTTCACCACGGCTTACGGGAGCCCTCTCCACCCCAATACACATACACACACACACACACACACACACACACACACACACACACACAAATATACACGATGGTTGTTGGCCGTTTACCCAGAAAAAGAGTTTATTCGTCTTTTGGAAGGTCTTGTTTTTAATCCTTCAGGGAGACTAGCCGCTATCTTCACCAAACAAGTCTGGTGGGGGAACCAGTTTAGTCGCCGGTGACCCGACCATGAGGCAGGTAGTACTGGGTTACATGGTACCAGTAGCACATGACATGACCTGACATATATATACACACCTAGATATATACATATACGTGGAGATATAAATCTGCACTAATAAGTAGATGTACATATACATAATACATACATGTACCCAGATACACGTATATAGAATTACATAAATATACATATTTATAAAAATATACATTTACTGACAAATATATATATATATATATATATATATATATATATATATATATATATACAGACAAGTGTATATTTATACCAAGTAAATAAAGTAAAGTTTAGATAAATAAATAATTATAAATAAATAAATACATGGCTGCAGTTAATAATGCCTCGTTAAGTATATATATATATATATATATATATATATATATATATATGGGGTGGGCTCCTAACATGGCGCTTTGTGCAGTAGTTGTATTTAACATTATTGTTAGTGTTAAATGTAATGTGGATACAGGCATATACATACATGCACACATACACACATAAACATACATGCTTATACACTCAGATATAACTATACCTGTATACATACGTTCAGCTATGCATACCCATAGATACACACATATATACAGATATTAACACCCAGATTCACGCAAACACATACATACTTATCTGTATGTATGCATATATCTTCATGTGTATATGTATGTGTATCTGCGGGCATGATTGGATCTATGTATATATCCCTATTTGTGTTTATGTATATCTTTCTATATACGCACGCATGGATATATGTGTTCATGGCTCGTGTGTATATACATGAATATCTATTTGTATATCTATGTCTATGTGTGCATGTATGTGTATGCATGCATCTAGATGTTAGTGTATATATATATATATATATATATATATGTATATATACATGCATGTGTGAACGTATGTATGCAGGTGTAGCTATATCTACAGTACAGTAACCTAATGCATGTATGTTTTTGTATGTGTATATATGCCTATATCCACAATATACTTGACACTGAATATAAAGTTAAGCATAACCACTGCCCAAAGCACCAGGTTAGGAGCCCACCCCTATATATATATATATATATATATATATATATATATATATATATATATATATATATATATATGACCTTTATATTTAACCTTTAAAAAGTTATACCCATTTTTATTTTTTCCTATACACTATGAATTAATTCCTATCCAATAAGCAAAGCAAATCAATACATACCCCTAAATATTAAACGAAGAACATGTATTTTGAATATACCTGACAATACGTCCACCTAACATCGCATTATTAACTACACCCGCTTATCTTTTTATCCTTTATTTGTTTATCTATTTATCTACCCTTACTTTACTTTACTTCCTTAGTATAAATATACATATATATATATATATATATATATATATATATATACATATATATGTCTATGTATGTGTGTGTATTGATTCTGTTATGAATATGTATATTTATATAATTGTATATACGTGTATATGGGTGCATGTGTTTGTATGAACATATGTATGTATGTATGTGTATGTACACTACATCTTCCTGGATATCCGTACATATCTTCATATGTATATGTATGTGTATGTTCAGGCATGATTGGATCTCTCTATATATATCCTTATGTGTGTTTATGTATATGCTTCTATGTGTGCGTGTATGAATGTATGTGATCATGGGTCGTGTGTATATACATGAACGTATATTGCTATATCTATATGTATGTGCACATATATGTGTGTGTGTATATCTAGTTGTTAATGTCTGTATATATGTGTGTATCTATGGGTGTGCATGGCTGAACGTATGTATACAGGTAAAGCTATATCTGAGTTTATATGCATGTATGTATTTGTATGTATGTATATGCCTGTACCCACAATATATTTTACACTAAAATTAAAGTTGAAAATAACTACTGCCCAAACTACCATGTTAGGAGCCCACCCCATATATATATATATATATATATATATATATATATATATATATATATATATATATGAACTTAACGATGCGTCTACCTTACCTCGTCTTATTATCTACACCCATATATTTACTTATGTATTTATTATTATTTATTTACCCAAAATTTACTTTATGTACACTTGTCTATATATATATATATATATATATATATATATATATATATATAGGTATATATATATATATATATATATATATATAGGTATATATATATATGTCTATACATTAATATTTTTATAAATATGTATATTTATGTAATTCTATATACGTGTATATGGGTACATGCGTGTATGTACGTATGTATATGTAAATCTACTTCTTACTGGAGATCTATATTTCCACGTATATATATATGTGTATGTGTGTGTATATATATGTATATGTGTATATGTATATATGTCGGTATGTATATGTGTATAGGAGCTGTGTGTATGTGTGCATGTCTGCATATAGGTACAAGTATGTCTGGATATACATTGTTTATATATATATGTGTATGTGCATGTGTCTGTATATGAATGTTTAGAAATGTACAAAAAAGAAAAGAAATACATTTCAAGATGGTCAACATCTTAAAATTCGGAATATAAACTTGTGTCTTTTATTTGTTATATGCTCTGTAATTAAATTGAGCTTCATATATTGAATGATTTAAATAAATAAAGGTAAAATATTATTGAACACATTTTTCCAAACACACACACACACATTTATTTATTTATTTATTTATTAGCAACCCTGCGTTACTCGGTCGAAAAAAAACATATTGTTAATGAAAATGTCGTAGGGTTTCTCAGTATTCCTCTCCGATTTTTCTTATATGACGATTAGCTATGCGTATTATTTTGAATCTTCGGAATACTGTTCTCATTTTGAGTGTTAATTCCACAACGTTTAGGTCGTTATAACCCCCGAAAATCTGCCAGTGTATCTTGTCGAACTCGAAGATATTTCTGTAGAACTCGTAAATTCGAAGGGACTATCAAATGGATCATTTATTTACTTTACAGGGGTGGCATGCTCATGTTCTTTTAGTCATGACTGAATAGGATCTCTAAGTAATTCGCAATGGCATTTTTCGATGGCTCCGGGAGTAGATTGAACGTTCAGCCTTCAGAGGAATATCACATTTACAATTGATTTTTAAATGTAATATAACCACAGCAGATGTTGCATTTCTTATAAAGAGACACTTCTCTATTGGTTATTATTATGAAGTTATAGTGTGGTTTTAAATTTATTTTTTTTAAAATATCATAGATATATAGATAGATAGACAGATAGTTCGATAATAACTAATTAACTTTGACGAGCCCCCTCCTGTTCTTTTTTTACAAAATGAATACGTATGGATGCCTTTTCTAATCTCCCTATTTTAACTTTATTCTTCACACCTGTGAGCGTCGGATAACATCCCTAATATGCCTTTTTTCAATTTATTTACATCTTTTTTAAACAAATGATATACGGCGCAGATATATGTTTACTATGTCTCCCGCTTTTATTAATTTATTCGGCCGGACCCCTTTTCCACGGCCCATGGCATCACTCAGGGATGTGGGTAAAGTAACCTAATGTTCGTTAACAGCTGGCACGTCAGCAATCCCGATGCCATTTCCAAAATCAAGGCGCCTCCCGCCTTATCGCGAAAAAAATTTGTGACGACATCTCATCCGACAGATTTCTGACATCTTTTATACAGGCGTCATTCTCTAACCCTTTCCATGTTTTTAATGATCATACATACTCTAGTAATTGGGAGCAAAACAGAAAATACCCGATCTAATAAAATTTCTGTGGGCAGCATTCAATTTTCCAAAACTTCATAATTCTATTTACGGATTCACTCGGACTTCCAAGCTCTCACCCCCCCCTGTCTCCCAAATCAGACCGTGAAAAATTGTAACACTTCAGTTAACTAAACCCTTAATTGAGGTGACCTGAACCCCATTCGCGCCGACATCACAAAGCGCCCCACTAAACCCTTAGATATCCCTATGAAGATGTACGTGCTTTCTCCAAATGTCGACTTCAGAATACCACACAAGGAACACCCCACATACATACTCTGAGATATAAAATTTTTGTACCTACGTTCTTGTGTTGGAAGTTCTGTTACTCCCAAGATTGGGCATTTGCAATCAGCCGTAGCTCACAAGCGACCCTACTTGCAAGCTCAATTTATGTGGGTGCATTCTATCACGCACCCCTATTTCAGCTACAGCAAGTATTTTAAGTCATAGACTTGAAGTACTCCCGTCTCTGTTTCATGTGAAGAATATGATCTTTCAACGGGTAACCTCGCTCAGCTTAATCAAGCTTCATACACACGGCGAAAGTAGCAATTTTCATAATCGAAAAACCTATTAAAAGTCCTTCTTGCAGGACCCTGGGAATCTCTTCCAAAATCATATTTAACCGCCTGCGTAAATTTAATCTTGTCCCCTCTTTAAAATTCTAAATTAACTAGGCCGATTATTTAATCTTAATCTAATATTCTGTTTATTTTTATGTGTGTGTTTTTTATCAATATTTTGCACACTCCTGGAAAACAACAAATTATACAATACATAATACAATACAAAATCATCACTACACATTTTTCTGTTCTAACTTCAACATTAACTTCTAAGTAAATCACATTAATCAACTTTTCATGTCAATTTCTCTTTTAAAAAACGTCCATGTTTCATTGCTTCTGCCCCCAAAAGAGTATCGATTATTTTCTTACCGTTAAAACGAGCGATGGTATTTTCTTTTATAAACTTTATGCCCCAGATGTCTACACCGTCAGCCATAATTGACACAATCCAAAAACAATCCGATGTATTCAACTGTGTGTGTTTCAGCTAACACGTTCATTCTGCCTTTTTTTTTTCTTCACGGCGCATCGTCTATTTTGCCCAGCATAACGCACAGTTTTTCTTCTAATTTTTATATCCAGTGATATTATTCTTCCGTTCTATTGTTCTATTTCTTAACTATTTTCAATATATAAAGTTTTACATATGTGTGTGCAGATTCTATTCTTCATAAAAGCGTGTGCGTGTGTACTTTAATTCTTCTTTTTCAGACATATTATTTTGTTTGTATGTGTTTTTCTTTTTTTTTCTTGACACGAAATCTCCTTTGCGCCTCCAGGACTTGCTTTCCACGTTGTTTTTCTATAACCCAGGTTCGATATCGCATCGTCGAAGCGAATTGGTCACGGCAATCAAAAACGGATATGTTGTATAGGGTGATTATATTAGAACATATCATGTGTTATATGTTGGCTCTGATGTTTTGTTAATGATATTTTTTATAACATAACGTATTAATCGTATGTATATATGTTTAGTCAGAAATATATGATATTGACGTGTAAAGTGAGTCATGTTGTATCAGAGTTACCACATGGGTATATTTTACAGTTCATATATAAGACGAAGAATATCTGCTTCATACCTATTTTCTTGAAGAGTTCTTGTATCTCCACTTCCTGAGCTCCGTGACGCAACCATGAAACGACCAGCGCCATCCAATTGAGACATCTGTTCTTTCTTTTGTTAAATCACAAGAACAACACTTTTTATAATATAAATTTATTCAGGTGTCTCAAATGGTTTCACAGGGCCTGAGTTTCTTCTACATGTTTCTTCTTCCCAGCCCGCTCCCTGGCTGTCAAGTACGTCTATTGACCTGCGTGACTGAACCCCAGCTCTGCCGTCTGTTCATTTGGTGATCAAACTCCATCTGTGGACTCGAGACTTCCCGACCTCTGACATCGGTTCCGTTACGTCATCATTAAAAAGCATACGTATCCCTTACGTGTGACCTTTCCACGTCTGCATGCCATGGTTATTTTGTTTATATTTAACCTAGCTAATTTATATAAACATATCAGCTAAAATGCATTGTTACACTTAATTCTTTAAACAATAAATAACTCCGATAAAAACTATTTTTAGAATGTCATGGGTAAATAAATAGTTCGATAATAACTAATTAACTTTAACACTGTTAATTACCCAACACATAAGCTAGAATAGAAATCAACGCAATCAAAATATAGTCATCTTTTAACATGTCGTATGTAGACTATGACCGGCTTCAATGATAGAGGTCATTGCATGTTATGTATCGATTTTCAGTAATCCTTTTATCAGTCATCATTGTGTAGGTAGACTTTTGTAGTAAATTATGAAACTCGAAGTGTCTACTGATATTTTTCTCTTAATAGAATCCTCAGAATAAATCGTACAGAATTCGTGTTCCTTGCTGTTTTTTTCTGTATGAACGTGTTTTTTCTTACATAGATGTTACAATTATCAAGGCGCGTAAGCCACTCGGGGATAAGGGTTATTTCGTGTACAGTAATCAATGGGATAGTATCGTAGTAATCGTTAGTATTGGCGTTTTGATAAAGTGTCTTACTTATCGGGTCGTTTCATCAGAAAATTGTTTATGTTGGATTTGAAGATATCAAAATTGTAGTCAGATGTGAAACAGCAAACGGAAGAGCGTTCTACAGGCGGGCACTTTTAAGAAAGAAGCCTTGTTCATGGAATCTACGTTTTGATTTAGGCATAGATAAAGAGTAGGGACAATTTTGGACAGTGGTTTCAGCTAGACGGGTGTATATCGTTAAATATTGGCGAGGGGGGGCCAGAGATTCGAACTCAGACAGACACTTGTTATGGAAATAACGATAAAACAAAGACAGGCTGGAAACGTCTCTTCTGTGGGAGAGAGTGTACAGGGAAGAGAAAAGGGCAGCCCCGACTAAGCCACGAAGCCTATTTTGTATTATATCAAGGCAGGATAGGCTGTTTTTAGCAGCTCCTGCCAAGATGTGGCAGGAGTAAACCATTCTTGGACGTACTTGGCTTTTATAGAGATAGAGAATTGCATCAGTAGTGATATATCTTCTGGAGCGGTAGGAGTCCCATACTATTTTCCCAGCGACTTTGGAAACATACATAATGTACGTGTTCCACTTCAGATCAGGAATAAATGTCAAACCCAGAAGCTTGTCAAAACATGGAGCCTCCCCAAGACGACATCCGTCATTTCAATGGATGCCAGATGGGAATCAGAGCGTTGATGATGTAAAGATAGAAGATTGGTTGTAGATGCATTAAAAGTAACCAGCCACCCCTTCCCCCACTGTACCACGCGATCGAGATCAGTGAAGAGAGAAGCAGAGATAACTTTGTCATTTACAGCTTTTGATGTGTTGCCATAAATGGTCGTGTCATCAGCATATATGTCAACAAAAGATTTAAGTATGTGTTTTGAAGATCATTGATGTAGATCAGGCAGATAGTTGGGCTCAGAATGGACCACTGAGTTGCTCAGAATGGACCTCTGATTTCTGCTCATCAACCACTACTCTTATGAGCCTATCAGAGAGAAATGATTTAATAATTTAGAAAATATTTCCAGTTATACCGTAACTGGAAATCTTTTTAAGTAGGCCTTTATGCCATACCTTATCGAAGGTCTTTGATATGTCAAGAGCAATTGCACTAGAAACGGAACCCTGTGTCAAGGAATTCACTAGTCCCATGAGATATACCCGATAGCACATCTGTTGTAGATCGAGTAGAGCGGAAACCATATTGCGTGTCACTAAGAAGGTTATTTTTTTCTGAGGTGGTTGACTATTTCTCTATTTAATATGGATTCCAGAAGCTTACTCACGACACACAGGAGACTTATTGGTCTGTACTGAGAGCGAGATAACTTATCACCTGAATTCTTAAATACAGGACATACTGATGAGGTTTTCCAGGTTGTTGGAAATCACTTCTCCTTAAGGCAACGCTTAAACAGTTTTGTAAGTATGAGGGCAAGTACTGGTTGAAGCTTTTTCAGCACTATAATTGGAATGCCGTCAGGCCCAGTTGCTTTACTGGAATCAAGGTTCTTTATTAGTTTGGCGACCTCACACACAAATATTTGTATGTTACATAGCGTGTTGTCTATTATAGGAGGTATAATGGGGAGTTGGTGGCCTTCGTCACACAGGGTAGAATTAGCTACACAGTTCTTGTCAAATAGTTTGGTTTTGTCTGATGCTGATATGACCTCAGGTGATTTAATGATGGTTGGGATAGAACGTACGCTTCTCTTCAGGATCCCATTTGCTATTTGACAAAACTGGTGGAAACCAAGCCGCTGCCCAGCTACTTTGGATTTTGCGGACTTAGCACATAGCTCTCTTTCATTTTTTATTATTCTGTTATAGTGGTTGCTGGCGGTCCTGAAAGCAGCTTTTGTCTCAGTGCATCTATTACGTTGGTTGCTATGGAAAAGTGATTTCTATGCGCGATGGCAGCAGCACATTCTGTGGGCTAGGGTTTTGTTGGAATTCTTTGGATCGGATGAATCGGTCTGTGCCTACAATTAACAATTCGGTCAGGTATTATTCTATAGAGGACACATTCTTTTTTAAACATGGAATGCAAAGGTAGAGCAGATATGAATGTACGAAAACTATACCAATCAGACATAGAGTATCGATATACAATATGGTGGAGAGGTACGTCTAAAGACATATTACATTTCATGTTTATCTTAACTGATGCAACGGATTGATCGGAGTATCCCAGAGGAGACAGAACGGAACCTGGACATAGCTCAGGGTCAGTTGTACAAAAAGGTCTAGAAGGCTTGCATACTGACCGGTAGTATCCGACACACGGGTGAGTTCGTGAACAACATGAATAAGGTTATAGGCAATGGCAATATCATGACAGATCTTCCCCTCATCATCTGTCTTATTTGAGTGGGTCAGCCATTCCACATTATGCGCATTGAAATCACCGCAAATGTGAATGTTAGCCAAAGGATGAGCAGACAGGATGTGGTCAATTTTCTCAGATATACACTTAAAGATAGTAACCCCGCTGTTGTATGGGCGAGAGAAGGCAAATATAAATGCAGTAGTGTCAGCAAGTGCAACCCGGAAGCACATATAAAGTAAATTAGGGTCTTCGCTGGAGATATCCGTGCAACACGGAAAGGCATCTTTTAGGTAGACACATATTCGATGCACATGGTGATCTTGAGGGTCAGATTTAGATGTTAAGTTAGAGTATCCTTTAATTATGAACTCTTCTAGGGAAGTGGCCGGCCCTATGCTAGTTTCGCTTAGAATGAATATGTCTCGTTTTTTTCTCTTGTAATTCGGTTTCATCCTCTGGAAGGTTGGAACGTAGATCCCTGATGTTGGAGGAGACATGATAGTAGGGATCTACGTTGGAGGACGGGGTTCTAGGTTCATTCGTGTTTTTTTCTGGAGATATTTCATTTTGAGGTTTTTGGATTTGTGGAGCAGGTCGACCGACTAGGTTAGCGCAGAACAGAGAGGGAAAGTAATAGGGAAAATGACAGGAATGTATTTGTAGCACATGATGAGGTAAAGCCCTAACAATTACCAACTAGTATGGCATCGGGAGGCCCCACCAGAGACTACTGCATGATTCAGAATACATTCACCTAATTGCAATACAGCAGTCCCAGTACTTTGCACCTGCTGATAGGACAACCTCTTTAATAGTTAATCCAGGTTTCGGGTCCCTGACTCTCAGGCGGATAACATCAGCCTAGATGAAACGTTTACCCCCAGAGCTCTTACTAGTGACATGACCACAAGGATAGACATAGAAACAGAAACTTTCCGATATATTATGCTACTGTTCACGAAGTCCTACCGACCTGGTAAGCAGCTTTTTCTTCATCCTTTGCCAGAAAAATAACTTATTGTAAAGAGAACTCGAGGGGCAAAAAAGGAGAAGCGAGAGTTACTGGAGATACCGATAACACATCCACAGTGCATTATCTACTCTCCGTTTAAAAAAAAATGAAATGGTACAAAAAATAATACGAGGGACTTATTAATATCTACTTAATATAAGTCAGTTGCCCCATTCCCAATTTAGGACGATATTTGAAAATAATATCCCCTCCCATATATCGTAGATGCTTTTGGCTTTATTTAATTCGAGTTAAAATATTCGAGCTTCAAGCTTTACCTTATGATTAAAATACGATAATGGAAGCCTTATCAATTTCGGGTTATTCTGTATTAATTTAGATTTGAAGAACTCATTTAAAAACTGGTTTAGAGTAATACCGTTTGGGTTACGTATTAAGTTTAGACTAGTTAAAAATAATGCATACTGTAGAGAACCAGCCGCGTAAATAGTGCAGTTTTAATTTGGAACATTCTCGTTTTCATAGGTGTCTTTTTTATTTCATTTTACATATAAGAAAACAGTATTGGTTAATAATAGCATATTTTGACAAAAAAGCTTAAAAAAACAAGATAATAAAGTTAAAATGTTCAGAGTGTAAGTCACAGCCGAAAAAAAGAAAAAATGTTTGCAATACACAAATGTTTGCAATACACAAATGTCAACTATATTAAGACAAAAAGATTTCCAAAGTTATAGATAGAAAAATTGCTTAACTTAACTTTTGGTCTAGAGAGTTTGACCCTACCTACATGTGTCCATATCGTAAAAGAAGGAAAGACTAACCGACGTAACTGATTATTAACATAAATAGTTAACCAGTCAGATGCATTGTTATTCCTTGGACGGACCAAAGTTTTTATTGGAAAATTGCAATATTTTTTTTAAATAAAATTGTAATTGCCACATATATATATGATTTTTTTATATATCGAATTAACACCTGAGCTTATTGTAACACGTGTGTGCTTGAAAAATATTCTATATTTCAGAGGTTGTTTCATATTATTTTTTTATTTTATTTTTCTTATGTATTGCTATTCTTTTGTAAAGTGTAATCATTGTATCGTAAACCTTTCAAACTCTGGGGTTGGTTGTGAGTCCACGGACATCGATTTAGACATTTAGGTCAATGTCATACAAATATAATCATGCGACTCAGTCGGTTATTTCGTCCTTCAATATACAGCGTCGGGCACAATTCGTGATTCGTGACACATCCCATGTTATATTAATGTGATCCCAGGTCAGTGGTGATAACAGCCCAAGGTTCGTATTACCGGGCAATTCTTGCTAATAGTTATTTTTGTGGTCATAACTGATCAATGCTCCGCATTACGTTCTGCCAGTGGCCCTACCGTACAAAAGAGCTTTTCTAGACATAGTCGGAATTGAATCAAAGTTGTCGATAAATTTGTTCGGAAACAAATGTCCCACACTAAGACAGAAAAACAATAATCAACTTATAGTTTATTATTAGAACAGAAGAAGGGGAAATTATAGATAGAAGAAGGGAAAAATGAGAAGTTCACTTTGATTCGTGTTATTAATATGAATTTTAACATTTGTGAACGGGTTTTACATATCCGTATTAAAGTTTTGATCACGAAAAAAAATATAATGACGAAGGAAAACATTTAAATAAAAGCTGTACACGCGTTCTTTGTCTTTACTTTTCCTGGTTACCAAGCTCAGATAAATAGTGATGGCTAGTAATATGCGAGAGAAGAGGTAAACATTCCTTTACTCTTTTTCTCACTATTTGCTAACGAATATATTTTTATACTTTTCACAACTCTCCTCTCTTCTCTCCGTCTTGCATCTCTTTAGCACTATTTGTTAATGAAATTTACTTTATTTCTTTTGCGGGGTGGCATGCTCACGTTCTCTCAGCCATGACTAAATAGAGGTTCTAAGTAATTCGCAATTGTATTTGTCGGTCGCCCACGGAGTGGATTGAACATTCAACCTTCAGAGGAATATCACATTAATCATTGATTTTTCGAAGTAATCTAACCACCGTAGAAAAAATATGTGGCGCAATGGTTAGAGTCTTTATAAAAAAAAAAAAAACCTGCAAAGTAAATAAAGGGTTCCGTTTGAAATTCCATCCAAATTCCCGTGTTCGACAGAAACGTACTCCTGTTCAACAACATACACCTCGAAAAGATCGGAAATTACGTCAACTGAAACCTTGGGAAAATAACATTCAAGATATGGAAACAGTAGTTCAGATGATCAAAATAATACACATTTTCACAGTTTAATTTTCTTTTCACTGCAGACAGAGTGAATAATTTTTTCATTTCCACTTAAAAAAATCTTGATCAGAATTTTACACGGAATTTGACTTATTAATCTGTTACTTTTTTTAAAAGAACTCGTTAGTTCATGAACTTTCTATTTCAAGGGATTTTATAAACAGATATTTTCGATGTTTCAAGTTCAGTTCTTTATCAGAGTGCGGATTTTTGAGTTATGATCTTCTTCGCTTCTTTACAAGAATCGAAGACATGGTCAACTTTTCATCTCAGCTAGTTCTGCATCCTCTCAGAGAGCTGTGCCATTGTCCACGATTAAACTGAAACCGCACTGAAAATTCAAACTTGCTGGAACTAAACTGGTTAAAAAACGTGCGTACAATTTTTTTATATCGAGGGGGTGATAAAACACCTTCCTTCCTTCCTGATAAGAAAATTATGTTTACCACGCGACTCTCGACTGGAAAACGAATTTTCAAATGCTAATACCACGCTTCTCGCATTTAAATTAGGCATCAAAGACGTTTGCCTCTCATGACCTTTTTATACGTTTGGGTCACGAAATGATATTCCTTAATTCAACCGTAATTGGCATGTTAACGAATTCGAACTGACATTTTATTAAATAATTCCGCCAAAATCCTCAGTTCTAATCAAATAAAGAATTATTCTTAACGTTTGGGAAATAAAAATTAATTAACAGGTGTCATTCCAAAATATCTCTCGAATTGCATATATATATATATATATATATATATATATATATATATATATATATATATATATATGTATATATATATATATATATATATATAGAGAGAGAGAGAGAGAGAGAGAGAGAGACTTGGACCTGGAGTCTAAAGAGCAGAGTTCATTTTAATGTATTAGTAAATGTATTAATACTATTAAAAGAAAGCAGTGTCTATAGTACTGTAGATATATTATAAGAGCAGTACGTATAGACAGCCTTTGATCCTTTACACGACCGGTCGCCACAGTCGATTGAAAATTTCTTGGGGCGACTAAAAGTCATAAATAACTCGCCCGTCAGTCGATAACAGTTCTTTAAATAAATAAACGGTCAAAACTCATTTATTTTACGACCCTCAAATATGCGGTGACTTAGAATGACCTATGTCTCATCATTTGTGAATTCTTTCGTGTCTAGCTGTGAGACCGTTGGAATATCGTATTGAAAAAAGAGTGGTCATGCTAAAGGTCAACTAGAGGTCTACTTTACACATCCGGCGTGTAGTCAAAATGTTGCCTTCATTTAGCTCTCTTATTTTGAAATTCATTTGGAAAAAATTTTTTCGACGCTACAACTACATACAATTCATGCTTACAAAAGTAAAGACAAACATTTGAAAGAGGAAAAAACGCAAAGTTCCGTCAAGCACGCACCAAAAATGAAATTATACCGCATGTAAGTGATCATATTTTCTCAATTATATGAATTCTGATATGTGCATGCTCTTTTTTGCGCAACTTACACAAAATCATCGATACTCAATTTTTAAAATAATATTGTAAATTTTAGATCTCGTACCAGGTGATTTCAGTCAACACTCGTGAATACCCGGAGATTTCGTAACATTTTATTTTCAACACCGACGGTTTAGGTTAAATACTTTAATTTTTGTATGAAATTTTACGACATACTTTGGGTATCGGAAGAATAGCTTGTTGATATTTTTATTAAGAATAAAGAAGAAAAATATAATTGAATTGTTGTAAAATTATTTACTATTATTGACTGAAACAAAGACATAAAGTCGGACGAGTAAAAATATGTTGGGGCGAGTAAATTTTCCCTCACACTCGACCAGCGTTCGAGTGATTGTTTTCAAATCTCAAGGGTTGTGCATATGTATCCTAGAGCTTTATTAATCTTGAGTAAAATGATTCATAATTGTGAATTAAAAATTGGTTTCCAAAGTTAAAAACAAACAAAATCAACTCCATTGTACGATCGTTTCGGAAACGATGTTAATTTTATTGAAATAACAATAAGTATTGTCAATAATTTGACAAAAGTTTTGCCCTTTAGACATAGTCTCTTCGCAGCAAGCATGAGGGTGGGGAAGAATGTAAAGACACGAAAAATACCATTTTAGTCGTGAGTTAGACAAGTATTCCTTATTTACCTCCATTATAAAATTGGTGTAAAGTTCAGTCAGTTGAACTTTCGGCACGCTGTTGTATCTTATCTCCAAATATTTGAAATAATTACTAAGGGTTTATATTACTTTAAATACGCTGTTAACTAATCTTTATCGTTGGGACGATAAATTAAACATTTTGATTGGCTTAATTTGAACTTCTTTATCTTGATCACTTAAGCGTATGATTTTATCTTGTATATTTTCTTGCATTGGATTTTACTTCAAATTAGAATAAGAAAACTAGAAATTTTGAAGAATTATACGTTGACTGTGATATTTGTTAGGTGTACTGAAAATATTCAGCTAATATGTTCCACGAATAAGCTTGATCCATGCTGCATGGTTTTTCCTTCTTCTTAATGCATTTATAAATATAAAATTAAACGGGTACAATAAAGGACACGCATAGAGATATAAATGCATATTTTATATTGCAATAGACGTATGTTTCTGTAAATTGTTTCAGTTATATATGTTATGATGTATGCGTTTTCTGTTTCTGGTGTAATTATGTCTCCTTGTTACTCTGTTGTGTAAATTTTCCCGTGGATTTAGGATTACTTCGGATCAAAGCAATCGATTCATGTTTTAGTTTTACTTATATACGATTATGTATATGTGATTCGCTGTTGTAAATATTACTTTCAGTTCATAACTATACTTTTTACATCCCGTATTGTTTAACACCAAAAACACATATAGAAACAATCACTGAATATAAAGACCAACCTTTGCGTGTACTTAATTCTTTTTATGAGTTATTAAAACCACAAGAACTGTAAAGATAACAATAACAACAACAACAACAACAAGAACTTGCCGAGTATAAAATGTCCGACTCACAACTGCAATAGATCTACAGCAGAAGCAGTCATTATTTAAATTCTTTATTTCTCAACATAATTCTTTATCACCACTTAAAATCTTAACCCAAATAGAAATATATATATAAGTTGTTGATTTTCATAAAATAGTTTTGTCATATATAGAGGTTTTTTCATATTATATCTTCTTATGTCGTGCCAAAGAATATGCTCGAAAACAAATCTGTGTGTGTATATGTATAGCTAAACTTGACTTAAACATTTATTTACAATGAGACTACACATTTAATAATACAAATTACATCTATAAACCTTAGACCGATATCAGTTGATTTTATGTAAATATTATCATAAGCGGAAATAATAAACTTTTATCTTGATTTACCATTTTCGAATCACCACGGGATACTTCACATTACAGAGTAACACGTGAACGTAATTGCGTTTGAAACAGAAAAGGAGTTACCCCCCTAGATCCATTTTATCTTGCTAAAAGTAACATTGCTCATGCCTAGTCATATATCCCCAAAAACATTATCTTTATATTTGTCATAAAATCGTGCCTAATGTTTAACACTGAGTTAACTGTAAATACACAACACTTGCGGTTGCTCTGCTTAACGAAGTGAACACAATATTAACTAACTCTCGGGTATGCATATGTAATTTTAATGTTGTATGCACATAATTCATTAATAAATTAATCACTAATCATTATAAATGATTAAAAACAGCTTCAGGAATCAGGAACATACATGCGACGAACATTTAATTTAATTTTAATCCGTCCACATGGAGTAAAAAGTGGGGAAACACTTGGTAAAACATCAGATACATCTGTTTTTTTGTGAACTCACTCTAATAGATTAGAGAACACGTCAGAGAGGCCTCATGGGCCGATGTCGTCTCTCTTCCTGCTGAACACTGTACCAATGAGACGACTAAATTATGCAAAGCGGACGTTGGATTCATGTTTCACCACAGAAGTATTTTAGCAAGCCCCGCCCACTCCCATGGTTCATTACAGATTGTGCCCCTGCCATTGCACATAGACAGCATGCATTCTGCCATTTCGTAAATCACAAGTCAAATACCAATAGGCAAAAATTCGTAGATGCAAGAAATAATTATAAGCGAGAAATAACGACAGCCAAAAGAAAGCACGCTGAAATATTCAGTAAACGCATAGAATCGCAAAAGATAATAACTCCTAATTTCTGGAAAATCTATAATACTGTACTGAATAAAAAGCAATCAGTAGTTCCTCCACTATACACCAAGCAGAATGCGAAAGTACTTGCCCGGCGATTCGCCTCCAATTCCCACTTTAGAGACAACAAACAACACCCTTTCAAAGTTCCCTATGCGGACTAACCCACACTAGATGATGTAAAAATCTCCCCTTTTCATGTCCGCGATATTATAAAAAAAGCTTAAGCACCTTCAAGGCGTGTGGGTCTGATCTCATCCTTGATATACTAATTAAGAAATTCTCAGCTGACCTCGCCCTCGTACTTCCCAAGCTCTACAATAAATGGCTTGATGAATCTTGATTCCCTAATAGCTGGAAGATGGCCTCTGTGATGCATGTGTATAAGAATTCTGAGGAAAAGACTGATCCTCTCAAGTATCGCCCTATCAGTCTCTTCCCAGTTTTCGCTTAAATCTTGGAAACCTTTATTAATCAAGCACGAATCCACGACTTCGCAAAAGCAACTCTTCTCTCTGACAAACAATATGGATTTAGGTAACGTCGTTCTATTGCATGCTGAACGCATATAGGCTGTAGCCCTTGATATATAAAAGGATTTTGATAAAGTGTGGCACAAAAGGCTGCTAATAAAAATTAAATCCTACATATAACTGGAAGTATGCTCAGTATAATCAGCCCCTTCTTAAGCAATAGGACCATCCAGGTTGAAATTGATGGACGTACATCCAAGCAGCATAATATAAATGAGGGAGTGACTCAAGAGCCATAGGCCACTATTGTTCCTCATATTCATAAACGAGGAGAAAATGATTCCCAGATCGTAGGTGAATGGGGCCGCAAATGGATAGTAAGATTTAATGCAAGCAAGATTAACCTGATATTCTTTAACGATTATAAAACACCTATCTCGATGACAAATAACACAATAGCTGGGAATTCTTTCTTTCAAACTCCTTAACATTTTAGAGTAATATATCTGGAACGAATACATTGAGCACATTGCGAAGGCTGCTGCAGGTAAATTGAGATCTGTCTATCTAGCTAAAAGACTACGCACATCTGAGAGTATACTTTACCTTTGCAGGGCCACCATTCGTTCATGAATAGAATATTGTTGGCACATCTGGGCTGGTGCATCTTTGATAGGTTCTAAAAAAGAGTTTTCATTGAATAGGCCACACTTTAGCAGCTAAGCTCCAACATTTGTCCCGTCGCAGCAATGCTTCATCTCTGTGCCTGTTTTACATATATTCTAATTGAATGTACTCTTATGAACTCGTTGCACTTGCAGTCCTCAACGTATATATTATCGATACACCCGTTTACCAACAAAACCTCAACCCTTCAATGCGAGAAAGCGTTTTATTCTAATACGTCTTTCCTCGAACAGCTAGACTTTGGAATCCCCTTCCAACTACATGCTTCACTGGCGGTACTGATATGCAGAAGTTTAAATGTAACGTAAACCAACATCGTGTTAATCATTCCTAGATATGCCCTTTAATAGTAGCTACTTACGTCCATGGCGATATGCATTGTTAGGGGAGAACATGAGTAAATGAAATAGATTTTAATATAGACGTATTCTCTAAATTTCATTATATCCGGAGCAGATGTAATAGTTGTAAGTAGTCATAATATGGAAAAATCTCTGATGAAATAACTCAAATATTTCAGATTTGCATAATATTATATCCGCAGTTTTGAGACGCTTAAAATAGTTTTTATAAAAAAACATATTCCTGTTTCATATTAAGGCACTTTTAGACTCACTCTCCAACTTTAAAGATTTCCCATGATTCAATCATGTAATGGGATTGTTTCTTATTTGGGGATAGAAGTGAAAGTGTAAGATTTAGTAAACTATATCTTAAATTTGATCTGAATAAGCAGAAGTAAATTGGTGCCAAACTGTTCTGTTCAAGGAATTTATTTTACTACACCTGACGCGGTATTAGTCAGATTTTTATAAATAAGCTTTGTCAAATAACTCTGTTCACAAGTCTCGAAATTTCACGATCGTCTTATTTTACATTACGAAATGTTAAACCTAATTAGTCGTGTAACATATCGTTAAATTAATATGGTACAATTAAAAAAATAACTGGCACTGTCTGTATTAGTGTTGTCTATGCAAATCGAAATATTTCCCCGGGATAACTTCCAATGGCTTTAATTTTCCTCTGTGAAAAAGGGTTATTTTATAAAGAATTGCGTATAGCTTTCATACACAGAGATTCTAATCTCGTTCTCCCTTTTTTGTGACCCAAATTGCCCCTTCACTGCGAGATCTATTCTTACCCCCCATCTTACGAATTAGTGTTAATTATTCCCGCCGATGGATGGACGGAAATACCTACACAACAGCATTCAAGTGTGAGTGTATTTTGTCTATTAATTTAAAAAACTTGTAAAACTGTCCAGTTTAAGCTAAATATGAAACTTTCCTTTTTCTCAGTCCACTCAGTATTTTTTGGAAGGAAGGAGGAGGTAATAGTTATGGTGAAAATTTTCCCACTTTTTATGACCATGAAAAAATGGTTTTCCTAAGTTTTCTCTGAATGACAAATTCTTTTTGCCCAGTATCTTTAGTAATTTACCATCATCCATGTATAGGCTGCCCTCAAATGAAATATAAAACAAATTGATAATTATTTAAAAACGGTGCTTATATCGTCATACAATGTATCGGATTTTGTGTAAAGTTCATTTTGTTTAGCAGTTGTGCGTTTAATCAACTTTTTTTTATTGGAGGAGAAATGCTCACAAACTACGGAAAGGTTAGTTTAAAACTTTGTGGAGTTAACAGCGGGTTTACAGTTTTATCACAAACTCAACGTAATAAAGTCACTTTATATTATTTAGCATCTATCTCAATACAGAGAATGCAATGAAAGCCAGGACGAGGCAGTGATAGTATGCTGTAGGAATTGAACTTTTTTTTAGTTGTTTTACATGTGAAACACGAAATACCACATAATGAAATTGAAGATCTGCCAGATTAGTGTTATAGTTTTGGATGAACTTGATGACGCTCGCGTAGATAGCAGCATGGGGTTTCGGAAAGAATGAAATTAAAAACGTGCCAAATGTTGGAATGAAAAGACAGCTACTCGAGTAATAATGCAAATAACAAACATTTTCCATTTTCAAAAGATCAACATTCAATAATCTAATGCATGATATTAAAAATAATAAGAGATTCTGGACGATAAAGTTAGTTTATTCATCAGAAATATTCTGTGTCACTTATATTTTCTTTCAAAAGTTCCAATCAATACATAACACTACTAAATATTGTATTAATACAATATTCTAATTCATTATATTTCATTTGATTCTAAGAAAAGTCTAATGGATTTCCGTTTTTGCGTCTTGATTGCGTGACTGTACTGATACACAGAAGTTAACTTGTAATGCATTCGTCGACGATACTGAGTAGACGATACTATCATCTATGGCAAGACTTCAAAGGACGGCAATGATCAGAATTTTTCTATTTCCCCTTTCGCTGACATGTAGTGCACTGTATAAAAAGGTATAAATGCCTAGTTATGGTAATGCATCTAAACAAAAACCTCTTATTTTACAAAATCAACACTCAAATATACAATTGCCACCCAATTAAAATGACCTCTTGAAAGAGCGCTTTGATTTGACATGCTTCTAGGAGTGACAATCATCTCTGACCTGAAAGAGAACACCTACATAAGATTCTTCTAACGAATAACTTGAACACTGTGGAACCATTCTACTGCCTCAGAAAATTTCTGGATCTGGACGCTACCTTCTTTTCTGTTCAAGACTCAAATACGTCCAAGGATGGACTATAGTTGACACTTTTGGGAATGAGCTCTTATGAGAACAACTCCCTGCCTTTACACGATACAAAAATATCTTCTGAAATGTTGTTCTATCCGTAGTTTCAAATTATTTGTTTTCCCTAAGAGTAGCTGCACTACTCTACGCTGGGTTTCCTGAAGCGACAATCCTGTGGATAAAGAGTCTATTTCTCGTGCGTTTTTTGTATTATGTACATTCACTTTGCCCAACATTTCTCAACCTAGAACGGAAAATATTAAATAAAGTAACAAATAAAACAACAAGTAAGATCAACCCATATTTACACTCAAACAGACTAATTTGATTCCTTACTTGAGGAGTGTATCTATAAATATCAGAGGACTTATAACTAACTCAGACGGTTTAGAATAATTTCTCCCAGCGAACTCCCAAGATATCGTAGCGCACTTCCTCTATCCCCTATAACAACTTTTACATGTTTGGTGTCTCCCACTTTGCCATAAAGAATAAGCAGACTTATGTACGAGTCTATAGTCGAAACATCTTTCTCTTTACTGGAGAATACAAACTAGAATAGATTATTAATGGCATATTTATATATATATATATATATATATATATATATATATATATATATATATATATATAATATACGCATATATATATATTGTACATTAAATAGTTAAAACAAAGAGATTTAACTGCTTTCACTAAAATATAAAATAATAATTGCTATTCTTACATCATATTTTGAAAGAAGGACAAGAAGATACAAGATTAGACTATAAAAAACGATTAGGTCTACTGGCGAGACCTCTATAAAATTAAACGCACTACTGTTCCCATTACATAGAGTGTGTGGAAAAAGCCATTATGAATTTATGTTTTTCTTAATCTATATTTATTATAATGTATAAGGACAACATATTCAAATATATCATATACAACCTGGCAATACCGGGTACTTCACCTAGTCTTTAATGAAGTAAACACCCAGAGTGTGCTTGATAGTTTGCACTTCAAAACAATATGATATAAATGCAGGTGCGTTCCATGTGTTGATTATTTGACATTTAGTATTCTTAATATTCGTAAATGTTCTCTAGTGTAAAATTGTCTTTGAGATGAGTATATCTCCTGATGAGACAAACTTATATAAAAGACAGGGGGTTGGTGAAACGAATTAGCACCTACTTGAGGAAATGTCTGAAACCTTAGAGAGAGACTTCCAAATCGTTGTGGGATGGAGCTGTAAATGATAATAACATTGACTACAGCAAAGACTCAGCAGCTTTCCTGTAATACAACCAGTTTGCCATGGCTGATGACAAACTATCTGAAAGTATTTCGTTCAAGCTCCTCGGCATAACATTCACGGATAACATGACTTATAACTTATACATAGATGTCATTGCCAATGCCACTTCGAAGAAATGCTCCCTCTCCATAATGCTATAACGTTATTCAGGCCTAATAGTATACTGTATCTGTACTAAGCTAATATTTGCCCATTTAGGAAATATTGCTACCATATCTGAGTTCGTGCATTTGCCACTAGTCTCTCTCCCTTATACAGGCTATAATATAAAAGTCACCACCCTAATAGGCCATACTAGTAAACCAACTCCAACATGTGTCCCATTGCCAAAATGTTATATCCCTGCGTGTATTTTACAATTATTTTAATGAAATGTGCTCTGACGAAAAAAGAACGTTCGACCTCGACATAATTACACTCGACTAACCTGACAAACAGCAAAGTCATGCAACTACACTCTTGAGATATATAGATGCTGGTAAAAGTTGCACACAAATATTTTCTTCCCTTAAGCTTCTAGAATGCTTCGCTGACTGTAGTTACATGATAAAATTGCAAGTATAAGATCAAAAGATCTCACTAGTTAACTACTTACATTGTATCACTGTAAATTTGGTCCCAATCCCCTATCATTTAAGTGGCACCGTACCTTAATCGGGGTTAAAACACAATAAAACAATGGCGCTTGCCTAATCTCTAATTGATGCCCGCAAATAATCGTTATACAACAACGCTCAACAATTTCTCCATATCTGTAACCATACTTAAAACTAAACATAAATTCCATGAGGAGAGTTTTTGTGCCTATAGCTGTCCATCTGTGAACGAAATACCGTGTGTCTGCGTCCAGGCTTAGTATAACATGGTCGTATTAAAGTCTCATATAAATAAGACTTTGTTGACCCGTCCTCCTTAATAGCTAAGCTCTTTCTAAGTTCCATCAATACATATTACCATGGAGTTGTCTCACCAACTCCCTCAATTTTTTAACACTTATCCTAGAGTGACATCCTGGGTTTGATAAGTAAACAGCCATATTGTTTATATCCTACATGGTTCCCTGTAAACAGGGTCCCAATATCGTAATATGTCTAGTTTGGTGTGTACAAGAGTAAAAAAAAAGTCAAACGTAAAAAAATCTTCAGAAGAAATTAAAATGTAAGGGGTTTTGATTGTCGAATGATTAGATTTGGTTTCTTTCGAACAATATTAAAAACGACTTTACAGAGAACAAGATGAGCTTTCACATTCAGCCTTGAAGCGATAATTACCAGAAATAATGTCATGTATTACGACTTCAATTATCTAAACTACATATTATAACTTTCCTTGTATACTAAATTTGAAATGAATTTTATTCTAATTTATCCATACAAATATTTTATTTAAGAGATTAATTGCAATATTTTCATAAACTAACTTGTTCGACGTAGAAGAACGTAAACAGTTAAAAAAAAACACAAGAATTAGAAGGAACACCCCATGAGAATATAAAAAAAAACGATTATTTTTAAGTGCATTGTTATGCGTGTCGAGATGTCAGAAGCAAGTTAAATTATTTAATAACATTTCTCGTAGATTTCTTCTTTGCTATTTGATTCAGAAAAGAAGCATATTACCATCACTGATTGAGAAAATAACAGATTTGAATAATTTGTTTTTTAACTACACAATAACATCATTTTTAAATATTCTATTTCAAAGTATAAATCTTAGGTTTATTTATACGATGATTTTTCAAACGTAAGGCCTCCTATTTTTCTATTTCGTCTGAATAGATTAGAGAAAATTGCAAAGTGCCTTATGATGATGACTCAATTGGTGCATTGATGACCTGGAATTCTCATTTCTTTATTGCTGTTAATAGCGCTGCGAACAGAGTCCATATGATTTTTTTTTACTTTAGAAACAGATGTGTCATGACATGCCTGCCATTAAGAATGGTTGTGACTATGCGGAAAATTAATTCGAAGCTCATGCAGTCGCTCGTTTTAATGATTGTATTCCTGTAATCGTAGCTCTTCAAACTCCTGTGTTAAAATAGGTTTTACTTTAAGAACGACCCTTGTATGACAAAATACGCCTCGGATGTTCATGTGCAGTTATCGTTCATCAATGGCAATGGTGCATTGCGAATGATGGTGACTGTGAAGATTAATCAGTTATAGGCTACAAATGGCGTCTCATTTTTATAGTACTATAACCGTCTTCGAAGCTTCGTCACCTTTAAAAGTATAACAATAGGATGCTTTATGTTTGGAACGACTCCCCTACTGATTTCGCATATTAATAACAATTATAATATTTTTCATTTGTACACTTTTGAATTAGAGAAAAAAACAAATGAGTTTTGCAGTCTTTCAGCCAGACAAAAGTGTCTTTGTCGCCAACAATCTCCGTAAACCGCTACAAATTCGAACGAAACGAAATGGAGTTCAGTTCAAAACATTTTAACAAGAAAAACAAAATGACTAAAAAAAAATTGACTATATGATCCAATTTAAATGGAAATTTACTTTTCCCTCAAGAAAAAAATCAATAATTTATTATTTTGTAGTCTAAGTTAATAGTTTACATCAATTTTCTTTTCTACATAGGCATCACCACTTATCAAGGCCAAGAGGCCACTCGAGGATAAGTGTTAAAGTGTGTACAGTAGAAATTGGACAATATAGTAACCGTTAGTAATGGGGATTCAGTAAATTTTTTTAACTCATATGGAACGGCTCATCAAAAACTTGTTTACGTTAGACTTGACAACCATATTGTAGTCAGCTGGAAAGCAGAAAAACGGAAGACGATTCCATAGTAGTGGAGTTTTAAGAAAGAAGATTTGCTCATGAAATCTACGTTTAGGTTTAGGCACAGATAAAGAGTGGGGGAAAATAGTGATAGTGATTTCTGCTAGACGGGTGTTTCTTGTGAAAGTTTGGTGAGAGGGTACCATAGAATGGTGCTCAGCCGGCGACCTGCCATGGAAATTACGATAAAGCAGAGACAAACTCGCAACATCTCTTCTGTGAGATAGAGGTTGCAGGGAAGAGAAAAGGACATCCCCCACAAGACTACGAAGTCTATTTTGAACTCTATCAAGGCAGGATAAGTCCTTTCTAGCAGCTCCTGCCCAGATGTGGCAACAGTACTCCATCCTTGGACGTACCTGGCTCTTATATAGATAGAGAATAGCATCAGCAGTGAGATATCTGCTGGATTGATAGAAGGATCCCACCATTTTTCCAGCGGCCTTGGCAACGGATTTAATGTATGTATTCCATTTAAGATCAGGAGTACAAGGCACTCCCAGAAACCCGTCAAAACATGAGGCCTGCCCAATACGAGGGCCATTCATTTAAATTGATGCCAGAGGGGGATCAGAGCGTCGATGATGTAAAGATAAAAGCTTGGTTTGAGATGCATTAAAAGTAACAAGCCACCTCTTTCCCCATTGTACCACTTGCTCAAAATCAGAGGAGAGAGAATCAGAGAGAACTTATCGTTTACGGTCTTAAATGTGCTACGATAGATAGTAGTGTCATCAGCATAGATGTCTACGAATGATGTAAGGATGTGATTTGGAAGATCATTAATATAGATCAGGAAGAGAGTTTGGCTCAGGATGAACCCCTAAGGGACTCCAGCATTAATACTAAGAGTTTCTGATTTCTGCCCATCAACCATTACTCTTATGACCTTATCAGAGAGAAATGATTTAATAATTGAGAAGATATTTCCAGCAATACTGTAGCTGGAGATCTTTTGAAGTAAACCTTTATCATACTCTATCAAACTCTTGCGTTCTGTATTACTTTTTTATAGTGGTTGCTTGCAGTTCTGAAATAGGATTTAGTCTCAGTACATCTATTACGTTGGAAGCAATGGAAAAGGAGCACATTCCGGAGCGAACCACGGCTGGCTGTTAGGTTTTTGCTAGAATTTTTTCGAGGGTATGAAATTGTCTATACCTACCGTTGACCATTTCG